>NC_141541.1:17146250-17515000 GCF_021556685.1 Rattus norvegicus | reverse complement strand
TTTCCTCTTTGTTTATGTTACCTCATGCATCTTTTTCTTTTTGGTCAGAGGCCAAGTATTGAGACCAAGTATCTACTATCTGTGAGGCTTCTCTTGGCCCTAACACCAGGCCCTTTCTAGCTATGTGCAATTGGACCAATTAGTTTTCCTCTTCTGGCCTCCATTCCTTGTGCAAAAAATAGGGGTGATACTTATTGTCACTGTGGTAATTATGCTACTATTTGTAAAGTGCTTAGAACTACCTCAGCAAGCGACTTGCTGAATCAGGATTGGCTGTTAGTAATACTAGCATTAGAACCTGAATTCCAGTAAGGCAGGAACCCTGCCTCTCTTCACTAGGGTCCTCTACATATGGAACAGTACACTGTACATGACAGGTGCTGAGGAAGCATAGTCAAGTGAATGAATGACGTGTTATAAATACAGGAATGAAATCTCAGTGGCAAGGTGGTGACAGAAAGGGCGTAGTTTTTATATTCCAGCTGACTTTATCAACCCCTCACTAAGTCACCCCAGTCCATTGGACTTCGGAATTAATAATTAATAAATGTGATGATGTGATGATTCCACTACAGTCTAGCATTTGATTAAAATAGTCTGGAAGTGCTAATAAGAAAGATAAACAAAAACAAAAAATAACTTAAGTACCTGTAAATAACAAAATGATACCATAGAGCTTTTGACTTAAACAGTGAAAACACTTAAAACAGAGATGCCGTTGGAAAGATGTCTGTATTAGATAGGGTTCTCCAGAGGAACAGAGCTGATGGAGTGAGCATACAGTGAGAGGGGATTTACTAGATTGGCTTACATGCTACAGTACGATGTTGACACTGGAGAGATTGGGAACTCAGAAGCCACACAGCCTACCAGAGCACATGCCTCTGTAGTGTAAAACAGTCCCGTCTGCTGCTGAATGCCTGGAGGACTCAGTCCTTGCCTGGTCTGCATTCCCCATTGGAAGGCTGAAGAATCTGGATTCTGATATCAACAAAAAAATGGTAGCAGCAGGGTGGGTGAACTGGACAACAACCTGAGAGCAGGGGGATGAACTGGACAGTGCTATGGAAGGCAAGCAGGCAATCCCCACACTTTCCCCTTGGGCTGCCTTTTATTTGGCTGCCACCAGAAGCTGCCATCCATATTTAGGGTGGGTCATCTTACTTAAAGTAATCTCTTCAGGAAAATCCCTTACAGGTGGTCCTGTCAGCTTATCTCTCACTTGATTTCAGGTCCGTCAATTTGACAGAATTAGCCACCTGCTTTCCTACAAACGCATTTCCTTCTTTAGATCAGGTCTTTTCCCTCCCATCTTTCTGGAGAAGATCTTGTGTGCGCTCTTGGTGTGTGTGTTTGTGGAGGCATGGCATGTGGGGTGAGGGGTCTTCCTCAGTTGTTCTCAACCTCAGTGTTGGAAACAGTTTCTCACTAACCCCCTGACTGTCAGCTTAGGCTGGAGTGACTAGCCAGGAGCCTCCTGCCTGCCTGCCTGCCTGCCTGCCTGCCTGCCTGCCTTTCTGTCCTTGTGGTTTGACAGATGCTCTCTGCCATACTTAGCTTTTGTTGGGATCAAAGCTTGAGTTCCCATGTTTGCCAGCAAGCACTTCACCAACAGAACCATCTTCCCAGCCCCATAATAGATGATCCTTGAATTTTGGGAAATAGAATCCCCTCAACAAGGGTTTCTTGCTTGGCTTATCTGTCAGGTTGCTTTGTCCTTAACTTCCCATGTGTCACTAGAAATGAGGTGACCCTATCTGATTCCTGGTAACCTTGGTTCTATTCCCTGAGCCTTAGTGACCCATGTTCAGTCTCATACTCATGTAGACCACACCAGCCTTATGTGTACCTTCATTTTTAATATAGCAAACATATAGTGTAGGAAGATGTTATATGTAATACTTGTGATCGTGAAAGGGACTGTATGGAGAGGAAAATGTCGGAATTCCACCTTCAAAGGCTACAGAAAAACAGTATTCCAAAGGATGAAGACAGAACATCCTATGGCTTTGTGGTTTTTAAAACCACATTGACTTAAATTTAAACTGGGTGTGGTGATCCACATCTATGATCCCAGTACACCTGAGGCTGAGTCAAGAACCCTGTCTTTAAAAAAAAAATCACCGGGGTTGGGGATTTAGCTCAGTGGTAGAGTGCTTGCCTAGCAAGCGCAAGGCCCTGGGTTCAGTCCCCAGCTCTGAAAAAAAGAAAAGGAAAAAAAAATCCCCAGCCAGGCTTGGGTGGCATATTCCTTTAATCCCAGCACTAGGGAGGCAGAAGCAGAAACATCTCTGAATTGGAGAAAATTCTAGGAAAGCTATGGCTACATAGAGATACCCTGTCTCCAAATAAGTAAGTTATATGAACAAAGTCAAGAGCTAAATATCAGAAGACAAAAGTCCTTAACATATATTCAGTGCTACTCCTGTGACTAAAACATATAATGTAAAAAATACATACATACGTACATACATACATACATACATACATACATACATACATGCAAACAACCCAGTAGAAACTGCAGAAAAAGAGATTCCAACAAGAGCAAGTAAGCATGAGGCTGGAGAGTGGCTCGGTGGGAGAGCGGGCACTGCTCTTGAAGAACACCCATGTTCAGTTGCTAGCACCCACTGCAGCTTAGAGCTGTCTGTATTTCCAGCACTAGGCAATCTCTCACCTCCTTCAGTGGGTATCCACACACACATGGGTGTACTCACACACAGATGCACACAAAACAGAGAAACTTTGATCCCTGTGAGTCCAAGGCCAGCCTGGTCTACAGAGTGAGTTTCAGGACAGCTAGGGCTACACAGAGAAACCCTGTCTTGAAAAAAAATAACAAACACCACCAACAACTATATATATGTGTATGTATATATAATTAAATATATGTATCTATATAAAATATGTGTATATAAAATGTGTGTATATATAAAATAAAATCTTAAAAACATATGATTCAACTTTTCAATGATCACATTACAATCCTGTGTTCCCAGCAATTTATGAAAAAACAAACATTTGAATGGGATTGAGAAAAAGGACACCCAGCCAGACAGCGAGGTGGCAGTAGCACCCCATTGCCCTCCCAGGAGAGGGCAAACCATTCATACAGTGGGCTGCAGAGTTTTCTGTGTCTGTCGCAGCCTGTTGGCCTCCGGGACTTAACCCTTATGCCCTTACAGCTTACCTGCCTTCTTGCTAAGACACAGCTATGTCTTCTCTAGAGCTTTTGCCAGGAAAGGACTTTCTTCTTACTAGGACAGTGCTAGCCAGCTATGACAGCCCTGGTTAAAGCTGCAGCTGTTCCTCCTTCTGGCCTCTAGCATCCTGTACTCTGGTCTCTAGCATTCTGCACATGTGTGGTCCCGTGTTGTTATGTTTCTCCACCTCTATGCAGAACATGCACAATGCTATAAGCTCCATGAGGGCATGCTTAGTGGTAGAGGCCAAGCAGTTAAAACAGGCATTAGCCTAACATTTTCCTAGTGAGACTTCCCGGATAAATGAATGGACGGACAAAGGAATGGGAAGAGACCATGTCCTACTGTACACAGTTTTGTTTCCTGCGTGTGTCTGTCATGGTGTGCATGAGGTGACAGGTGGGCAGTCTTCTGCTGGCCACATGCATAGTTTAAGAGGGAAAAAGGTAATCAAACTTACCTGAGTCTGGATTTTAAAAGACGGCATAAGACCCCAAGAAAGGCATTCCTCTCAGAAGGTGATGTCATAAGTGAAAACGCATGTGATGGCCAGGCTCCTTCATATACACTATCAAAATTTTAGTTAGGTCAGCCTAGCCCAATCCAGTTACAACTAACCAAATCTCCCTCCATTCCGACCGATTGAATCATTTCCCCTCCTTCTGAAATCCATCATGTATGAACCTGATAGCTCAAAAAAGGTGACTATTTTTCCTAATGAAGAAACGAGTGCATGCACGTGACCATCTGCTCACGTGTGAGCTGAGGGCTGGAGTTCAGGTCCACCAGGCACTCTTACTGAATCATCTCCCCAGCCCCGGAACGTTATCCTGAATGCCCATGAATTAATTTGTGAAGGAAATTCAGGCTTGTCAACCTTGAACTCTCTATTTACATGTTTATGTAGATGTCACAAAAGAAATTTTGCCCTCCCACTTAGTGTGCATTGTGCGTAGCTGTGGAATTCAACTGTAAAAATGGACTCTATAAATCTAACAGTTATGCGTCTGTTACCGTGACACTTACAAATAAAGCTACTTCAGATATTCTTCTAAGTGTGCATTTCATATGGAACACATCAGCAGAGGCAAGAGCGCTGTGGCACCTCACCGCACCTCACCTCACCTCACCTCACCTCACCTCACCTCACCGCACCGCACCTCACCTCACCTCACCTCACCTCACCTCACCTCACCGCACCGCACCTCACCTCACCTCACCTCACCTCACCTCACCTCACCTCACCGCACCGCACCTCACCTCACCTCACCTCACCTCACCTCACCTCACCTCACCGCACCTCACCTCACCTCACCTCACCGCACCGCACCGCACCTCACCTCACCTCACCTCACCGCACCGCACCTCACCTCACCTCACCTCACCGCACCTCACCTCACCTCACCTCACCTCACCGCACCTCACCTCACCTCACCTCACCGCACCGCACCGCACCGCACCGCACCTCACCTCACCGCACCTCACCTCACCTCACCTCACCGCACCGCACCTCACCTCACCTCACCTCACCTCACCTCACCGCACCGCACCTCACCTCACCTCACCTCACCTCACCTCACCTCACCTCACCGCACCGCACCTCACCTCACCTCACCTCACCTCACCTCACCTCACCTCACCGCACCTCACCTCACCGCACCGCACCGCACCTCACCTCACCGCACCGCACCTCACCGCACCGCACCGCACCTCACCGCACCGCCCTGCACCTCACCTCACCTCACCTCACCTCACCGCACCGCACCTCACCTCACCTCACCGCACCGCATCTCACCTCACCTCACCGCACCTCACCTCACCTCACCGCACCGCACCGCACCGCACCGCACCTCACCTCACCGCACCTCACTGCACCTTCACCTCACCTCACCTCACCTCACCTCACCGCACCGCACCTCACCTCACCTCACCTCACCGCACCGCACCGCACCGCACCGCACCGCACCTCACCTCACCGCACCTCACCATGGCTGATACTGTCCAGCATCTGACCTGGCAGTGTGTGTAGTGACTTGTCATTAATGTCTTGGCTGTTTTCCTTATGTCTAATTCATGTTTATCATCTACTTGGAGTGTGTGTGTGTGTGTGTGTGTGTGTGTTACTTTCCTATTGAATTGTCTTTTTCTTAAAGGATTTCTGAGTTCTTAATGCTTTGGATAGTAATTCCTACTGCGTGCTCATACTGAACATACAACTTCCTACTTAGCTTCCCATTTGAAAGTATTTTATACTAATTTTGAAATATAGACATCTTCCATTTGGGGGTTCAATTTAAGAGTCCTTTTTCTTACGTGCATGCTGTTTTTACTTGAGAGTGTTCTTTGACGTCATACTCATATTCTCTGTTAATACCTTCTAAAGACTTCTCAGGCCACCAGAATTTGTTTTATCCGTGATGTGATGGTGGTGTCTTGACACTAGTTAACAGTTCTTATGGCCTCTTCCTCTCATCTAAGGACCTCTTGCCCTTTGTATATTCAGGAACTGTCAGGTTCTACACACTTGGAATTTTAACTGAAATAACATTACATTTGCAAATTTAAGAATTGATGTTTTTATGTAGTAGTGAGTCTTTAGATTTAGGAATGAAGTATATTTTCTTTTTTAAATTAATCATTCCATTCATTTACACTCAAACGATAACACCCTTCCCAGTTACTCCTCCAAAACTCCCGCATCCCATCCACTCTCTCCCCCCTCCCCTTTGCCTCTATGAGTGTCCTCCCCCTCCTCACTCCTACCCCATTGCTCCAGCATTCCCCTACTCTGGGACATCAAACTCCACAGGATCAAGGGCCTCCCCTCTCAGTGATGTCAGACAAGGCCATCCTCTGCTACATATGTATTTGGAGCCATGGATTCCTCCCTGTACACTCCTTGGTTGGTAGTCTGTCCCTGAGAGCACTGGGTGGTCCAGCCAACTGACATTGTTCTTCCTATGGGGTTGCACTCCTCTGCTCCTCCAGTCCATCTGCCATCTCCCCCACCGGGGTCCCTGAGCTCAGTCTGATGATTGGCTCCAAGCACCCACATCTGCATTGGCCAGTTGCTGGCAGAAACTCCCAAGGAGCAGCCACACCAAGCTTTCCTGTCTTCACGTGCCTCTTGGCAATGGCAGGAGGGTTTGGTGTCAGCAGACAGGATGGATCCCTAGGTGGGGCAGTCCCCAGATGGCTCCCCCTTCAGTCTCTGCTCCACTTTTGTTCCTGCCTTCACTGTTTTCATTTGTTTAGGTCATCTTTGTTTTCTAAGTGTGTCAGTATACTACTTCTCTGAGTATATTTACATCACTAAGTATATTTCCTCATGGAAATCTCACACAATCTAAGTAACAGTTAACGGTATTGTCAATGAGGTCATTCTTAAACTTGGATCATTTGTAACTGACGTACACAAGCATAATTGATTTTTATATATACCTGTTTTAAATTCAGAGAACTCAGCAAACTTCTGTTAGTTCAAGTGGTTTACTCTGAATATTTTTATATCCCGATTACAGTCTGCCAATAACAGTAATATGTTTCCTGTTTTTCAGTCTCTTTCCACCAGCCTTCCCTTCTTCTTTGCCCTGTGTTGGTTAGAGCTTCTGGGCAATGTCAAATAAAGATTCTGATCCTGTGTCCTTGTTTTTTTCTTGATCTGCAAGATAAAACTTTTAACTTATTACTACTAAGTACATTTTGATGGTTTGCAGTGATATGTTTTATGGTATTTTTCTTACTATTTTAGGATGTTGAAAAATATTTAAAAAGTCATATATTTGATAGGTTTTATTATTGATAGTCTCTTCTTTTAAAATAATTATTTATTTTATGTATGAGTACACTGTCACTGTCTTCAGACACACCAGAAGAGGGCATCGGATCTCATTACAGATGGTTGTGAGCCACCATGTGGTTGCTGGGAAGTGAACTCAGAAACTCTGGAAGAGCAGTCAGTGCTCTTAACCACTGAGCCATCTCTCCAGCCCTTATTATGACATTTTCATCTATGCATATAACGTATTTTGGTTGTGTTCATACCTCTTCCCCTCCTACTGATTCCACTTCCTCTTCCCAACTCATCCCTTTTCTACTTTAACATCTACTTACTATTTTGTGACCCATGGAGTTGCATTAGGGGCATACAGGAGCATGGGCATCTTACTAGTGGCTACACCCTGAAGAAAATGTCTTCTTTCCTCTGGAAGTCACTAGTCACCTAGAGATCTTCCGAGAGGGGTGGGGCCTTGTGAGTCCCTCTCTCTTCTCTGGCAGGATGCTGACAAATCCAATCCTGTGTAGGTCTAGCACAGGCAATTACAGCTTTTAAATTCAAGAGTGTAAGCCGTGTCGTGCCTGAAGATTATTCTTTGACACTCTGCCACTGCCTGCCATTGTTCCAGTCCCTTCACCGTGCCAGGAAGGGATGATCTGGGTGTCCCACCTAGGGCTGAGCATCCGACAGCCATTACCTCTGTTCTGGACTAGTCACTAGTCCCTGCTGTCACTGCTGCTCACTTCAAATAAAGCTGCTCAGACCAAATCATGACAGCACTAGTGTGCAAGTGTAAACTTCACTTGTAAAATGATAATAAATTCATCAGGTACCTCTTCTGCAGTGATATTCCCTTTAGCCTGTCGGTGTGTAATATACTTAGAGTTTTACCCAGCGTCTTTTGCCGACGTAAGCCCTCAGTGCCCCTAGTCTTAGAGTCAGTGTGCTCATACAGTATTTAGAATTTTTCTGTCAGTGTTCAAAAGCGGTATTAACTGTTTTCCTTTCTCCTAGGATTTGTGCCATAATACAGGGTAGGAAGCATATCTTCTGTTCGCTGGGAAAGTTTGCCCAAGATTGGAATTACATCTTTTTTTTTAAGAATTGGTAAAATTCCCTAGTACAGCCATCTTGGGTTTGGAATTTTGCTTCTGAGAGTTTGACTGCTACTTCAGTTTCTTATGAACGTAGTCAATCTTCTCATTTCTTGTGTCTGTTATATTTTTCTTGAAATCTATTCCCTTAATTTAAAATGTGCATTAGTGTAAAATTTCCATATTCTTTCTCTTTTTCTTCCCATTTTTCTATTTCTGTTCGTGTTTTCCCTTCTTTTGTGTCACCAGGGCTGACTCTGTGTGGCTCGCTGGTTATTCTTCTTCATTTTCACTGAAGAGTTTTTGAGTTTATTCAAATTCTCAGAAGTTGAGGCTTCTATGTGCTCTATTTTATGCAGTTTTGTATTTCATCCATGTATGGTCCTATTTTTTAGTTTTTTTTTAAATAAGTTTTTTCTTTTGAAAAATTTATTTTTAGATTGATGCCTACCCAGTTCATATGATTTCCTAGCTTCCTGCTTTAACTGTTTCTTTAGTTAAGGTTTTCAACTGTTCTTTAATATTATTTACTGGCATACCACAGATTTGAGAAGTAGTAGTTTCATTCTCATTTATATAGAATGAATTTCCTCACTTAACTTTTGAATTCATTCTTATTAAGGGTCTATTTAAAATATATTTTACAAATTTGGGGGTTTCTCTTTTTTTTTGTCCTTAATTTCTGATTTTACTTCATTGTTTTATAGTAGTAGAATATATTCTAGATATTTTAAATTTTTGACACTTGTGAAAACTTACAGCCATACTCTATGGTCAATTTTCTGAAGTATTTATAATATTTGAAAAAAAATGTATTTTGCAGTTTGGGAAAATACAATTCTGTGTTACTGTTGCTTTTTAACTTGATGTAACAATAAGATTGTGGTTTATACTGTCACCCTGGGTTCTTATATTTAAAGGGGTGCCAGATTAGGTGATAAATGGTGGTATGATAGTATGAAAGTTTAGAGTAATTCTTATTATAATCTGCAATGAGTGTAGGATTTTTATAGATCAGGCAGCATTTAGCATCTCACTAATGAGTGTGTCTAGTTAGCAAGTATATGGCTTGTGTCAGTTCCAAAGCAAAAAGGAGTAACTATGAGCAACAGAACTATAATAATGTAAGTGAAATATTATAAAGTCAATAGTCAGTCAAAACAATAAAAATAATGTCTAAGAAGGACTGTAAAATGAAGAAATGCTTGTGTTTTGCGTGCATACACACACGCACACGCACACATACACCAAACCTTCTCCGAGTATAAGGACGCATGCATCACCTTCCTGTTAATGTACTGCTGAAGTATTCTAAGATTTGAGTAAATACCAGACGATAAGCAAGAATGCCCAAAGGGCTGAACAAAATCTGACTCCAATTTTTGTTTGTTTGTTATTTCACTGTAATATTTCACTGTTATCCTAATGCAAAGCACCAGGAGTAAATTGAGTTTACTCTAGAAAAATGCTCAAGTGTAACTATAAATCTAGCCAAGTTTTGCAAAGGGGATGCTGGTGGATGGTGAGAGTTTGTGTGCCACTTCTCAATGTGAAGTAGTATAGAAATAAAACAGAGCAGTCACATAGATATGTGCAAAGGAAGGAGTGGATGGAAAATTAAAAAGGGGACCTCTGAAACCAAATTGAAAGAAAATTCAAAGACCAGAAATTCAGATTTGTTTTTCCTAGACACAGTATTTTATCTGTGTGGAAAACAAACACAAACAGGAAAAAAGGTACCAACACAAAAATGGACTGCAGATCAGTGAAACAGGAAACAAACAACAAAACCCCTTGACATAAACACTCACAGCTAAGTCCCGTGTTTTTTTGACAAAAGTGCTAAATATGGAAAAGTTACTGTCTTCAACAAAGTGCTGGGAAAAGTGGATTTCCATATGTAGAATGAAACTAGAGCCTTATCTTTTACCTTTACATCCGTATAAATCACCTATAAGTGGATTGAAACCCACTCTGTAAGACTCCAAAATGTGAAGAAACTACAAAATGAACAAACAAACAAACAAACAAACCCCAAACTGGATATGCAATAGGTAAAGACTTTGTGAGAAGGACTCCAGTAGCTCAGGAAATAGAGTCAATTAATAATCAGCGAATGGGACTTGAAGAAATTAAAAGACTCTTCTGTACAGCAAAATTAGTAAGTGAAGAGGCATCCTATAGAATGGGAGGAAATTTGCCAGCTATACATCTGACAGGGCATCAATACTCAGCATACATCTGACAGAGTATCAATACTCAGCATACATCTGACAGAGTATCAATACTCAGCATACATCTGACAGAGTATCAATACTCAGCATACATCTGACAGGGCATCAATACTCAGCATACATCTGACAGAGTATCAGTACTCAGCATACATCTGACAGAGTATCAATACTCAGCATACATCTGACAGAGTATCAATACTCAGCATACATCTGACAGAGTATCAATACTCAGCATACATCTGACAGAGTATCAATACTCAGCATACATCTGACAGAGTATCAATACTCAGCATACATCTGACAGAATATCAATATTCAGCATACATCTGACAGAGTATCAATACTCAGCATACATCTGACAGAGATCAATACTCAGCATACATCTGACAGAGTATCAATACTCAGCATACATCTGACAGAGTATCAATACTCAGCATACATCTGACAGAGTATCAATACTCAGCATACATCTGACAGAATATCAATATTCAGCATACATCTGACAGAGTATCAATACTCAGCATACATCTGACAGAGTATCAATACTCAGCATACATCTGACAGAGATCAATACTCAGCATACATCTGACAGAATATCAATATTCAGCATACATCTGACAGTATCAATACTCAGCATACATCTGACAGAGTATCAATTCTCAGCATACATCTGACAGAGATCAATACTCAGCATACATCTGACAGAGTATCAATACTCAGCATACATCTGACAGAGATCAATACTCAGCATACATCTGACAGAGTATCAATACTCAGCATACATCTGACAGAGATCAATACTCAGCATACATCTGACAGAGATCAATACTCAGCATACATCTGACAGAATATCAATACTCAGCATACATCTGACAGAGTATCAATACTCAGCATACATCTGACAGAGTATCAATACTCAGCATACATCTGACAGAGATCAATACTCAGCATACATCTGACAGAGTATCAATACTCAGCATACATCTGACAGAGATCAATACTCAGCATACATCTGACAGAGATCAATACTCAGCATACATCTGACAGAATATCAATACTCAGCATACATCTGACAGAGTATCAATACTCAGCATACATCTGACAGAGTATCAATACTCAGCATACATCTGACAGAGTATCAATACTCAGCATACATCTGACAGAGTATCAATACTCAGCATACATCTGACAGAGATCAATACTCAGCATACATCTGACAGAGATCAATACTCAGCATACATCTGACAGAGTATCAATACTCAGCACACACAACAAAAGTGCCTAACATCCTTAACCATCTGGGAAATGCAGATTAAAACTACTCTGATTTCGTCTCATCCCATGTCAGGATAGCTATCAGGAAAATGATAAAAATGCTGGAAAGGACTTAGAGCTTCCATGTGACCCAGCTATCCATCTCTAGGCCCTCAAAGGACTATCTGAAAAGCTACTTGCTCATCTATGCCTGCTAGAAAAAGGAATTGCTAGGAAAATAAATCAGCCTACATATTCATCAGTAGACGAATTACTAATGAGAACATGGTCATATAGACATTCGAGTTTTCAACCATAAAGAACAATGGAATTAAGGAGTTGTCAGGAAAATGGATAGAACTAGGAAATATCCTAAGGCTCAGAAAGACAAAGACCACATGTTCTCATATTTGGATCATGGCTTCAAATTATTTGTTCATTTGTATCTACATAAGAGTCAGAGAGTAAAGATGTCAGAAAACTAGAAAGAGGCTCGTGAGAAGCGAAGATTAATCCAGCAGAGAACTACCCTATAACTAAATCCCAGCCATCTATTTATATCCTAAAAGTTATGACTGATTGGATCAGCATCTGACCACTTAGGGGACTCAAATTCAGGATTCTGTTCTATTAGCTATTGTTACCCAAATTTACCTCCAGACGTATTTCCTCTTCTGATTTCCACTTATTTAAATAAGTAAATTTAAATAGAGGCTGGTGGTCAGCAATAAGGTACTTGCGACAAGATAATGCTCAGAATTATCTGACCGTGTAAACATTGAAAGTTTACAAGTTAACAAGAGAAGCAGTTCAGCCGCATGACTGACTTTAAAGAATTAACTACCATCACAGTTCATAGACTGAAACCTGGAAAATGTTCACACACAAACAATAATGGGATAAGTCAGTAAAATAGTCAGTCCAAGATGCTGACTAGTAAGTGCACCTGAACGATGAGGAGACAAAAGAGGCCTGTTCTGTTGGTTGGCATGTTTTTAGGATGGCCCCTTGGGTCACCACATTGACACCGATGTGCACAAATTCAGGGGAACACAAATCCCCAAAGCTCTTATGATAAGTGATTTCAACAAAGGTTTGAGGGCCACTCAAGGAGAAATGAATAACCTTCAGAAAAGAAAATGGAGCCGAAGCAACTCAATATCCATGTACAAAAGGATAAATTTGGATTCCTACATGAAAATTAATTTCTATTGAGACCATAGACTTAAAGGTCAACTAAAATACCAAAGCCTGAGAGGATAGAACAGCAAATGCATCATGGTCTGGGATCAGACAGTAATTAGTGCCTTGGCACAGCAGGTGACACATTTTAACATTGGTAAATTGGACTTGTCAGATTTGAAGAATTTGTTGTATAACACATGCCTGTGATCCCAGCAGCTGGGAGACTGAGCTATACAGCCCTAGGCCTTGTCTCAAAACACTGCCCCCCAAAAGATCAAAACATGTACTTCAAAAGACTCAAGATAAAAGAACTTCTTTACAATCCAGTAATAAAACAAAGGGTTTGAGCAGAAACTCCTTTTAAAATATGCAGAATGATGAATGCGCCTATGGAAAGATCCTCAGTGTAGCTAGTCACTGAGGAAGTGCATGTTACAGCCAGATGGCCACTCCTGGAATTTCTCTGAGAGAGAAGAAGTTGGAGAGGCTGCCTATGCAACTGCCTTCCTCATAACTGTTGGTGGGAGAGAAAAGATAGTTAATTCTGGAAAACAGTGTAGCGATTTCTCAAGATGTTAGACAGAGCTGTCAATTGGTCCACCAATTGTAGGCATCCAAGAGAGTGAGAACAACCCAAGTTTATATCATCGGATGAATGGATAAATAAAACGCAGTCTGTCTTTACATCGTCGAACACTATTTGGTCATAAAAAGAAACAATGCTGGCGTGTAATCGAACACAAATCTCAAGAATTTGCTGTAGGAAAGAAGCTAGGCACAAAAGGCCGCGTACCTACGTCTCACTTACACCTGATATCAGGAAGAGGGCAACTCAAACAGTAGAGTTGCCTTGGTGTGGATGGGTGCTATTTGGAGTGACTGAAATACCCTACAATTAGAGATGGTTGACTGTACAGCAACACATGTAAACAGCACTTAACACCACCAACGTGGATACTGAAACGTGTAAATAATGTAAAAACCTCCTGAGGCAAATGTGAAAGGTGACACTGCCATTTCTATCTGGTTGGACTGGAGGCTTTGTTGGTCATCTGATCTCTGCTCATCTGTTGCAGAGAGGGCTTCACAGTGTAGCCCTGCCTGTCCTTGGAACTCGCCACTTAGCCGGGTTGCCCCAATCTCAGGGTCCTCTTACCTCTTTTGGAATGCTGAAATTACAGTATCAACTACCACACCTTATTTTTTATTTTAGTGTATCTATTAAAAAAAAGAAGAAGAACTGGGCATGATGGTGAGTGGAAGGCCAGCCTGGTCTACAGAGTTAGGTCCATACAGAGAAACCCTGTCTCAAAAACAACAACAAACAAAAACGACACCCCCAAAACAACAACAAAAACAAAAACATAAAACTCTCAGACACTACAAATTCCTGGGGTCCAGTTACTCTTTAAAATGTATTGCTAGGCATGGTGACACATGCTTTTAACCCTGGCACTTCCAGGACAGCCAACGCTCTGTGGACATTCCCTGTCCTGTCTCAAAAAAAGGTACAAATTTCAAGTCTTTTAATTGGACTCTCTTTTAGATATTGCCAGGTGTTGCTATCTCCAAAGGAAATGGCTAGGTTCCTACCAGAGCACTCATGACAAACATAGTTACATAGTGCCTGCTTCTTAAATCTAACCTGATACAGGGAAACCAGAAGGTCCTCATGAAGTGAATACAGAGAGAAAAGATGCAGTGCAGAGAGCAAATGGAACCTAAAAACAAACTAACCCTCTCTGAGAGAGGAGAAATCCTTAGCAATTAATCTACAATGAACATTCACACAACCAAAGTAGTTTCTGGAACCAAAAACTGATGGGAGGCTTGGCTAATAACAAAAGAACAGAATGTTGAAAATAAGAAGTAATAAAATTAAAGGCTCAGCTGTGAGGTTGGGTGTCCAAATGACGTCCGGATGATACACATGGAGAGAAGGAGAAATGGTCTGGAAAGAGAGGATATGGCTGTTCCACAGCAACGCAGAGCAGGAGGTGTGTAAGGCACACAACAGAGCAGATGCATCGTTCACACCCTCACAGAGCTATTGGGAACGATCAGAGGACTATTCTAAAAGTGTACACAGAGTTCAGAAAAGGATTAACAAAAGGTTGCTTTGGGATTTTTGAGAAGACACCAGTAGAATGTCTTCAGAATTCTCAAAGGAAAGTAGCAGCATGGAACCAAGTTAATTTCAGAATTCAAACTTTGGTAAACAGGTATGGTGTTTATGGCCACCTGATAGCTTCAAGGTTCTTGTTTCATAGTTAGGAAACTTTTGACACCAGAAGCCAGAATTCATTACACGGCATTTACTGCAGCAAACATGGTAGACGCTGACCTAGGAAGACCTGGATAAGTTTGCCGTGTACCTTTGTGGTGGGTGTGGTGAGTTTGCAGACACAATCATGGCATGAATTCTAGTCAGAAATGGCTTTTGCTCAGCGTCTTTGTTGCTTCTACTAAGAAAAGGTTTTCATGCCCAGTACAGATGGTTGGATATTCTTCCCAGATGCAGTCTTCAAAGCCCACTTGGTTCTTCTGGAGAATTCTAATCTCTGTGGGGCTCCCAGGGATGTTCCCAGGCTGTTCCCCGCCATCCTGTATACATGGATGCAGCCTGTCAGGAAGGGCCTGACGGCCTATCATAATAGACAGGGACCCATGGAGGATGGAGGATGAACCAGGCCAGCATGCAGGCTGTGCAGCTACCTAGGGCTACGGCTTCAGCTTCAGGCAAGCACAGGGTCTCCAGGAAGAATATTCCTGAAAGGAGAAATCTGCTTCAGTGACCTAGTTGGCTTTGTGCATTTAGATTTACATGTCTAGGAAGGAATCAGGAAGTAACTATGTATAAAGCAGAGAAAAGGGAAAAGAATAAAAATTTATAAATGAGTAGCAGTGCAGTCACCGTTCACTATACAAAGCATCTGTAGTCAATTTTATGTGACAAAGATTGAAGATTTTACCCAGGCAATGTGATACAGTGATAAGGAGTCGGCAGTAGTCTGCAGTGGGATGGAGCATCACAGAACACATTCTATTGTTGGTAGGATGTGTTCATGGGATCTGAAAGCACAGGAAAGGCAGAACGAATACCTAACACACACCAGCAATTGGCTCTGGGGATTGGGAGTGAAGGAGAGGACATGTGTGAATGTGGCATCTCTCACTTGTGTGCTACAAAACCCTGTATGCTTTACACTAAAGGGAGGTTGTGTCAGTGTTGGATCATGACCAACATTCACAGATTCACTCAGGGAGCAGATGAAAAACTTACAATTGAAGGTAATTTATTCACTGAGTGGTATATCCTTGCTAGGGGAGTTAAGGACCTCTGCTCCTCTTTGTAGCTGGGTACAATCACTATCACCCCAATCTCCATGCAGAATAAAGCAGCTAGAACAAAGTTAATAATACTATGCCCAATTTATCATGGGCCACACTGAAGTCATAATGTGACAGTTATATTGCTGGATTTTAAGGCCAAATCCCACAATTCGGGATTTATGTCACAATATAACCTTTACTGATCTTGCCCAATTCTTCCTGCTAAGTATATTTCTCTATATGCACACTTCCTGTATACTTCTAACTTGAATGTCCACAGAAAATACTGGCATTTAAAGGAAAAAACATACAGGAAAAGCCACTGTTTTTCTGTGCTTTTTATTTGTGCCTGATGAGGGAGGAGCACTGAGATGACTTGGGTAACAAAAAACCCAAAGCTCTGGAAAAAGCTCAGCACCTTCTGAGCGCCCATGGGAGGTAGATGCTGCCTGCTAAACACGCTGCCTTCTGGGGAGCTCCTGTGCCAGCAGTTTTCCTTAGACATCTGCGGAACAGCAACCGTGGAGTATGGAAAACAGAACCCATGGACACAATTTAAGTGTTATTTTTTTATTACCCCCAATCCTTTTGAGGGGACAGTAACAGTGTTTGTATCTTGACAGACTTACGAAGGTGTCAAAGGAGATAAGAGAGGAGAGAGTGGCAAAGTGTGGAAGTTGGAAATTAGTTGGAGAAATACATGCTGATTTATAAAATCCTGCAAAAGAGTCTGCAATTAGCAGGAAAGCCAAGCAACACAGTTATCTCTGCAGAACCTCTGGGACTTAGGATGCCATGGCAGTGGCACCTCTGGAAATAAGACCTTTTCTCGGCAATGTAGGCCATTGCCAGTCAGAAGGGCCAGAGGACTCCAGTTCATGCCCTACAGCAGGAGCAAAGGTAGATTCTGGACTGGGATCGCCAGGGATCATCAGGAGTGAGTAAAGGCAGGTGAACTTAAAGTTAGATGGTGGAAATTTGAGCTGTTGTTTTCCTTTGAGTGGAGAAGCCAGGCTTGTTGCCCCCAGGAGAAAAGTCGGGAGATCTTTCACTGTGGACTGTCCAGCCTAGAGGAAATAAAAGGTTCCCATGCAGGTGAGCACCAACCAGAATGAGCTCACTGCCAGTCAGCTTCCTGATCTGTAACCAACTAAGGAGGGCCAGGTGTCTGAAGAAGACTTTAAATGTGCACATAAGAGGCCCAAACTAAGGGACCAGCAGCCTCTTCAAAGAGACTGTATCAAGGACCAGAACTCGAAAAGCAGGGATATAGTTTTTAGAGGTAGAATTTATGTGTCTGGGAAACAAGAGCAATATGAAAAAGTGGAGTCCACACAATGAAAACCAAGGCAACAGGAATGACCTATTGCAAAATCGGGAGTTCAACAAAAGGGAAAATTATAGATTGGTGAAGATGAGAAAAAAACCTTAAAAGATTCAGTAGAGCAATTATAAAAACTTAGAGAATTGGAAGAAATAAAAATATCAGAAGGGTTCAACTCATGGGCATTGTAGCACCCAGTTTACAGGTAATGCACAGAGTCAGGCAGGGAGAGTTCTCAAAGAAATAACTCAGAAACGTCATGAAGCCACCCCAGCTTGTCAAATTTCAGAACACTGGGAGAGAAGCTTCTCTGGGGCAAAGAGGAAAACCAGACCAAATTCACCACAGACAGCAGAAGGGGCAGCTACGGAGACCCACAAAAGCAAGTTTAAAAGTTAAACTCTAAAACTGCAGAATAAAACTATAATAATCACATAAAAAGATAAAATTAAGGTAATGCTGTGTGTTTACATTAGAAAGTATATATAACGTAAAATATTTTAACTTCAGTGGAATTAAATATAACAGCTATCCCAAATAGGCAGAAATATTAATCAATGTAACGAAGAGCTTCAGGCATACCATGTACAGGAAATGTGTAAAGTGCTGCTATAGACGGCGTGAAACACACCGCTGTTGATGAAGCATGGACCAAAGAGAATGGGCGAATATGGCGAGCTCCAAAGGCCAGCGTCACTGAAAACATTTATCTCCATGGTGACCCAAGAAACGTAAATTATAACTTGAGTTATAATAACTTCCCCAAATAGTAAAAGGCTTAAAAATAAAGGTTGCTCAACATTGGGGCAGAATGGTTTCTTACAGAAAAGCACTGTTGCTAAAGGTCTTAAAGCATCCCACAGCACTGTCTCCCACTTACATGTATGCAACCCGAGGAACTTCAGTGTTCCAGGTTCTGGAAGATGAGGTATCTGCATGTAAGTGGTTGGTAGTAACTGTGGACATGTGAACCAACGACTGTCCAGAGGGGAGGGCGACTCATTTCTATAATTCTTCCTGCATCCTTTCAACTGCACTTTTTAGCTATTGAGCGTCACGATTGATGATTAATAAACGGTCAATAAAAATGATGCTGTATGAAGAAATGGTGGCTAATACTTGAGGCAAGGTGACAGTAATCCCCATGTAAAGCAATAGATTTGGAACATGCTGATAGCATGTAAGACATGTGCCAGGACTGTAGTGGAAAGGGCCATTAATACTCTTCATGTTTTCTTGTCTTAAAAGGACATACATAGAAAACGTAGGCATCGTTACTGTTTATTCTGTGTGGAGAGTTTCAGGGAGAATATGGCAGGGTGCATGTGCAGATGCCAGGGAACAACCTGTGGTTGGGGTTCTTGCCTTCACCCTGTGGGTCCTAGAGAGTGAACTCAGATCTCCAGTCTGGCCAGCAGGCGCCCTACCCACTGAGTAATCTGGAGATGACCAGAGGCATTGGTTTTTAAAGATGTGGAGCAATGGCTTTCTAATTCCCAGAGAACCTTCAGGTTAAGACATCGTTTTTTCTTTTACATACTGATGGGATAAAGTATGTTTCTTCAGCTGTCAGAACCATCCAGTCTTGGGGTGAAGGCTCTGTCACTCTGGCTGCGACGGATCAGATGACGTCTATGTGACAGGTGTTCTCTACTTGAGAGAACCCAGAGGCCGGTCTTACAGTCAGGTGGACATTTGAGATTGGGCTGCAGTACTGGAGGATTGCTGTAACTGTAGTTGACATTCTGGGCAAGTCTGTCATGGGCACGATTAAACTTGGAGAAGCACAGTGTTGCCTTTGGATATGTAGCCTCTTAAGACTATATACAGAGACACATTGCCTTATTTCTAGAATACTTACAAATGAAGGTTTTAAAAACTCTGTCTAGCTCAAACCACATTTAATTCAATCAATATTCAGTTAGAAATGGGGACTTGTGTTAATAGCAAGCATTTCTGTGATGCCTTGGAGAAAAGATACTCCTTTTGAATTATCTCACTTTTCAGTTTTTTAAATTTTTTTAAAATTTAATTTATTTATTTTTACACTCCAGATTTTATTCCCTTCCTGGTTCACCCCCAAACAGTTCCACATCCCATACCTCCTCCCCCCCTCCCCCATGTCTCACAAGGATGTTCCCACCCCACCCACCCCAGGGCCTCCAGTTTCTGGAGGGTCGGGTGCATCTTCTCTGACTGAACCCAGACCCGGGAGCCCTCTGCTCTATATGTGTTGGGGGCCTCATATCAGCTGGTGTATATTGCCTGGTTAGTGATCCAGTGTCTGAGAGGGGGTCCAGGTTAATTGAGACTGCTGGTCCTCCTACAGGGTTGCCCTCCTCCTCAGCTTCCTCCAACTTTTCCCTAATTCAACCAGAGGGGTCAGCAGCTTCTGTTCATTGGTTGGGTGCACAGATCTGCATCTGACTCTTTCAGCTGCTTGTTGGAGGGCAGTCATGATAGGTCCCTTTGTGTGAATGCCCCAAGCCTCAGCAATGGCATCAGGTCTTGGGCCTCCTCTTGAGCTGGATCCCTATTCGGGCCTATTGCTGGACCTTCTTTTCCTCAGGCTCTTCTCCATTTACATTCCTGCATTTCTTTCAGACAGGTCAGAGCTTTGACTGGGATAGCAACTCCTTCCCTCACTCGATGCCCTGTCTTTACTGGCGACTGATAGCTTCATAGAGGACATGCTGATAGTGTTTACACAAGTGCGTCTGAAGTGAAGGTGGGAGCATGCCAAGGGAAGGAGCGAAGTGCAGGGACCTGCCAGGGAGGAGCAGCTTCTCCTGGGAGGAGAGCAGGAGAGATGGTGTGTGACCTAGGGGAGACTGGACTCTGGGCCAGTAGGCCTCATTCTATTCTCTCTCTACTAAATGTATTCCAAGTGCCTACAACCAAGTCCTATGATCCTGGAGAGTGGCATGCAGACTAAGCTCTCAGTAACTGTAGGGAAGACAAGGCAGGACCAGATAGGAACTGAGACTGAAGACACAAGCTAGTAGGTTTCATATCATCATCTCCACACCGGTCTCCATAAAGCGGGGGTGCTGATGAGCCGACTCCATGGATGAGCTGTGAGGCTACAAGGGGTAGGGTAGGACACCTTCGAGAAAGGTCCTGGCAAAGGAAGGTCAGCGTAATAAATTCCGAAAGAGCTTACAGGGAGGAAAAGGCATGGATTCTGCTGAGACAGAAAAGGAAGATAAGGGTCAAGTTCATCTAGTTAGGAAAGGGTAGAATAGGAAAATTAAGGATATGGGGAGAGAGATTGTGAGAGGAAATAGTGTGACTAACAGCACAGATTAAAATCTAGGGAAGAGAATGCATAAAACGCATTCAGTTTAAAATGTGGTTCACTTAGAAATCATTTTAGGTGTGTTTCCCGCCTCACCTTTGCACCCTAACAGAAATATTTGACCTGATGGAGAAAAGACTAGTCTTAGAATGAAATGGCCTCTCCTCCTCCCTTGCCACCTTCAATGCTCTTTTCTGTGTTTGTTTCTGATCTAGGATAGATTAGATGATCAATCATTATCATGCGCTCGCTTTTCCCTCTGACCACAGTCTGTAGATGTCATCTCTGTGACGCATGGCCATGGGGAAACCTAAACTGACTGATGACTGAATACCTCCCATTTACTTTTCTTATATATTTGACAGTCATTACTCATAAAGTTCCATCCTTCTGAACTGGGCTGTGTAGGAGCAGTTATGCAAAAACATTTATGTGACCATAAAAATCATACAACGTCAGTTAAGCAAACACATGTCCCATATTTAATTTTCTTTTTTTCTTAACAATATCTTTTTTTCACTTTATATCCTAATTCCCTAGATAATTTGACTGAATGTTTGGGTCATTTCTAAGCACATTTTTCTTCTACTCCAGGCGTTCACGCCTCTCTGCCATTGGTGCTCATTTCGATCTGGAGCTAATATAGAGAAGCTTGTGAAGGTCCTCATGCTAGAGGAATGGTCACAACAAGTCACTCTGAGAAGCGTTAAGCTGGGTCCAGAACAGATTCACAACTGCAGATCTGCAAATCTCTCCTGAGGCTCCCACTCACAAACATCTCTTTCACAGAGACACCCACTGTGAACTTTGAACACCGACTTAGAACATAAATTTCTTTGTCTTGTCTCAGTCTTATATAGATGGAGTCATGTAATAGGTATCCTCTTGAATTTAGAAAAATTCTGCTACCACATTTATAAAATTGGTTCCTGCAAGAAACAGTCATCTTCCTCACTTGACGGTCTTGCATTGGAGAGACATAGGAGTGCACTTCTCCCCACTGTTGGTGGGTGTTGGGTGTGTGCAGAATGCGCTGATTAGAAACAGGATTATCAGCTCTCTCGGCCATCTAAGGCGCAGACCTCTGAAAGTAATAGACATTTGTGTGTTTAATTTGAATCTCCCTAAGAGCTTTTAAAAAAACATTTCAACCCTTTTTCTTTCAGATTATATTTTAGTCACATCCCTGAAGAGATTCTGCTGCACCCGTCTCTGCAATCCAGTAGACAACGAGAGGAAAGAACCAGGTTCCAACTGAACATGTGAGAGTCTGGGGCTCCCTGACTGAGCTGATGCCCAGAGTGCTGGATCTGGGTTAGTCAGCAACCTAACAAAAGCTAGTCCCATCACCCGCACAGAAGCCGTCAGGACACTCGGCTACATCACACACACAGCAATTCTTTTTGTAAAATCCTGCTTCCTCAATCCTGTGTATATATTGGATTTTGGTGTTTAAGTTGAAGCTATGAAGACTAAGTCCACCTGTGCTCAGAATCCAAATTGCAGCATAATGATATTTCGTCCAACCAAAGAAGAGTTTAACGACTTTGACAAATACATCGCCTACATGGAGTCCCAAGGGGCACACAGAGCTGGACTGGCCAAGGTCATCCCGCCAAAAGAATGGAGGGCCAGGCAGTCTTATGACAATATCAGTAACATCTTAATAGCAACTCCCCTGCAGCAAGTAGTCTCCGGGCAGGCAGGTGTGTTCACTCAATACCATAAGAAGAAGAAAGCCATGACAGTTGGGCAGTACCGGCACCTGGCCAACAGTAAAAAATACCAAACCCCACCACACCTGGATTTTGAAGATTTGGAGAGAAAATACTGGAAGAATCGCCTGTATGAGTCACCAATTTATGGTGCTGACGTCAGTGGCTCCCTGTTTGATGGGAAGACTCAACAGTGGAATGTGGGCCACCTGGGAACAATTCAAGACCTATTGGAACAGGAATGCGGCATAGTGATTGAGGGCGTCAACACGCCCTACCTGTACTTTGGCATGTGGAAGACCTCCTTTGCGTGGCACACGGAGGACATGGACCTGTACAGTATCAACTACCTGCACTTTGGACAGCCCAAGACCTGGTATGCTGTACCCCCTGAGCATGGCAGGCGCCTGGAGCTCCTAGCCAAGGAACTCTTCCCTGGCAGCTCCCAGGGCTGCCAGGCCTTCCTGAGGCACAAGGTGGCGCTCATCTCACCCACTGTGCTCAAGGAGAATGGCATCCCCTTTGGTCGAATCACCCAGGAGGCTGGGGAGTTCATGGTCACCTTTCCCTATGGCTACCACGCGGGCTTCAACCATGGCTTCAACTGTGCAGAAGCCATCAATTTCGCCACGCCGAGGTGGATTGACTATGGCAAGGTGGCATCTCAGTGCAGCTGTGGGGAGGCCAGGGTGAGCTTCTCCATGGATGCCTTTGTGAGGATCCTGCAGCCTGAGCGATATGAGATGTGGAAACGAGGTCAAGATCAGGCAGTTGTGGACCACACAGAGGCTATGGGGCCTACCAGTCAGGAGCTCACCACCTGGCGGGTGATCCAGGCACCAAGAAAAACTTGGGGCCTGAAGCATCTCCGGCTTCGCCAGGTTTCACGCTGTCTTCTGCCTGTAGCCACTGACAGTAACATTGCCAACAACACCCAGATGTGCCACACCTCCAGGCAAGCAGCAGATTCGAAAGGTGATGAGGTCCAGGAGTCTGACCCAGCCATAGCCCCACCATATCCTCTGGGTCTATCTTCTCCTGGCCACATGTCAACTGGAAAACGTGGTCTTGGTCGTCGCCCTTGTGAACTAGGAGTTCAGGAGTCCACCAATGGAGCTCCAGTCAAGAGGCGACTTCCAGAAGGCAGAGATGACAGAAGTCCCAGCCCAGAGCTTCAGTCCCAGTCCGTGACTGGAGACTTAATAGTCAACTCAGACCTTGTAAATCCTGGGCCACAGCATCCTGTGACAGCTTCTGAAGGGGGATTGACCTCTGACCCCTAAACCTATGTCCTGACTTACAGCTCATTGCCCCGCACTCAGGATGCTCTCTAAGGCCATTACCTCAGTTTTGACTGAGTTTGCAGGGCACTGGCTACACCTGAGAGAGTTCCTTGTCAGTTCTAACTCCTAAACACACCCTGCCCCTTCCTCCTTCCGGAACTCGGCCAGCTCTGGATACTGCTAACTCCTGCTCTTCCAGGAGAGATTTCATTGGCTGCTCCTTTTGAGTTTCTGAGAGCCAAGTTCAGCTGAGACTGCTCAGTGCTCATCTTCCCTCCCTCTGCCATTTCTTGCAAATGTCTAACTGTTGACACTAGATGACTACTCACAAAGGAAGTAGTCACAAAAAAGGTCAAAAGTCATTTGAGAGTCACAGATGATCTCTCAAACTTGATGTATTAAAATGTGTCTCACCCGGCTTTCACAAATAAAGGCAAAGCAGTCAAAAGCTTACAACTAGACTTTATTCCTAATATCGTAGTTTTAAATAGTGGGATCACTGGAACAACAACACTCTCTGTCTCCAGACAGCCATGCGCATGTCTAATCTAGGGAAATACGTCATTGTGCAGTAACAAGTTCGACTTGTGTCTCCTATACCACACTTCCAGTGAAAGCCATCCACCTATCCTTCACTAGTGTGTGAGTGTGTGTGTGTGTGAGTGTGTGTATGTGAGTGTGTGTGAGTGTGTGTGAGTGTGTGAGTGTGTGTGTGAGTGTGTGTGAGTGTGTGTGAGAGAGTGTGTGTGAGAGTGTGTGTGAGAGTGTGTGTGAGTGTGTGTGTGAGTGTGTGTGTGAGTGTGTGTGTGAGAGAGTGTGTGTGTAAGTGTGTGTGTATGTGTGTGTGAGTGTGTGTGTGAGTGTGTCTGGGAGTGTGTGAGTGTGTGTGTGAGTATGTGTGAGTGTGTGTGTGTGTGTGTGTGTGTGAGTGTGTCTGGGAGTGTGTGAGCCAGGCTGGATGCCAGTGTGGAGGGCAGAGGATATTGGCTGGAGTTGGGTCTCCGTGTGCCATGTGGTCCCTAGGAATTCCACTCATGAAAAGACTTCGAGGCCAGCGTCTTTCTCACTTAGCCATCTCATCTGCCCAATGCCTTCTCACTTCCTTGTGAAGCAAATTCATGTGGGTGTCCTAAGATACCACCCCACACAGTCCCTTTCTTCCCTCTGTGCCTGGACACAAATGAACTCCTTCTGTTTCTAGGAGAACAATCTCTATGCTCCCTGGCAGTCTCAGGTCTGTGCTGATTCTGCAGATAGAATTTGGTGCTCTCACCCTGCCTTTTCTACAACTTGGCCTCAGAAAGGCCTCCCTTACTTTGCAGCCTTCCAGGATGAAGTGGCCCCGGGCCTTCTCTCCATCCATGTCTGATAGTAAAATCTATGGAGGATCAGCAAGGTGGATCAGAAGGTTAAAATACTTGCCTCACAAGGCTAAGAACTATCAACCCTCAGAAACAATGGCGGAAGGAAAAACCATCTTCCCAAAATGGCACCCACCCAAAATACAGTCTCCCCTACCCTTCCACCCCCCACATATACACCATCACCACCTCATACACCTACCTACCTACACACACACACACCTACATGCCCCCCCAACCTGGGTACCTATACAAATACTAATATTTATCTCAGTGTGACAGCCCAAGCCTTTAATCCCAGCTCTCAGAAGCAGAGGCAGGCCTGTATTGATAAGCCAGCCTGTTCTACACAGTAACCTCCTGCGAAGACTACATAGATCCTGTCTGGAAAAACAGAAAATGTAAGTCAATAGTTTAAGTATACTTAATGGGTTAAAAGAGAGGCTTGGGTTTTCTAATGTCCTCTGAGCAGAGAGCTCACTAGGAATGCACCCAGTGGACAACTTCCTGCACGTAGAGAGAGCGCTGAGACAGAAAGCCAAGCTGCGGTAGGAACTGAAACTGAGCAGTCCCTAGTAAGGCCTTAAATCTTAGCACCGGGAAGCAGAGGCAGGAGGATTGGGGGTGTAAATCCAAACCAGGCCAGACTATTAATATTTGAGGCTCAGAAGAAACTAAAATCTATATCCTAGCATCGTGCAGGGAGCTTCCACACTCTCAGAATAGTTCTGCAGAGAAGAAAATGCTGCATAAATTCCAGTCACAGACTGAGGAGCTTCGTAAGTTCATAGAAACCACCAAAGCCCACGAGGGGCGCTTGTCTGTAATTCTGTTGTGTTTTTAAGACGGTGTCAGCCTTTAATGCCAGCATAGCTGAGGCAGACCCAGGTGGATTTCTGTGAGTTCCAGGACAGCCAGGGGCTACATAGAGAAACCCTGTTTTGAAAAACAACAAAGAAAAGAATGAGTTTTAAAAAAATGAGTATCATGTATTCCAGGGTGGCTTCCTATTGGCTATGTATCTAAGGATGGCTTTGAATTTGTCTTCTTCCCTCCACTTCTCAAGTGCTGGCTTAAAGGGACTGCAACCATACCGAGTTAGTACTTTTAAACCGCGAATCTCAGGCATTTGCTTTCCCCCAGAGGTTTAGTCTTTATGTTGTATGATTGGAGTCTTGCTGTGGAGCCCAGACTCAGTCGAGGTCTCCAGCCTGAGTTCCTGGTCCTGGCACTACAGTGGCCTGCTCTCCGCTTCCTGCTCCAGCCTCCTCCCCCTCTAAAGGTTTCCTTTTCACCCCAGCATGGAGATTGCCTCTGTGGCCCTATCGCGCTTCTGGTCATAGAGACCAATCTACTAAATCCTTCTTCCGCTCCTCACAACCAGTTCCCCCTGGTGCTCTGAAGTCCTCTTCACGCAGCCGGTTGTCTTTTCATGTTGACAGTCTCAGGTCTCCCAAGCTGGCCTCAGATTTGCTGTAGGGGCCAAAGCCTTAACCTTGGACTCCTGACTGGCCTGCTTTTTCCTAGCCAGTGGTTGGATTGCAGGGAAGCAGCACCACACACAGTTTGTGCAGTTCCAGGGTTCAAAGCCAACCACTGTGCCCAAGGATGTATGTCCCAGTCCATGCTGTGTTTCATTTTGCCTCAACCTCTGTAAATATCTGTATTTACCTTCCATGTTAACCTTCCAGCTTTGTATTTAAACCTGATTAGTTTTCAGTTGAACAGGACTCTTCTTTTTTTTCTCTTTTCACTTTACCTTAAACTATTTTACTCTCTCTGCTAACCTCATAATACCAGAATTTACTAAAATCTCGTTCCACCACTCTACTTACAGTTGTCCTTTTTGTGATTGTTTCCGAATAAAATACACATAATAAAACACATAATCTTTGGTTTTCGGTTATTGTGGGGTGTCTACTGGGACACGGGTTGAGACCAGTAGAAAGCCTTTATTAAGCTGCCAGTGACTACAGTGTGTGTTCGGCAGCCCTGCAGAGCACCAAGCCTTTCCAGGGTTAGCTTTTAAGCCGCTGTGCTGCCATGCTCCCCTTAACAAGGATGGCTAGCAGGAAGCAGAGCTGCAGACGTTAAAGCCAGAGGTTAGAACGCTTAGAGATTTCCCCAGAACTATGGACTTTGGCGTTCGTTTGTTCTTTTGTTCTGATTCCATCTCCACAGCTAGTCCAGTCTGTCTGCTGAGCTTTAGATATCACACTTCAAAGGATCAGTTGTGCTACGTGTGGGGCTCACATTCCTTGCTGGTCTTAATGAATCAGAATGAGAGTTAAAGACCCAGGCAGTACCGACAGCAGAGAAGCTAGCCAGGGACCAAGAGAACAGAGACTGGTACCCGGGATCTGATTTATGGCTTTGACTTTTTCTTTTGAGTTTTGTTTTTCCCAACCATGGCACAATGTTTTCTAATTACTCCTGACTACTTTCAGTAAGGAATCTAACTGTTGTTTAACAGATGCAGAAACTTTTAATACCTCTAGGTCCTGCTCAAACTGTCTAGTTAGTTTGGAAAGCTTCGGAAGAGGCACATATAGACAAATCATGAGTACCCTGCCAGCCAACCAGCCTCAGATGTCCAGTAATACTGCTGTTGTCCAGATGAGCTGACACAGAAGAGAGCAGCAGGTGTCTGCTAATGGAGGAAACACAGGACTAAAGGTTTGGATCCCTTATAAGTCATCTAGTATTAGTTTAAACATCAGGGCTGCCCTATGCACAGAGAGATTTGCCAGTCAGTGGGTAACAGTCTGGTTAGTTCTTGTCCCTGTGTAGTGTTGGGGCTGAGGCACGGGTCTAAGCATGACCAGCCATTCTGGTCTTATGTTTTCTGGAGGGCATGAGATTCCTCGGACTTGGCTACAGTGCCTCAGTGTCTCCAAAAAAGTTTAAGCTCAGAACCTAAAGAAAATATAGAGTAATCAAGTAATCCTTGCATAATTCAAAGAAAATACCGAGATGAAATTAAGGTAAACACAAGGAAATGTAAATATGAAAGTCAAGTCAAATACAGGTCAACAACCAAAAAACAAACAAACAAACAAACAAACAAACAAACACCCTAGAGGTTTGAACTGTGCTGGGAAAGGCAATTGAATCTCAGAGAAAGAAAAGGACTTGGGGTGGCTGGAAGTTTCAGGAATTGGAGGTCATAAAGGGGTGAATAGTAAGGTCAAGGCCTACATTAGGTGAGAAATAAAGTGTTTATCCATTCAAGGTGAAGGACTGGGTGGATTAATATCAAAGAAAACTTATTAAAACAAAAACGAATCAAATGCAGCAGTCAGGGCAGAAGCTTCCCAGTCTGAGGGAGCAGCAGAGAGAGGCTCAGAAAAGGTGGTTAGATGGGAAGGTGATAGGAGGAGATCAGGTAAACAATGCCCAGACAGTCCTGACTGACTAACAGCTCTATACTTTCAGGCAGCATTGACTCCTGGGGTCCACTAGTAATTTCCAGATGAACAAACACCCACAGATCCAGTAGAGGTAACATGGAGATTGCTTCCCCATGTTGGATAGTTTCTTCTGTTTTTTGTTTTTGAGATGAGATTTATGTGTAACAGCCCTGGCTGGTCAGGAACTGACTTTGTAGTCCAAGTGCCTCTGCCTCTGCCTCTGCCTCTGTGGTCTGTGCCTCCAGATTCTGGGATTAAAGGCGTGTGCCAGACAGCTCTGTTTACTTGGGCATGTTTAGTATTATCTTTCTGTTTGCCTCTCTGTGGGCAAACCTGTGCTCAATACTGGTTCTATGGCATTCAGATTTGTATATCACTACTGGTAAAAGTTTGAAATGATTTTATGTATGTAAAAGGCATCCCTCCCCGGTCCTGTCTTTTCGAGATAGGATTTATCCCTGTAATCCTGACTGTGCTGGAAACTGGATCTGTAGACCAGGCTGTTCTCAAATTCAGAGATCCTCCTGCCTCTGCTTCTGGAGAGTGGGATTAAAGGCATGCAACCCAATGCCAGGAAAAAGGCATTTTCATTCCTGTGTTCTGTGATAGTTTCTGGTTAAATAATTATCATCGTTTAGTTGTTCAGGACTTGAGGACCCTGCTGTTTTCTTGTCGATTTCAGGATTAGAGGTGGTGGTGCAGACACTGTGGTATGTCCAAGACCAGAGACATGTTCTCTGTGTCTCACTTCTGTGTCGCTCTGTCACGTGCTCCCAGTTAGCTTTGAGGAATTCTAAAATATTTGCACTGATTCTGTGAGCAGTCTGTGATAGAATATTGCTATTATAGCAATATTCCAGTGTATTCCTGGCTTGCCTTATCTCCTATTGGGATTGCTTACATCAAAGGTGGACGGGGCTAAGTCAGCTGAGAGCAAGTGATAGGTTGAGACAGCAGTGGGTGGGCAAGCACTTAATGCCTCAGGCCTCCTCCATGGCTATAATAGAAGAGGCCATCAGGCTCCAGGCTCATAGGAAGATCCAGTCCCACAGGAGAAAGCTACTCTCTGGTGCTGGGTTGTCTGCTCCCCGGACTCTGTTCCACTGGTGTTGGGTGAGTCCTGTCTCTTCATACCTTTGCATACTTGTTCCTGTGAGAAAGTGACAGGTGGTGACGGTTCCTAAGATTCAACCATTGTACAAAGCATCAGACAATGCTGGTCATCTTTGGCTTTAGTGTGTCAGTTTTATCTGAGCTTTATTTGTGTTTCTTTCTTGTGAACATGGCACATCAGTCAGATTATTATTGGGCAGCAACCAGAGGAGAGAACAGGGAATGGGTTTGAACCTAGAGAAAGACTTCAGTAGCTTGCAGGCATGTGTCCTGGGTGTTGGCGATCCCAGGGTAGCACTGAACCTTTCTCAGGTGAACTTCTTTTCTGGGATTTGTGCCTCTCTCCATGGGGCACAGAGGACTCTAAGCAAAGGCAGTAGGTCTATCCATCCTGTGTAGTACGTTTAATGCCCTCATTATCTGCTTTGTCCTGGGCAGAACTCTTAAGGTCTACATTAAGGAGCATCTAAAGCTTCAGGTATTAGGAGTGGTTAACTGTAGAGTCCAGGCCATCGTCAGGTTCCACAGTTAGGGAAGGGCAAACCCTGAGGACAGGTCCGAGGGGAACTTTTTGGTTAGCGAGCATTTTCATTCTGAGTGGAGAATACAACTATGAACCCAGAGAGGCTACCTATAAAGTCTGGAAAGTTCTTGTAACCTGCCCTGTCACTCTACATCTTCATGCAGTCATTTTCCCAGGGTTCCAGGGGTGTTGGCATCATTCAGGCCCCTTCCTGGGTATAGGCTTTCTATTGGATTGGGGATGGACAGACCTGGCATGTGACTGAGACATCATCTTTTGCGTCCTCTCTATCCTGGTCTCTTTCAGGGTTTATGGATCTCAGATGGGTCCCCTTTGTGAAAGTCAGTTACAGAGTCCTGACAGGTTTTTGAGGGTGACCATTCCCTCTGGGGTCCTCCATCTTCTCGAGATGCACTGTTCATTTTTCCTTTTTGCATTATGTTGCTCTGGGTTGTGATTCGGATTCTCAGGAAGCAACAGGTAGTGGAGTGTCATCCGGATCTCAAAAGCCTCACAGTCTTAGAGCCATTTGTCAGGAGTCAGCTCAGTGGCCTGTTGACCCACTGACATCTTCTTTTTAATGTCCTTTTGCCCCTGTCATGGGAAGCCCTCTTTCTCTATAGATGATCCCGGGTCCTTGTATGGCAGGAAAGTCATAGCAGCTGTGTGTGTAGAAGGTGCTGTGCCTTTCTCTTCTCTCTCTGAGAGCCTGGGTTAAACTGATTGGTTGTCCTCTCTGGGATGGGAGGCCTGGCCTGGATCCAAATAGTTCCAGGGAAAGTAAAGACTGCAGTACCCAGGTTCCCAATGTCATGTCCCCTCACATGACAGTCATAGATGAGCATAGATTGTCACCAGGCAGGATAGTTGCAGGGTCAATGACAGTGATTTAGGAGGAGGACCAGGTCCTGAGTCCCCCAGACATTAGAGTTATGCTGTTCTCAGGAGGTGGTCTCTCCCTCAGCTGCATTGTGGGGTGCTGTGATCCAGATTAACTTGTGGGTTTTTTGTGTTGTGTTGTTTTGTTTTTGTTTTGTTTTTTGCTTTTCCATTCCCCCACACCCAGCTCTTACATGGGTGGGCTGTTCTACGACTAAAGGGTCCAACCATTAATAATTTGGGTTAATACCCCATTTTGTAGCCTAGTTCTGTATTAGAGCTCATTGCTGTCCAGGCCCCACCTCCTGCTTATGTGCAGATGGCTTGTTATTCCTCAAAACACTGGTACCCAGAGGCCACCATACTCTGTCACAGCTGGAAAGGCTCACCCTGGTGTTAGTGTTTGGAGCTGTGATCTGAAGGATGGCAGCAGCCTCTGAGGCAGACTCCTTTTGCCAGCGCTCAGCTGGAACAGACAGGAAGTCAGTCCATGTTGTACAAAGTTGGACTTGCACAGGCAACACTCTGGAAACCCAGGTCTGTAATTCTTGAGGAACTTCCTCAGTGACCCTTTTATAACCTTGTTTAGATTTACAGACTTGGAGGCAATCATTTATATAGTGTAAGAATAGGGCCTGAGAAACCACTGATGGATTTTGCCCTTTGTTATAAGATGCACCTATGGTTTTTGCTTGTGGAGTGGACTTTCTGCTAGGAGATGCTCTCTGAGAGATGACAAGACAAAAGTTTCCTGGCTCTCTGTAAATCTAATTGCATCTCACCATGGAAGCAGGTGACATTGTTATGCAAAATGTCTCCTCCCCATCATTCCTCTGTTGTTAAACACCTTTTCATAGAAACTGGGACCTATTACATGTAACTTTTTTCTACATTTTTACACCTGTTTATACCTAGTATCTGCAGCCAACTGGGTGACAAAGGGAAATTCTTTTTGTAGCTCCTTCTTCAATCCTTCTAATGAGGACCTAGTAAAAATGGCTTGAATCATCTCAGCCTGTGTTGGCAGAAGGAAGAGCTCAGTGATCCAGGCTGGGCTGTGTGCAGCAATTCCCTTCCCCCCCCCCCCCCCCCCCCCCCCCCCCCCCGTCTTGCTGAAGTGTTTCCACTTCTTTTCAGAGACAGCTTTGTTTTGAGTTTTCCAGTTTTACCCATCGTTGGGTAAATTGGGAGAGAGAAAGATGTGGAACTTTTAGCTTTAGGCTCAGTCCAGGGGCACTTCCCCCTTCCCCCTCGGCTGTTTAGAGCAGGCAGGAGAAGGAAATGCTCCCTGGGGGAACTGTTTTCCTTCCTGTGTGCATCCCACTTAGAAGGCACGGGCTCTGAGCCTTCCCTATGGTCACACAGCGACCAAGGGGGACCAAGTATGAGTAGGAATCAAGGGAGTGCTCCAGAGTGGGGTAGGCCTACTGCTCCCAGCGCTCCAGGTGTGGAGTTGGACTTCTGTTCCCAGTGCTGCAGGAGCAGGGTAGGTCTTCTACTCACAGACACTTCCTTTCCTCAAGTGCTGACCAGGAGGAGGATGCCCTGGGAAATCAAGCCAGCAAGGCTTCTCCAGTCCTTCATTTTCTTGGCTTTTCTTTCCAGTGTAGAGTTTAGAAGGTTCTTGCTCGGGGTTGGGGATTTAGCTCAGTGGTAGAGCGCTTGCCTAACAAGCACAAGGCCCTGGGTTCGGTCCCCAGCTCTGAAAAAAAAAAAAAAAAAAAAAAAAAAAAAAAAAAAAAGAAGGTTCTTGCTCCATAGATAATTGTCTGCTCAGACCAGTAATTCTCCTGAGAGCCATATTGAATCCTCAACATGTTATCTTGTCCAGCAGGAAACCAAAGAGAAGGAGTAAAAGGAGGAGATTAAGGACAGATAAGAGTGAAGAAAATCCCACGGGAGCCTGGAAAGAGGTACTCAGAGACAGACAGAAAGATCCCTCTGAGAGGCCTGAAGACCCAGGGGCAGCCAGGATCCCAGACTGAGCTCTTGAATTGCTGTGGCCATGACAAACCTTGAACAGGATGTGTCCCAGAACCCAGGCTGTAGCATCATGACCTTCTGCCCAACCATGGAAGAATTCTCCGACTTCTGCAAATACATTGCCTACATGGAGTCCCAAGGTGCACACAGAGCTGGGGTGGCCAAGGTCATCCCGCCCAAGGACTGGAAGCGAAGACAGTCCTATGAGGATGTCATGGACATGTCGATTCCTGCTCCTCTGCAGCAAGTGGTCTCTGGGAAGGCAGGTGTGTTCACCCAATACCATAAGAAGAAGAAAGCCATGACAGTGGGGAAGTATCGTGAGCTGGCCGAGAGCAAACAATACCAGACCCCACCACACCTGGATTTTGAAGATTTGGAGAGAAAATACTGGAAGAATCGCCTGTTTGGATCACCAATTTATGGTGCTGACGTCAGCGGCTCTCTGTTTGATGAGAACACTCAACATTGGAACGTGGGCCACCTTGGAAGCCTTTTGGATGTGCTGAAGCAGGACCGCGGCATAGTGATTGAGGGCGTCAACACGCCCTACCTGTATTTTGGCATGTGGAAGACCTCCTTTGCGTGGCACACGGAGGACATGGACCTGTACAGTATCAACTACCTGCACTTTGGACAGCCCAAGACCTGGTATGCTGTACCCCCTGAGCATGGCAGGCGCCTGGAGCTCCTAGCCAAGGAACTCTTCCCAGGCAGCTCCCAGGGCTGCCAGGCCTTCCTGAGGCACAAGGTGGCGCTCATCTCACCCACTGTGCTCAAGGAGAATGGCATCCCCTTTGGTCGAATCACCCAGGAGGCTGGGGAGTTCATGGTCACCTTTCCCTATGGCTACCACGCGGGCTTCAACCATGGCTTCAACTGTGCAGAGGCCATCAATTTCGCCACGCCGAGGTGGATTGACTATGGCAAGGTGGCATCTCAGTGCAGCTGTGGGGAGGCCAGGGTGAGCTTCTCCATGGATGCCTTTGAGGGCCTCCTGCAGCCTGAGCCATATGAGATGTGGAAACAGCAAGGGAATCAAAGAGCTATGGACCCCCTGGCGCTCACCTCAGGTCCCAGACAGGAACTGACCCTCGGGATCGATCAGCTGAAACCCGATTCGAAGCAGAATGGTTCCCATTCAGGACCTCGCAGGAACTGGTTGAGGAGAGGCCAGAAAAGCTGTCCATACAGAAAGGTGCATGCAGAATCCCCATGCCCTCCCACGGGCAAGCTTTTGGCTCCTCGATCTGTTCCCCAAGGGACAAGATGCTCCAAGCAGGCATCTGGATCCTCCAAGACACCTGCCATTTGTGCTGATGTTCTAGCTGTGAACCACTCACAGGCCTGTAGGATCTTGGATAGGAGCCTCATAGTCTCCCTGCCGCTTCAGGACTTGAACTAAGTTCATTCAGATCTCGTGCACACGCACCCCCGACACACACACACACACACACACACACACACACACACACACACACACAATCTGAGGCCGTTTGGCTACCAGTGGACATTCTTAATCACATAAGTAAACAGCTGTCTAAGATGTTGGCAAATCAGCTTTGGATGATTCGTTTGAGTCTCCTCTTGGTTTGCACAGGGTCTCCTTCAGAATTCCTGCACAAGTTGGATCTGCAAGGTCTTGTGCAATTGCATTGAGGAGTAAGAACTTCTATCTTTTGAAGGACATGGCTGTGCTGAGGGTGCCTGATGCTTTCTTTCTCCTGCTCTGGCCACTGGACCTTCATTGACTTGAAGCTCCCCAATCAGATGCCACAGTGAGAAAAAGCACATCTCAGGCTCTCAGCATAGCCTACGTGCATATGCGTGTGTGGCCAAACTGCACCCTGAAATCGTTGTCTTTGGAACATCAGAAAGGACCACCAAGCGACCCAGATGAGTTCACTGACTTTTCCCTCCTAGAAATGTGAAGGAATGAGAGACTGGGAGGCTACAGACTGCTCTCTCTGATGAATTTTCCCGGCCTTTGGTTGTAATTCTGTCCTAATTGTCTCATTGGCTCAGGTGGGGCTAGAGATTAGAGGTTGTGGGAGGTTTACACAATGGGTGGGGGGACTCCACATGTGAGGGCATGAATAACCTGCTGTCCACACGAGGGCGGCAGGGCTCGTAAGGGTTCTTATTACTTACCACTATCCCATGCTCTGTAAATAGGTCCAATAAATATCTTCCCTCCCTAACTAAAGTGTGGTTTATTCTTTAGTATGTGTGGGGGATTCTGTAAGGGAGGGTAGAGATTTTTGTCTTCCAAGGACAGGTTTCTCCAATAAGTCTATTAGTCTAGATTGGGAGAGACTCCATCTGTGCCTGTCACACAGCCATCTCTAACCCCCAGGACACTTGAAGTGTGAGGCAGCTGTGGGGAGGCCAGGGTGAGCTTCCCCATGGACACTGTGTGGTCTCTGCATTCTGAAGCATATGTGTGGAGAACTGGGAAAGCAGTGTGGTGCTGTGGTCCCTGTAGAAGCCAAAATCATGGACAGGAAAGAGCTAGCTACTGTCAGTCACCAGCTGAAGAACATTCTTAATTGGGCCGAATTCACTCACCAGTTTACCTGATCTGCCCTCCCCTGGGTCTGAACTGGAGGGTAGGGGGATCCTTTGGGGGACCCCTTTGTGCCAATCTCCATGTGGCTCCTAAGAAGCCCAGCCGATCTCCACAGTCATTTGGGTGCTTCAGAGTCCCAAAACCATTTGGTGTCTCCAGACCCCCAGCACTACCTGTGTTTACAGCCCTGGCTCTTCTGCTTTGCCTGCCGCATGGATTAGTCTCCTTCAGGAAGGTAAATTTTAGGCAGAGACCCCCATCCCTCAGTTACAAGGCAAGGTGTTTATGGCACAAGGTTGTGCCTCTGAGACCTGAGGGTTCAGAGAAAAACCTGTGGCCATCCCACATGTTGCAGGTTTCCCATCATTTGAGCAGTGGGAGGCTTGATGGGCAGCACTTGAATGACACACACACACACACACACACACACACACACACACACACACAACATACTGAGTTCAGTGCCACACAGATCTCAGATGTCAAGGGCAGCCTGGAGCCTGGCCTATAAGAAGAGTTCCAGGATATTCAGGGCTACACAAAGAAACCCTCTCTTGTTAAAAAAAAATTACATCGGACTGCAGGTTCATATGCTATGGCACACTCAAGTGCATTTACCTACACTCATACTTAACGGCTAACATTGTAAGTATATGAAGTACAAGTACTAGATGTACTAGAAGAAAACATTTCAGAACCCCTGACAGTTATAGGAGTGCCAATGAACACTCAACAAGAAGGTGGACAAAAGGCAGGATCCAGTGTGTTTTATTAGATTAAATAATAGTTAATAATAATAGTTTAATAATAGTTGGGGGGATGTGTGCATAGTGCTGTTTGTGTGTGTGTTGTAGATATATATGTGTGTGGGTATGTATATGTGGGTCTGGGTATTTAGGTGGGGTGTATAATTGTGTATGTGTGTATAGATGTATGTGGCTGTATAGGTATGGGTGTGGGTTTTGTGGAGATGTGTGTGTGTGTGTGTGTGTGTGTGTCAGGTGGATGTGTAAGTATCTGGGTGTGTAAATATGTATCTGTATTTAGTTGTGTGTGTTTGTAGGTATGTGTGTGGGTGTAGCTGTGTGTTGGTGTGTATGTGTCTATTTGTGGAGGATGTAGGGGTGTATGTGTGTAGCAAGGGTAAGTATATGGGTGTGTAGATGGGTGTGTGCAGGTTGTGTGTATGTAGGTGTGTGTATGTATGTTTGTATGTGGGGTTGTGTGTGTGTGTGGGTATGTAGATATGTGTGTGTGCAGGGTGCATGTGTGAGTGTTTAGGTGTATGTAAGTATGTGTGAGTGTGTGAGTCTGTGTTTTGGGTGGTGTCATTTCAGGGAGACTTGTGAGGCAAGTATTTTAACCTTCTGGTCCATCTTGCTGATCCTCCATAGATGTTACTATCAGACATGGATGGAGAGAATGCCTGGGGCCACTTCATCCTGGAAGGCTGCAAAGTAAAGGGTGCCTTTCTGAGGCCAAGATGTAGAAAAAGGCAGGGTGAGAGCACCAAATCCTATCTGCAGAATCAGCACAGACCCGAGACTGCCAGGGAGCATAGAGATTGTTCTCCTAGAAACAGAAGGAGTTCATTTGTGTCCAGGCACAGAGGGAAGACATAGGGTCTCAGGACACCCACATGAATTTGTTTCACAAGGAAGTGAGAAGGCATTGGGCAGATGAGATGGCTAAGTGGGAAAGACGGTCGCCTCCAAGTCTTTTCATGAGTGGATTCCTAGGGGCCACATAGCACACAGAGACCCAATATCCTCTGCCTTACACACTGGCATCCAGCCTGGCTCACACAGTCCCTGACACACTCACACACACACACTCACACATACACACTCACACACTAGTGAAGGATATGTGGATGGCTTTCACCGGAAGTGTGGTATAGGAGACACAAGTAGAACTTGTTAGTACACAGTGATGTATTTCCCTAGATTAGACATGCGCATGGCTGTCTGGAGACAGAGCAAATGTTGTTGGTCCAGTGATCCCACTATTTGAAACTACAATATTAGGAAAAAAGTCTAGTTGTAACCTTTGGCTGATTGGCCTTTATTTGTGAAAGCTGGGTGAGACACATTTTAATACATCAAGGCCATCAAGACCATTGGTGGTTATTGTTGTTCTTATGGAGTTGCAAGCCCCTTTAGCTCCTTCTATCCCTTCTCTAATTCCTCCAACGCGCATCCCATTCTCAGTTCAACGGTTGGCTGCGAGCATCCTCCTCTGTATTTGTCATGTTCTGGCAGAGCCTCTCAGGAGACAGCTATATCAGGCTCCTGTCAGCATGTACCTCTTGGCATCCCCAGTAGTGACTGGGTTTTATGGTTGTATGAGTATGGGCTGGATCCCCAGGTGGGGCCGTCTCTGAGTTGCCATTCCTTCAGTCTCTGCTCCAAACTGTGTCTCTGTATCTCCTCCTATGAATATTTTTGTTCCCCCTTCTAAGAAGGACTGAAGTATCCGGACTTTGGTCACCCTTCTTCTTGAACTTGGCTTCTGTAAGGCAAAGGACACTGTTATTAGGACAAAACAGCAACCAACAATTGGAAAAAGATCTTTACCAATCCTACATTTGATAGAGGGCTAATATTCAATATATACAAAGAACTCAAGAATTTAGACCCCAGAGAACCAAATAACCCTATTAAAAATGGGATTCAGAGCTAAACAAAGAATTCTTAACTGAGAAATATGGAATTGCTGAGAAGTACTTAAAGAAATGTTCAACATCCTTAGTCATCAGGGAAATGCAAATCAAAACAACCCTGAGATTCCACCTCACACTAGTCAGAATGGCTAAGATCAAACACTCAAGTGACAGCAAATGCTGGTGAGGATGTGGAGAAAGAGGAACACGCCTCCATTGTTGGAGGGTTTGCAACTGGTACAACCATTCTGGAAATCAGTCTGGAGGTTCCTCAGAAAATTGGACATAGTGCTATCTGAGGACTCCTGGGCATATGCTTAAAGATGTTCTAACATACAACAAAGACACATGCTCCACTACGTTCATAGAGGCCTTATTTATAATACCCAGAAGGTGGAATGAACCCAGATGTCCCTCAACAGAGGAATGGATACAGAAAGTGTGTACACAATGGAGTACTTACTACTCAGCTATTGAAAACAATGACTTCATGTAATGCGTAGGCAAATGGATGGAACTAGAAAATATCATCCTGAGTGAGGTAACCCAATTACAGAAAAACACACATGATATGCACTCACTGATAAATGGATATTAGCCCCAAAGCTTGTTTTTTTTTTTAAGTATTACACACAACAATAGAACATAACAGTTCCCTATAGGATTAGGTTTAAGGTGAAGCCAATATCAGGATAGAAAAAGGTTAAGATGTTGGCAGAAATGGCAAGGGAAGTCTTCTGTGCTCAACTCTTTGGGCTGTGAGGAGGGGGCACTGTTGGAGTCTTGCTGGTCCTCAGGCAAACTGAGGGGATTGGGGATCAATCTCAAGGGCCAGTGATTCTTAACCATTTTACTATTGCAAGCCTCTTTTTTAAATTAAAAATTTCTCAGTTTTTATTCTTGGTATCATTACCATAATTCACAGATTTACCTGTATTTTATATAAATTACCTGATGTCATGAAAAGAAAAAGCAGAAGACGAAGCTACAGCAGATTAAAAAAAACTCCTCAGGTTGGGGATTTAGCTCAGTGGTAGAGCGCTTGCCTAGCAAGCGCAAGACCCTGGGTTCGGTCCCCAGCTCCAAAAAAAAAAAAAAAAAAAAAAGGAAAAAAAAAAAGAAAAAAAACAATGTATATCTATCTGACATATTGATCAACAACTGTAATTTTAAACGAAAACCTTGCTATCATATTATCTCCACCAGACCATAACTATCAGTAGGGGACTGCCTGAGGTTTTAGTCATAATTGTCCCCCTTTCACGGGTTCATAATTTGATCGCTGTTTTCTATTATAATTTCTAATGGCATTATAGTTTCCATCACAGGATAGTTATTTCTGTTAAAGTTTCTCCTTCATTGTAATCATCTTATACTAAAAGAGACATTGTAAGAAAACATTTAATAACATTTAAAATGTCCCATAGTTCTATATATGTAAATCCTTTTTAAAAATACTGTTTTCACGACATCAAAACAAAACATCTTTTTTAAAAAGTGAAGCCATGGCGCATAACCATAATTTTTAGAAGACAAAGCAAATTTTGGAGCCGTTTAATCAGGTTGTTGTTCCTAAAATCAATATCAAGTACTATTTTGCTGTTATAAAGTTTGACTGCCAGCAGGAAAATTTCTTATATATGAATGCATGAAGGTGCAGCTTTAATACTTCAGTGGAGAAACATTGCTTTAAATCCTATCTTTTATAAGTCTGATTTTTTTTGGACAGGAATTGAATAAAAATATTATCCCGACTTAAAAGTATCTTTAGAGACTTGTTTTCTTGGGTTGCCCTGTGCCGTGAATTATTGCCCAGAACGACCCCAACGCTGAGTTACCAGTTTTAAGCTAGCTTTTTACTGACGTTGCAGATTTTTAACCACACCCCAATAACTTTTAAGCCAATAATCTATAGCCGAGACATGCAGAACATAGCGAACATTTAAGACCAGTCAGAATTGATGTAGTGGCCACATACACTTAGACACTTTGAATACACAGTCAAAAGTTTTATTTTTGTTTCTATTCTAGCACCTTGCCACCTGCTGATTCTGATTCTCAGGGTCTGGCACAGAGGTTTTGTAGCAGGACTAGCCATCAGCTTTGTCACCAGAGAACCTGAGAAGCAGCTGGTCCCCTGTAGGCGTGGCTTGGCAGGGCTTCCCCAGACGTGGGGGACTCCGGGGGCTGCAGCTGAGGGCTCCAGGGGCAGGAGTTACTACCAGTTGGTGTTGTTCCTATCCAGCTGCTTCCCCCAAGAAATGCTTGAAATAAGTTGAAGCTAAGTGAAGGAGTAAGCGGCCAGCAGAGCAAGTTTTAACCATCTTTCTCCTCTGATTACGAAACACACAGCAACAATCAAGCAACTAAACAGAACTATAGACCCAAATGGACAGATATGGACAGACTGACCTCCAAGGACAACCACTAGAGTTGGGCAGGAGAAGGAAGGGACCCAAGTATCCAGAGTGCAGGAGTTAAAGATAGAGGAAAGAGGTACTAAAAAACAAAACAAAAGTGAAAGACGGCAAACAAAACGGAGTTTTAAAGATAGCACTGCACATTGAGACTCTCGGATAAGAGTCCCGACCAAGCCCGCATCCACGGAGTTGATTGGCTAACTCCCTAGCCAAGAGGAGAATCAGAGTATCCTCCATCCCCTGACCCAAGAGCATTACTGGGTCCAGCTGCCTTCAGTTAAGTCACCCAACGGTACAAGAAACAAGACCAAACCAAGAAAAACTAAGACCAAACCAAGAAAATGAAGTGTTCAGGTCCAAAAAAAAAAAAAAAAAACAACCTTACCTCCTCATGGCTTGTAGTATTCACTGTCAGTAGGGGGCTTCCTGGCAATGCACCAAAATGTTGGGGTCCAGGAGTCACCCCACAAATCACACAAACACAATTCAGGCAGGGATGGTTTATTAAACTCATACCCAAAGACTGCTTGATCAAATCTGTAGCTCAGAATTGGGGGGCTGTGGCTACAGCCCCATACAGTTTTCTATGTCAGCTTATAAAGGCTAAAACAGCAACATCCACAATGAGCTCATATGCAGGTGCTGGACGTGCTGCCCAGTGGTCAGCCCTGACACAAGCCATTTAGACATAACGGTTCATATTGACTTTTAATTTGATGGGTCCTACATGAAGCTTATAGTTGTGGAATTTTGTAAGATTAGCAGACCTCATAACATACAGAACAAAACCAAAACAGAGTATGCGGTCAGCATGACCCTGTTCTCAATCAATGACTGGCAGGCATGTTACAGCAGCAATATAAGATAGCTCGAGGGCATGGAACAAAATGGCTCTGTCAGCTCGGCTGGGTGGGAGGGCAGACCTCTACAAGAAATAACAGCTGCTGGCACTAAAGGGTGAACATATGAATATACTCAGGAAATACAGCTGGTGATCGATGCAAAAAGATGGGATGGTGGGTTGGAGTAAATGAAAAAACCAAAAGAAGAATGTCTTGGGCTGGCTGTATAGCTCAGCCTGCAGGGCACTTACCTAGCATCTCTAAAGCCCTGGGTTTGATCCCCAGCTCTGAACAAACAGGAGATGGATGTCTCACACCTGTAATCCCCAAAACTCAGAGGTCAAAGGGGAAGGATCAGACATTCAAACATCTTCCTTTCTGGCAAGTTCAAAACCAGCCTGACATATAAAAGACCCCATATAAAACAACAAAGCAGAAACCCACAACTCCTTAGTCGTTTGCCTGCGGAGCTGACAATCCTTTTTGAGACAGGGAAGAAGGACAAACTAAAGGAAAAAGTAGCTTTTTTCAACTTGCAGGGCAATGTTAAAGAACTCTGTTTGACAACAGGCAAATGGACTTTCTAGAAACTTAAATGAGAAAATTTTTAGTTTAGATAGATACGTTTTGATTTTTCAGTATAACTAATATTTTATTCTTTGAAAGTTTCATATAGTTATATATATTTATATATTTATATATAATATCAACCCACTACTACTCCCCTGGAGTCTTTCCAGTGCCCCTATTTCCCTCTCAGCTCCAAGTCCTCCTTTTAAAATTGTTACCAAAGGAGAGTGGCTCTTCCTACCTCTGCAGACATCACCTGGCTATGGCTTCTCTAATGGGGGGCAGGGTTGGAGATCTCAGTGGCCGCTCTCCAACCTATGATGGCCTGACTCCCTGCAGATCTTGTGTAGATAAACTCAGCTGCTGTGAGCTGAAATCTCCCTATGTTGTTCCAAATTTTGTTTCCAAATCAAGGATGCCAATTTAGGGGCTGGAGAGATGGCTCGGCAGTTAAGAGAACTTGTTGCCTTTGCAGAGGACCTGAGCTGGTTCATAACACCACGTTAGACAGCTTACAACTGCCTTTAACTAAAGCTCTGGAGATTCAGCCACTTCTTCTGGCATTTATGGGTTCCCCACACATGCGTGCATACATGAAGACACAAACATGCATATATATATATGTATATATATACATTTTAAATATGTACTTATTTTATGTATATAAGTACACTGTAGCTGTCTTCAGACACACCAGAAGAGAGCATTGGACCACTACAAATGGTTGTGAGCCACCATGTGGTTGCTAGGATTTGAACTCAGTACCTTTGGAAGAGCAGTCAGTGTTCTTAACCACTGAGCCATCTCTCCAGCCCCTCACATATACATTTTTAAAAAGAATGTCCACTTAATTTTTCCACTGCTACTTTACTATATTCTCATACATTTGTGTTTTCCTGAGGATCTCATTGCTTGATTCATTAATTTCTATATCCACACGAATATATATGTATATATCATATACATATATATATATATATATTCACTAAAAGGATGTACAGTTATTAAATGAAACTACTACCTTGATTAAGCAAAGGAATGCTAGGGTCACCAGGTATGCCCCAGAACTTGGGAGGCAGAGACAAGATGAGTTCAAGACCAGGCCTTGGCTATATTGTTAAGGACTAGGTAAATTGTTAAGGTCTAGGTAACTGTTACCTGGCTAGCCTTTCATTAAAAGGAAAACTTTCCCATATGTTGTTTCTGTTGTTAATGGGAACTTTCTCATGGCCAAGTCGATTACATATTCTGTTATGTTCTTGGAAACCAATCATGATAGAAGTCAGTAGAACTGGTTTGTATAGTTACCCACAATAAGCTTAGACCCAAACCAACCACCCAACAGCACTTCCTGCACTGATGCATAAGCTTTTATGGTATCTGCTTTTATAAGCTGCCTCTGGGATAGATCCCCAACATAAGAGACACCTGCACCAGAGCTATTTGGAATAAGACTTCCTTTTTGAGTAGGGGTCAAATAAAGCTTAAGTTCCCAAGACTTCCTCCCTGGGAACTGACATCCTGGTTGGCAAGTTAAGACATGAATGTTAGACAAGTCCTGTAGTCATTATGCCTGGTTCTTCCTCTTAGCCCCATGCTCCCAGAAATAAGACTCAGACTCATAATATATTTACAAATACTTTGGCCGTATAGTTAGGCTCTACTCTGACCAGTACCATTCGTCCATCTCCTCACATCTTCCCAGGGCCGATCTTTGTGCCTGGCTCTACCCCAGAATTCTCTCTCTTCTTGGATATCCCACCTTCTATTTCTTGCCTATGCCATCGGCCATAGGCTTTATAAATGACAAGTGATGCAACCATAAAATACATAAGATATTCTCTCTATACTCTCCCATCCTGGATGACAATTTAAGACACGAATGCTAGACAAGGCACGTTCCCTTCCACAGTTGAATGCCACAACCAATGGCGGCAGAATAAGTGTATTTGTCATACATTCCTAGGGAATCCCCTAACCCTAAATCCCAATTGTGGAAATAACTTGGCACATATATTTCCATATCTGAGGCTTAAAACCTACATAAGATCTTAATTCAATGTCATGGGTCAGCTCCGGAGCCTGAATGGTCTCCCTGAATAGTCTTGGAGTGTGGCATTCAATAAACCATCCCTATTTGACTGAGACTGGTGTTTGAGTGGTTTGCGTGGTGATTTTCTGACCCCAAACATTATAGCAAGTTCTAGGCCAGGCTAGACAGTGAGACCCTCTCTCCAAAAAGGAGAGTGAGGGCGAATTGCTGGGGTGTATCCATCTAAGTCAACTGATCTATATCTAATGGTGACGGCTAAGCCCAAGGTCATCAGTTTGGCCTCTGGCCAGAACAACCGGTAATTAGCCCAATGGCCTCTCCTGGAGACCAGTGGGTGAAGCTCAGAGCAGCCCATAGCTGCGAGGGGGCACCACAGCAAGCATAGCCCTCTTCTGTTTCCCTCCCTGTGACCTCGGACGCTTGACCGTCTGTCTCCCGCTCTTCATCTCTATGGTGAGGTGCCAGCCTCGACCACCGCAGTTTACACTCCTTGGCCCTCCCGTCCCTGAGTGCAGAGCAGGCCTTGCCTTTTGTCAGTTATGTGACATTTATTCACAACTTGTTGATGTGGAAATGGGTGTGGTCATGAGCTGTCTCTGCCTGTGGGAGCTATGCCAAAAGATGGTTCAGGTCAGAGGCATTCCTTCCAGATGACGATTCGGTGGTTTCAGAAAGTCTACCGTCTGAGGAAATTGTCATGGGAGCTGGATGAAAGCTGATTTTTTGATTGATAAGTTGCCATTCTCATTTAAAATAGTGGGCCCTGTTTTCAAATTGTACTTATTGTATGACAATTGCACTTTCATGCATGTGACCCCAACCAAGTTTCCCCACGTGGATATTGATTTTCCCAGCACTGCTTATGGAAATGCTCTCTGTTCAATGTGCCTATTTGCTTCCACGAGACGAAGTTGATTTCCAACTCACTATTTACCTCCATTGACGTGTTTTTGTATCTAGTGTCATCTTAGTGAACAGACACCATGACCAAGGCAACTCTTATAAAGGACATTTAATTGGGGCTGGCTTACAGGTTTAGAAGTTCAGTCCATTATCATCAAGTCGAGAGCCTGGCAGCATCCAGGCAGGCAGGGTACAGGCAGAGTTGAGAATTTCACATCTTCATCTGAAGGCAGCTAGCAGAAGACCGGCTTCCAGGCAGCTAGGGTGAAGGTCTTAAAGCCCACACCCACAGTGACACACCTATTCTAACAAGGCCACACCTCCAAAGAGTGCCATCCCCTGGGCCAAGCATATTCAAACCATCACAGGTGTCTTCACTCTTTCAGCTTTATAATAGATCTTGGCCTCCAGTAGCAGGCCTTGCTCCTTTTCTGTCAAGATGGCCTTCGCTGTGGTCTTACCTGTTTCCTTCCAGAGGTCGATGATAAGAACCTGGTAGGCTCTGCCTCGGGTGAATCACCTTTGATATTTTAGCTGGCTGTCAAAGCTGTCTGCTGTTGTGATCACTCTTTTTCTTCCTCCAGGGCGGGCTCACCACGGGATTCTCAAGAAGGCTGTAAGTGAGGAATAGTGGAAGCTGCCTGTGTGCTGGCCTACTATTGAATGTGACATTTACTTGTCCTTAAACACTTTTCATGTCCTGGTCATTAAAAAGAAATCACAGTGATAGATTTGAAACATTATACTGAACCATCGCTTTGACCCATGCCCTGATCATTTTCATCTGCTTCATGACTAAGAGACAATGGATATGGTTTGATGGCCTAGTCATCAGTTTATTATGGGGGTGTCAATCTGTGTGTTGGCCTACTATGCTAGGGTCTACCTTGTCAGTGCCCAGTAGCAAGGCAAGTTCTTAGAATGGAGAGGGGGCATCTGCTCTGAAGGTAAAGGGTTCTATATCAAACATAGCAGTGATTTGCTTCATAAGCCCAGAATAAGGGTTCTCAGACTTGAAATGAGTCTAGTGTGTTAAAACACAAACTCAGTTCCGTGAGCTTGGACTGGAGCTGAGATCACACAAACCCAGTGGCACGGATGTCATCATTGGTGAGTAGCCAAGATGGAGAGACGACCAGGTTCTTTTCTAGGGGCTCAATGGGGCCAACATCAGTGACTCTCAAGGGTGTGGTTTCCTTCCTCCTGGGATTAGTATGATCAGGGCATTTGCTTAGCGAGCTACTCATGCAAATTCTAATGTCATAAACCCACTGAATTAAACTCTAGAGTAGGCCTTAGAAGTCTGTTTTTCTTAATTTCATTTACTACAACAACAACAGCAACTACTACTACTACTACTACTACTACTACTACTACTACTACTGTGTGTGTGTGTGTGTGTGTGTGTGTGTGTGTGCGCGCGCGCACGCGAGTGCTTGTGCTTATGTGTAGAGTTCTCTCCTTTCATCTTTAAGTGAGCTCTAAGGAATGAACTTGTATTGGCAGACTTTTGCAACAAGCACCTTTACCCATTGGGCCATCTTCCTGGTCCCAGGAATCTAGTTTAAGAAACTCTTCAGGTGATGCTAATGGACATTCAGCTTGGGCAACGGCTGGTCTCTAGAGGGATCTCAGCCAATTAGACGAGAGCCTCTGGAACTGGAGCCTAGGCACCAGCATTGCACTGTGGAGATCCGAGATGCAATGGCCTTGAATGCTCCCACCGTGCCATCAAGGCTGAGAGTCCTCGCCACAAGACACTTAACCTGTCACATAGACTTTGACACAGTCGGATCACCTGGTTTTTTAAGGAACATGGGCTAAATTGCTTTTACTACACTGGTGGAAATCCCTTCCTGCTTTTGAGTCACGTGGTAAATGTTGCTTTATGTCCAAATTCTAAAGAGGCCCATGGAGATGTGCACCTCCCTGCTGGTGTCTGAAGCCCCAGAACGCATCCATTTATCCTTGACTTTAAAGCATCCGCTTTGGATGTCTACCCAGTGGAGGCCAGCATACTGCATTAGAAGAGCTTTCTGGAGTTAGTGAGAGCTTTCTGGACTTAGTGAGAACATGTCTCCAGTCTCCTCTTTGCTCTTCTGCCACACACATGTGTTATCAAGTTCCTAAGGAAGTTCTCTACTTTCTATTCTTCTAGTCTTAGAGTGATATTATCCACAAGACAAAACTATCCTGTGTCAAAATCCCAGCTAAGGTGGGAGCTCCGATCCAGATCCATGAAGAATGAAAAAATGAATGAGGTAGTCGTCATCTTATGAAGTTGTTATGGGTGTCAGAGACCCCATGCATTCACCGTCTAGTGGTCCTGAGGCATCCAGCTGTCTGTACAGAGCTGAACTTTTTCACAGTTTGCCTCTCCCTCTGCGTTCTGAGCTTTCTCGCTGCTGTCTCTGCCTCCCAAGAGTAAACAAAGTGGTGTCTGCAGAGAGCTCTTGGCTGGTTCCTGAGCGTGTGAGCTGCGCCCTGCATTGTTACTGGTTGTGAGGCAACCTTTCCTGGCATGGCTTCAGAGCTACAGGGCTTTCCACCTCTTCATCAAGGAGGGTGACTCCCAGGAAAGTTTGCCTCTGCTCCTGCACTGCAAACACCTAACACCCCGGGAAGAGAAATTCCCAGAAGCCAGTTACTCTGAAGCAATAATGGTTCTTTGGTACTTCATGGCCACCTCCCACAACCCACTGTTTTCTTTTAATAGTGAAGTAGGTATACACTGGTGCTAATGTGGTCTGTGCTTTCTCTCTGCCCCCACTGAGGCCACTCTTGTGCCTGCTGGGAACCGTATGTGGTACAAACTTGAAGTGTGCTGTGTTCAGGAAAGCAAACCTTTCCTTAGTTGCCACTCCTCCTCCCGGCAGCTGGAGAGGACACGGGGTTAGAGTCAGCACAGAGTCATTCGCCCTTGGCTTTGCCACTTTTTTGACGTGTCTTTCGGTAAAGAAAAATCCGTTCATTTTCCCTGAGCCAAAATTTCAGTGCGAGCCTTTGTATGAAGGGCTGTAGAGATGACTCACTGGGTAAGAGCATTTGCTGCTCTTGCAGAGGATGTGGATTTGGGTCCCAGAACCCACATGCTACCTCACAACCTTCCAAGTGTTCTGATACCTTTATCTGACTCTAATAGGCACCAGGCATGAGCATGGCACGTGTACATGGAGACACACACCTACTCATAAAATAGATTCTATATGGTGAGAACAGGGCGGCCAAGGGGAGGCAGTAGGTAGGTTTGAAAAAGAATGGCTTCTGTGCATCTGTATACTCTAGCTCAAGGCCAAGGACACACCATTGTGGCTTTCCTCCTGTGGCTTTTGAGTGCCACTGCCTCACTGCCATCCTACAGGTTTATCTGGTTCTCCCTTTTACAAAAACTAATGAACTTTATACTTTTGAGGAGTTCCTAACCATTTAGAGAAAGTAAGGTATAGTTATCAAATTTCAGCCCCAACAGAAGCTCCTATTATCAACACCCCCCTACCATGGTGTGCCTTTTACACCAACATTGGCCCTCTGTCTACTGTTGCCCAAGGCTGTAGTTCATATCAGGTTCACTCTTGGTGCTGTGTAGTCTATGGGCTTGGATATTGCACCACGTACAACAGCTTTACTGCCTGCAACTCCCCTTTCTGCCACCTAGCCATGCCTTCCTGACCATGGGCTTTGTCTTCATACTTCATCTAGTATATCCTATCACTGGGGCCATACACGATGCAGATTTTCTTGCTTTTTCCCCTTTCCTTCCTTCCTTCCCTCCCTCCCTCCCTCCCTCCCTCCCTCCCTCCCTCCCTCCCTTCCTTCCTTCCTTCCTTCCTTCCTTCCTTTCAGTTTTTTGAGATAGGGCTTTCTAGTGTTGGCTATCCTGGAACTTGCTTTGTAGACCAGGCTGGCCTTGAACTCAGAGATCCATCTGCCCCACCCCTGCCCCTGCCCCTGCCCCTGCCCCTGCCCCTGCCCCTGCCCCTGCCCCTGCCCCTGCCCCTGCCCCTGCCCCTGCCCCTGCCCCCTGTTTGTTTACCTGGCTGAAGGATGTCCTGGTTGCTTCCGAGTTTGGGTAATTATGACTGTAACTGCCATAAACATCTCTATATAGTATTTTGTGTGGAGGAAAGCTTTGAGTTTATTTGTCAAAATATGAAGAAATCAGTCACTGGGTGGTATAAAAAATATATGACTAGCTTTGTTAAAACAAAAATAAAACCAAAAACTGCCCAGCAATCTTCCCTCCATTACGTTTCCGGTTATTTTCCCACATGATCTAATCAGATATTTATTTATACAAAGGGTCATATGAGCTTACTTGCAAATTCCATTCCTTCTCATACTTGGCCTGGTTGCCATGTTACCAGAGCAAGGTCAGGATTTTGTAAGCATGCAGGAGCCAAAAGTCCTAACCTTTCTTTATAGCACCTTACAAGGACTTACGGAGTAATCTTTCAATAATCTGGCGGCCTTCTGGCTCTCTGCTTCCTTTGGGCACAGCGAGCTCCTGGTTGGAGTGCACCTGAGCTGGAACTGGCGTGCGGGTTTCGCCCAGGCATACAATTTGGTTTAATAAATGTCAGCTGTTGTTATTATTACTTCTAAGCAAACTTGTTACATTAGCAATCACACCTGCACGCATGCTTGTAGAGGTTGGCGCTCATGTCTTGGGACTCCTCTAAGATTTATTAAAACCTTTTCAGCTGTGGGTTTCACCTACCTGGTACACTGAATTATTTATCATGATTGACCATGATGTTAGCTAATTTTGTTTTATATATATGTAAGCAGCTATTTCCAGATATTTAGAGATATTTGTACTACATTGGATTGCAGCCATATATGGATTCAAAAGTGTTTTCCCTCCCCAGTGTTTTTGTTACCTAAATAGAAACCCACAAACAATTGCCAGGAACTCACGGCAGAGACTGGTGGCAAGGAAAACATCTGAGCTGACAGCACCCCGGTGAGAAACGGCCTGCTCTAGTGGTCTTGGGCCTCTCACTCTGCTCATCAGCCTCATACTGGAACACCAGACTCTCCTGCTACTGCTCATTGCCGCAGAGACTCCAGGGTGAGGCCCTGCACCCTCGCTAACCCTCTGTGCTACAGAGAGACATGACTGGGGCGGCTGACTTTCTGCATTTTAAAAATCTTCTCTCTAGGGTCCTGGAAACAGTACCTGTATAAACTGGTGACGTGACTGTCCCATGGCGTGGTAGACGTCAGAGCAAGAATCCAAGGAGCAGACTGAACATTGCCTGGGGTATCTGTCACGGAAAGAAGAACGGCAGGGGATAAAGAGTACAGAAAGCATGGCGAGAGAAGCGGGAGCAGCGAGACCGCACAGCTGATACAGCTATAGGGAGAACGAGCGGCTGGGGGAGGGAGTTTAGAATGCGTAAGGAGACGCCGAGGGCTAGAATACTATAGCAGAGACGTCGGAATGTGTAACGCGTACTTGTGTCGCCGGCGCCATAGGTTAGTGTCTGGTAAGGGAAATGGCTCCTTTTGGTAGAGGGGAACCAGGTTCACAAGTTCTGAGGAAAGCTGGCTTTTGTCTAACTGTTAGAAATTCTCCTACAGTTCGGGTTGAACCCATTTTTGGATATTTGGACTGTCTTTTGGGGAAAGGTGTTTTCTTTGGACCTAACAGTGTCTTTGTATCGTGACTATTCTGGGTTCTCTGCTCAACATCTGGTTCTCTAAACCCCAGAGGGCATCTTTACTTGTAGACATCAATATTTAATGCCCGAAATATTCATCCATCCATCCATCTGTCCAACGAGTGTTTATTGATAATCTGCTGGGCACCAGGTGATGTCTTAACTTCAAGGACACTGACGATGTGGACAACTTTAACTCTTGAGGCTGAAGCCCTCGTGAAGAGTGATATATGAAGACACCCTGTCTCCTCCTAAGAGCTGTGTGGAAGACAAAGCAGAGTCAGGTTTGAGAACGAGAGGCTCTGCTGTATTTGTAGGATGCCATTTTGGATGTAATCTTTAAGTGAGCCACACACGTTAAAGAGACTTTTACTCACCTGGTATAATTATATTCTAGGAGGTTCACTGCCTCTGTCTGCTAACCTAGTCCTACTCCTGGAAGCTTCTAGCCTCCATACAATCTTATTCAGGCCTATAATGTTTTCTGCCTCTGAGACTTAAACTATGGACTAAGCACTGGCTGGCTGGCTGGCTGGCTAACTCAGCTGTTTTGGCTCAAAACTCATCTCCGTGCTGACTGATTCAATCTGGCTTCTCTTAGTTTCTTCTGAATTGTTTTGCTTGGCTTCACACTAACCGTGGCATTCTGTTCTAACCTTCTGGTTCCTTCTCATTCTGTGACTCATTCTGTCTTCGCCTGTGTCTAGCTGGCTCTCTCTCTGCAACCTGTCTGTACCACTGTCCCAGTAAACCTGCCTTCTCTCTTCTCTGCACTGCCCCTCAAGTAGCTTCCTTTTCCTCTCTCTTCTTGTGAAAATACTCAGGATATTTAGGAAAGCTCTAGAATGAGTACTTTGCAAAGATCTCGGGATTGAATTGTGTGGACATCGAGTGTCTACTTTCCTTCACTTCTCCCACCTGAGAAACTTCTTAAATGCAAGTGTTCTCTCCTGGCCTTCCTGCTCTCTCCCTTCATATCCTCTTCTGTTAAATCTCTCTGATTTGTCACTTTGCCACTCAATTGAACATCACTTTCAAACATGGGGTGCTTCCCTCTACAAATTAACTTTACCTACACTACCTACACTGTTTGGGATTAAAGGCTCGTGCTATAAGGGCGTGTCTGTATTCCAGCCAGAGGGATTAAAGGTGTGTGCTAAAGCTGAACCACCGCACAACTAGAAACAGCTTTTTCCCAGAACAAACAAACCCCCCAGAACCTAAAAACAGAGGCACAAAACCAAACCAAACCAAAACAACCCAATACAACCTCATGGTTCACGGTATGATCAAATATCCTGCAACACACACAGACATGGAAATGAGCATCATTATGGAGAGAGAGAGGGAGGGGGAGGGGGAAGGGGGAGAGAGAGAGGGAGAAATGGCCAGGTAGGAACATGTGTTTGGAGATGAGCCTTGGTGGGAGTTGGGTGGATTCAGGGGTGTGCTTGATACTAGCTGGGTTCACAGAACAGACTGAACATTTGTAACTGATGCTGTTCAACTAAATGGAGAAGTAGCAGGCAGCCCAGCAAACAGGAGTAGGTGCTGTGTGCCTTGCTGAACCACTGCATGTCTGACCATCTGTACACTTCATAGATGTACCACATTTACTAAGAGGTAACACTGCTGTGCCAGGGAAATGTTAGTGATTCCCCCCAAAACACAGACAGGAGCCAACCTGCTGCAACTCACAGCAGGGTCTCTAGTCTATTTGAGCTAGCTCACCACCACCACCCCTCACCCCCCCCCCCCAGTGCACCACTATCACACACGGGGGAGCACCAAATGTCTATCTGGGTGAGTAAGCAGCAAGCAGGGGGTTAATGTGCAAGCATTTAATTGTAAAGATACTGTGGCCTTTAACATAATTGGCTGGTGCTGGGACTCATCATAAACTTAATTTCTCTTCTCCTACATTGGTGGTCGTTAGGCAGGGGGTGGGCTTAAAACCTGGGGTGCAGGTTTGTTGGGGGAGGAACCTGGAGAAGCTGGTCTTGTTGAGGGTGTAACCTGGAAAAACTGATCTTCTGGGGGATTAGCCAAGAGGCTGGAGCTAGAGTTTTGTTGGGGGTGACAACTTGGAAACTGATGCTAGGTACCAGCCTGTTACTTTACCTGAGTTCAAACTTAGGTCAGGTTCTCTAGATGGAGTCTGAACTTAAAAGATTTGGCCTCTCAACACCATTTTAGTGACTTATCCAAAACCCCAAATTAGTGGCCTGCAGCCTGCACCATGGAGTCTTAGTGGGTTCACACTTGAATAGTGAAGGGCAGGAAGCTGGAGTGAAGAAAAGCAGACATGGAGGTTCTGGGGAGCCTGGCTCCAGATAAGGAGACTCAGGAAAGCTCTAGAACGAATGGTTTGCAAAGATCTCAGGATCCAATTGTGAGGGCCTGCTGCATTTGCTTCTCCCACCTGAGAAACCTCTTAAATGGCAAGTGTTCCCGCCTGGCCTGCTGGGATGACATCATCTTGACTATTGTTACAAATGGCCCTCTAGACACCCTATTGGAGTGGCTCTCAACTTGTGGGTTGTGACCCCTTTAAGGCGGTTGACCCACCCTTTAATAGGGGGTCACCTAAGAAAACACAGATATTTACATTATGATTCACAACAGTAGCCAAGTTATGAAGGACAAGAAAGATGAATTTATGGTTGGGGTCACCACAACATGAGGAGCTGTATTAAAGGGTCGCAGCGTTAGGAGACTGAGAACCACTGCCCTATTGTTTTCAAAGTTTAAGTCCTTCGTCACGTATGATCAACACAGCAGGTCATTACCTTCCTCACTCTTTATTCTGTATGTTGAAGACTCAATGAATATGACCGATGGAATCAACAACTGGAAACTATTCGAGCAAATGAAAACAAGGCAGCATCGTAAGAAACAGCTGAGCTCAGTGTGTCACGTGCGCTATCTTTTAAATAAAACACCTGGTGGGGGGGCGTGGCTCAGGTGACCGCTCAGGAAGCTAAGAGTGAACAGACACGAAAGCGAAGTGCCCGAACACATCAAAGTACCCACAGACGTTAAAAGGAAAAGCATCACAGTCTTAATCCGAAGGAGCTTGAAGAGTTATGATAACCGTTTCCTGTGTTTCAGGGCACGCTTGCTATATTATTAATTACTCCTTACGTGCTGGTCACTCTGCCGTGGCTTGTGGGGAACATTAGAGTCACCTTAGATGAAGACAGACAGGGATGCAGGTAGTTTCACTACACCTACTGCCACTCCTAAAAAGTCACTGTGATTCCTGGGGTGTCCCCAAGCTTCTGGGTTTAAGACCTTAAAGAAATGTGTCTTCCGGGCAGGCATGGCGGTACACACCTTTAATCCTGGTGCTCAGAGATCTCAGTGAGTTCAAGTCCAATTAGGATAAACAAAAACGAACAAAGAAACCCTGGTCGGTAGCACATAGGGATCATTTGTATTATTACTGAAATTCTTTATAAACTTATTTCACAATAAAATAAAAAAAAAAGAAACTGACAAATATTTGGAAGGGAGGGAGGGAGAGAGGAAGGAGGGAACCATCTGGTAATTGCTTTCACAAGACATGGATCACACTAGTACCCCGATGGAGGACTTCCAGCCTCCAGAGCCAAGACGCTGATGTTTATGGTTTATGCTATCAGGACAACGATACTTGTCATTGATGTTCCAGTTGAGATACCCAGCAAAGTACTCATCTAAAGTTAATCCTGGATACTCATGGGGAAGGTAAGATGAGAGAAAAGGATCAGAACCAAGAATCTCACAGATATTGTATCTGTGGAGGTTTGAAAGAAAAAGGCCCCCATTGGCCCATTTGTACTGGTCCAGCCAATATGAAGCCAAACAGTCCTCTAAGGGGAGGTTGTAGGAAAGAGAGAAAAAAGGGTGCAAGAGACAGATATGGGAGGGCTGCAAGCCACTACCACACCAGCTCTGAGTGCATTTCTCACGGCCTTCATATGCTACAGTACTGTGGGGAGCAAAGCCACAAGCTGACACAAACAATAATGCTAAAATATACACAAGGCGTTTATTCTCACCCCAAAACCTCCCTATTCTTTCCACCAAGGTCAATCGAATCTTCAGTCGCTTGCCTTGAACCTTGGGTGCACCTCAGCAGGCTGGGAAATCTAACAGACTGTGACCTGTCTTGACTCAGCCTGGCGCGCGCGCTCTCTCTCTCTCTCTCTCTCTCTCTCTCTCTCTCTCTCTCTCTCTCTCTCTCTCTCTCTCTCTCTGCTTCAGAGAAGCAGACAATCAATCAGCTCCTGACACCATAGAGAGTGTATGTGTCTGTGTCGGAGGACGTATGTTTCAGTCACTTCCTGCTGCCTGTTGATTGAGATGTAGAACTCTCAGCTCCCTGTCTTGTACCATGTCTGCCTCCAGGTCACCATGCTTCCTGCCAGGATGCTAATGGACTGAACCTCTGAACTGTAAGCCAGCCCCAATTAAATGTTGTCCTTTATAAGAGTTGTCCTGGTTGTTGTCTCTTCACAGCAATGACACTCTAATGAAGACAGCGTCCACCATTCTTTCCCTCTCTCAGGAGTCCATACAGCAAGGCCGGTGGAGTCTGTAACTCCAGGAAACTTGGAGCTCTGTGCTCCCGGCATGCACAGGGCATTTAAACGGCTCGTCTGTGCTCATGGACGATGCAGGCTTGGCGTCTTCCTCTCCCTAAACTGAAGTGAGCTGCATCATTCACAACAGTGAGGGCCCTGTGGAGGTTAGGGAGCTAATACAGGCCCAGGCAATGATGCTCACGGCAGTGTTCAGCGGTATTGAGAGGCGACACATCTAGCCACACAGATGACTTAGCCACTGGTGAGGTCCCAGCTTACTGGGCCTTTCAGAGATGAGGTCTACTTGGCTTTGAGGAGTATACCTCGGCTCCAGGTCTCATGGCCCTCCATGGTCAGGTCTCCTCCACAAGGTGGATTTTGCTAGTTTATGCCTGTCTGCTCAGATCATTTAGCCACTGATCCCAGAACAAGTAGGAAGGGTTCTTCTACTCAGACCCGGCTTAAGACAATAAGTTTATTGAGCTTACTTACAGGAGTGTAGAAGACCCTCGAAGACTTTTGTCACTTAAGAGTCTATCTTATGGTAGATGATAAACACATAGAAGCTCCATTATGGAGTCCCCTTTCCAGACATTAACCCTTAGTATTAGTTATTGTTGTTATTATTGTTGTTGTTGTTGTTAAGACCGGGTCTTACTATGTAGCTTTGGCAGACCTGGAACTCACAGAGCTCCTATTGCTTCTGCCTCCAAGTGGTGGGATTAAAGGTGTGCTCCAACATGCCCCATCTCTCTGTTACTGCTAGTTTCTTCTTGTTGATAATTACTGCTTTCTCATTTCCTATTTGTTTGTGTGTGTGATTGTATATATGTGTGATATGTATGTATGTGTGATTGTGTGTGTGATTGTGTGTGATTGTGTATGTGTGTGTGAGATTGTGTGTTTGTGTGAGATTGTGTGTGTGTGAGATTGTGTATTCATGTGTGTGTGATTGTGTGTGATGTGCATGTGTGATTGTGTGTGATGTGTATGTGTGTGGGGTGTGTGTGATGTGTGTGTGTATGTATGTGTGATTGTGTGTGTGATGTGTATGTGTATATGATGTGTATGTGTATGTATGTGTGATTGTGTGTGTGTGATATGTATGTGTGTGGAGTGTGTGTGTGTGTGATTGCATGTGTATGTGTGTATGTGATTGTGTGTATTCATGTGTGTGTACAGGCATGGGGACACCAGACAACAACTATGGAAAGTCCCTTATCTTCTACTGTGGGTTTCGGTGACTGAGCTCAAATGGGCCTTCATGGCCAGTGCTTTTACCCTCTGGGCTATCTGGCCATCCCTGTTCATCCTGTTTTGTTATTTGAAGATGTGAGGTTGCAGGAGGACTTGATACATCCTTCTGTGTTGGCAAACTTGGCAAGAGGGAGGCTGAAGCTTTTGATACTTAAAAGTATGTGGGCTCTGCTCTCCCTCTCTCTCTCCCTCCCCTTCCCCCACAAATCTCCCTGCCCTGTTGACCTTCATTGTTCATAGAGGGAAGTAAATACTTCCTCAACTAAGGCTCTCCCCCTGCCTCTGTCCCTGCCCACTTGTCCGAGCGCCCAGAGAGGAGGCATCTAACAGGTGTTTTCAGAGAATGATGGTCACACGGTTGTCATTTTCTGATTTTCAGAAGAAGCTAGAAACTTGAAAGTTTATGAAAAATATTTGGGGTTTTCAATGTCATCAGCTAATTAAAACATCTTAAAAACCCCACATGCTTTCAGAGGTCAGAGTTCATCCATTGACCCCAAGAAATACTGGGTGTTCTATACATAGTCTATTTGGGTTGGAAAAAATGTCCCTAGAGCCCAACAACTAACCTAAGTGATCTTACTCTGCTTGGGCTGGTGGAATAGACAAGATTCCTGAAGTGTTCTGATCTCTGTGGCCAAAAGCTTTGTGGTCATTTAACTTGGTCTGTAATTGCTAGCTAGGTAGATCCTGACAAAAGTGCACCTTTCATGAGCCAAGCCCCAAGCATGTGCATCTGACTCTGTACGGCACCCAAGCTCCCTGAGTGTTCTTCAAGAGTCCTTTGGCCCTCTCTCCCTGGCAAGCAGCCAGACTTTGTAGGCAATGTACAGAATGTATCCACTTCCCAGGAGTGCCAAAGCAGAAGGAACTACGGAAAGTTACATTGTTTTGTCTTCTGCATACTTCCTCCCCCAAACCGCAGACCTCCCTGCCCTGTGTCACCTAGAGTCCCAGCATTGGACAAAGCTCCTTGTTCTAGGCTGCCATGTGTCTGTGAGTGACCAAACGTTTCACTCTCAATATTCTCTTTGTACAAGATGATGTGACTGGCATTCGTTGCTAATAATAGATTTGTAACAGATACCCTCATTGTTGGGTGCTGGGTACATGCAGTGCAAATTAAAAACCCAAAGACAAAGGGTTCAGATGCCTGACAATGTTAACAGCAGGGCTTACTGCAAGGACCAGGGCTGGTGCTACACTGGGCAAGGGAAGGGGGCAGACTCCAGTAAGACTGGAGAGTTGAGTTCATAGTGTGGATGCTACTGGGAGTGTAGGTGGAACTCTGGAGAGAAGGGACCAGGAATGACAATAGTGGAGACATTTATGTGAGCACATGTAGTAGTACAGAGGTCTGTGGTGGAAATGACAGTATCTTGTCACTGCTGGACCCAGAAGAATCAGAGAGCCAGGCTAGATGCTTCACCTGGACCCTGTGCTCTCATTCTTTTCGTTTCTGATGACAAGTCCTTCCTCACTATGTCAGAGGAGGTGGCCAGCTATGAATCTTTGGGGTCTAAGCATGACTACCTCTTGCCTGGTCCTCACAATGCTTTTGCCTCTCTCTTTGAGGCAATCTAAAAGTGTTTCTTAGCATCCCCAAATGTCTTCTCTCCATTGAAACTGAACTTGCCTGGCAAGTGTAGGAGTTAACACAGATCACTCTGCAGGAGAATGTCTGCCTGTATCTGTGACTGGAGATACATTGTATCTGTGACCTCCCTGGGAGAGCCACTTGCTGATGGTGTTAAAATTGTGGCTATTTCCTGTCCTTATGACCTAGGGGCTAGCACAGTGCTGCCCAATATGTGATCAAAACAAGTGGACTGACGCTCTTTGCTCTGGGGAATAGTGATGGAAGGGGGTCTGGTCTTCCTTTGTCTTGAGCAGTGTCTTCCTCACAGCCCGAGGTGTCCTTCAGCTCTTATTCCTGACTTCCTTGTGCACTAGAATCATAAATACACACCCCCACATCTTTGAAAAGTATTTGTTTATTTTTATGTGTATGGGTGTTTTGACTGCACATCTGTCTGTGCACTATGAGTGTACAGTGCATTGTCCTTGGAGACCAGGAGAGGGTATCAGAGACCCTAGGATTGGAGTTACAGATGTTTGTAACTGGCCACAGGCTACTGGGACTCGAACCCAGGTCCTCCGAAAGAATAACAAGGGTCCTTAACTTTTGAGTCATCTCTCCAGCCCCATCAATGGTTCTATATTGGTTTGGAATTAAGTAATTGGTATGAATCCTCCAGTCACACACCTTATAAACTGAGTTTAGACTTTCTAAAATTAAATGAAAGCCCTAGACAAGGACCTTATAAGATCCACGTTTTATTCACCCTGCCCCCAGTGATGAGCACTGAGCCTGGCATTAAATGAATAGATTTCCCCCGTGTTCCCATTGGTATTTACAGGGAAAAGCCTCAACTTCATTTGAAGGGGGTGGGGGGATGCTCAGGTAGGACGCCAGCCTCTCATTCTTCTGGGCAGATGGCTTCCGGGGACTGCATGGTATTAACAGCCTCCAGGTAGATGAAGCCAAGCCATTTATCTCGATCTGGAGACACGGCGTTGGGTCTCAATGCTGCATCTCCCATCCTGTGTGGAAGAAGTGAGCAGGTGCTCGAGCCACGGGGCAGTGGGAAGAGGATGCTATGAGGGATTTCCTGTAGTATTTACTTGCTGAATCTACTGGAGTTACGGACTTCAGGAGCCTTAAGTATTATTTTTCATCCATGTGAGTGCATGTGCATATGCATGAAGGTGCATGTGAAGGCTGGAAGAGAACATGGAGTGCACTCAGACATCATCTCCTTTGACATCAGATCTCTCCTTGGCCTGGACTTTCCTAATTAGTCCAGACTGCCTGACCAGCAACCCCTTGGGATCCTCTTGTATTCTCTTATGGCACGGGATTACAGCATTGCCGTGACACAGGTCATGTTTGTATGCATTCCAGGGATTGAATTTAGGTCTTCCTACTTGTGAGGTAAGCAAGTTAGCACACACTTCCCTCACATATTCCCGGCTTAACACCTTCTAAGTCTATATTTAATGTTTGCTGCCCTGTTACTGTCTGAGCAGCCACCCCTGGATCCCCCAACCCCTCGTAGGGTCACATTCCTTTCCTATCTAAATTGCTAGATGCGTTCTCTCCTGCAGTTCTTAAACCTGATCCTTCTCTCTCCACGTCATGGCAATTCTCCTCTCTCCTTTCCCTCGCTTGGTCCCTTGCCCACACAATCTAAAAGTCCCGCCCAGCCTCCCTGCCCAGCCGAAGGCTATAAGGCAATTCTTTATTATCAACAGGAGCTAGCTGGAGGCAGGGACCTCAGGTCTGAAGTGCAGCTTGTGGGAGCCAAAATAAGACAGAGCACTAGAACCAGTTCCCAACAGGAGGGGCCGTGCGCACATTCATGCTCCTCTTCTGTGAGATCTGAAGTTCCCTCAGGCAATTATACTTTAACTTTTTAAAGTGCGATGAAAATATAGAATTAGCCATCTTAGCTATTTCCAAGTGTGAAGAGTACATTGTCATAAAACAGATATCAATGGCACTTTCTTCTTGCAAGCCTGAGTCTTTGTACTCAACTGCCCAGTGTTACTTGTGAACATTATTCAAAGTTCAACTTTATAGAAAATGTCGCGTCTACCCACAGGTGACCAAGGCCCTATGTCCTCGTCTACGTTGTTCGGTCTTGTCTTTCACTTATGGGGTGATCCTACCAATGCCTCCCGGTCTCCCATTACCTCATCTACCTGCCGGTATCAGGCAGAGAAAGAGTGAAGTCCACTCCAAAGAGGATTGTCAAAGATGTCATTATACAGGTGAAGGCAGACAAGATAAAACGAGGCCTGTCATTGGACGAGAAGGAAGGGTGGGCGGGAACAAAGTTTTAGGAGAGGAGAGAGGAGCGGGAGCGAAGAGAGGGAGGTGGGAGAACATGGCGGCAGATGTTCACATTCTTCTCTGCACATAGACACAGGTTACTATGACTATTTTTAAGGGATGGGTGTGTACAGGATTTTATGCTGTCTAGATGGGAAAATTACATATAACCAATTGGATCAGAGGTTATTATGTGGTGTGTCCTTTCATGTGGTGACTTAATTTGAGTTCAAGAGCGTGTATGGTGGCGGGATGCACCGGACCCGCCATGAAGTTGGGATGTGTATGCCTGATGTGATGGAAACCTACCCTGCGTAGAGAGATTGCTGCCAGGCTCAGACCGTAGCTGAGTGAGATGGGGCGGAGCTGAGAGTGAGAGGAGGGTGCCCGCTGGAACAGCTCAGACCGCCTGGGTCAGAGAATACGTGGGGGGGCAGTGTAGCGCCGCTGACATAAATTAGTGCTAGTTCCAGAGGCCTGCCGGAACCGGAACTAGAGAGAGAGTGCCCGCCAGAGTATGCGCAGGAACCGTTCTGCCCTTTTTTATTTTTTACCGTAACAAACCTCATTGTGTGTTCTTTAATGCTAGAGACTATAGAGAGGCGAGCTGAAGACACGCCCTGAGGCGCTCAGGAATGACTGCCTACTGTAGTTAGAGCTGGATTCTAACGCATTGAGACTGCACTAGTTTCTGCCACTCCTATTATCTACCTAAACTGTCCTCCGCACCACTGCACGGAAATAGCTTTGCTCGGCTTTGTTTCCTGACACAGCTCAACTCCTACGAAGTGGAGGTTTGTGTTGCCTGACCTTGCGTATGTTCAGAACCTGATGGCTTTGTGAAATCCCCATGCCTTGCTCTTCCTGGTCTCAGAAAGAAGCTTCTGGAGCTTCCCTGACTTATGCTTATCTTCGGGGGAGCGTGGGGACCAAATAAAGCTCAGCTTTCTCTGACTGATCAGCAGTTAGAGCAATCGCTGGCTCACAGTGGGCATGTAAGAAACTTTCTGGCTTCTTCTCTGGGAAAACAAGCAACCAACCAAATGGCAGATGACAGAATACAGCAGGAGGCAGAGCCCTGAGTATGCAGTGGCCCAGCATTAGGCGGCCACAGTGGCTTCTATGGAGGATTTGGCAGTGGTCTTACGGGCCTTCGGTCATGGCTGAGGTTTTGGGCACATCCCAAAAGGACGAGGTTCTGAATCCTGCTGGTGCAGAAGCAGACTCTGACTGGCCAGGGGGCCAGGTTCAAGGCTTTTGATGCTATTGGGGACTTCAATGGCAATGCTGGTCTTGGTGTTGAATGCTCTAGAAAGTTAGCCATTGTCATCTGAGGGGACATCATCTTGGCCAAGTTCTCCATCATCCCTGTGTGGAGAGGCTACTGAGGGAACAAGATTGGCAAGCCTCACACTGTTCCATGCAAGGCGACAGGCCGCTGTGGCTCTGTGTTGGTGCGCTCATCCCTGCCCCCGGAGGCACTGGCATTGTCTCTGCTCCTGTGCCCAAGAAGCCAGTATAGATGACTGCTGCTCACCAACGAGGGGCTGCACTGCCACCCTGACAACTTTGCCAAGGCCACCTTCGATGTCATCTTCAAGACCTGCAGCTATTTGACCCCCGACCTCTGGAAAGAGGCTGTGTTTGCCAAGTCTCTTTACCAGGAATTCACTGACCATCTTGTGAAAATCCACACCACAGTCTCTGTTCAGAGGACCCGGGCTCCAGCTGGGTCCACATAAGAGTTTCCATACAAGAAAAATAAAGAAGAAAGAAAAGTTCTAAGAATGAGGCCCAGGCACACCACCATGAAGGCTCTCAATTGTCTGTAACTCCAGTTCTAGGGGGTTCCACAGCCTCCAGTGGTCTCCTCTGGCACCAAGCTCACCAATGGTTCGCTTATCCCATACAGGCAAACGCTCATAGACATAAATAGGAAAAGAGTCATTCTGAGAACAAACGGACTGGGGCAATAAAGCCTAAGTGAGGTGTTGTAGGAAAAAGAGTCTTCTTTCCCCCACCTTCCTTATCCCCTCCCTCCCTTCTTTCCTCCTTCTTCCTCCCTCTCCCCGTTCTCACTACACGGAATCTGACTTTACAAGAAGCACATAGTTCACCTCTGTCTTAGTTAGGGTTTCATCGCTGTGAAGAGGCACCATGACCAAGGCAACTCTTATAAAGGAAACCTTCTAATTGGGGCTGGCTTACAGCTTCAGAGGTTCAGTCCATTATCATCACGGCAGGAAGCCTGGCAGCATCCAGACAGGCAGATGATATTGGAGGAGGTGAGAGTCCTCCATCTTGATCAGCAGACAGCAGAAGAAGACTGTGCTCCGAAATGGGTGTAGTTTGAGCATACATGACCTCGAAGCCCACCTCCACAGTGACACACTTCCTCCATCAAGGCCACACCTCCAAATAGTGCCACTCTCTGTGGGCCAAGCATTCAAATGCATGAGTCTACAGGGGCCATATGGCGCCTGTTTAAACTACCACAATGTCTACCGTGAAGGTAATTACGGCATAAGTGGAGGAGGAAATGCTGTGCTGAGTAGGTACAAGTGGAAGGGGATTTCAACCTCTAGTTGGGTGCAGAGTAAGTTTGAGCTTGTTAGGAAGGCCGAGGGCTTGAGGGTGTGAGGGTGTGGGACAGACCACAGGAAAGAGCTAGCCAAGGGGAGAGAGAAAGAACTTCCTGATGCAGAGGCTCAAGGTCCAGTGCACTGTGTCACGTTTGTAGGGCTGTAAGAAACTGAACAGTTCTCACTCAGGTCATGGGGCAAGGTGGGAGTGGTCAGAGAGGAGACCTGGGCTGTGGGGCGGGGCTTCAGTGGTTTTGTGATCAGCTTGGGGCTGGCTTTATCTGAAGGCACACCCAGAGGGGTTGGAGAGCGGGCTGGAGAGTTAGAAGCCTCCCATCTGCAATGTAGAGTAGGAGGGAAGAGGAAATAAATCGCATGTTTGAGAGATAAGGGCCTGGCTCATTCAGTGTGGAGGTGGGTCCCAAGTCAGGGTATGGGGACAAGGAAGGCTCATCTTTTCAAATAAGTTGGGCTAGAAACTCAAACCACAGGAGTGCACATTAATGTCATTGTCTTTGACATCAGGTACTGTCTCTTCCTCAGGCCTCCGCCAGAAGCTCTGGGCAGGTGTAAGGGCTGTCTCGCTGTGAGCAGAGAGGCATAGGAGAGCCAGGGCCAAAGCTGTCTTCCCTGTGAGCAGAGTCCGTGGAAAAGGGAAGAGACTCAGGGTGACCAGGCAAAGACAGCAGCGACAGACCGAGGAGCATTCCTGGACATTCTTGTACGCTGCTAAAGACAGCCTTCCCCTGGAATGAGCATACAAGCCTCCCCATCCTGTAACTTTTCCCTCCAGAATCTTGGGATGAGGACATTTTTAATTTTTCAAAAAGCAAATTCAAAATTATAATTTTATCCTTGGAGGTAAGCACATGAGCAAAGGCAGAAACAAAAACACTGCCTTTTGCCATGAGCACAAGGAAGTCAAGCTGACAAAACGATCAACATTAGATGCTGTTTATATCTGGCAGTAACTCACAGGAGACTGAGGTAAAACTGAAGTAGTGAGGCAGAGATATGTACACAGCTTACCTGTCTCTGCTTCCCCAACATGGGATTATAGTCTCTGCCACCTTGCCCTGACTTTTTTTTTAAACTCAGGTTCTGTGCATCAAACTCTAACAGATTCTCTTGCTCATATCTGAACCCCCACGGCCAAGTTTGCATGGCAGTCACCGTGACCACTAAGCCATCTCCCGGACTGGTTTTGCTTTTCATTCCTTCTGGGCCACTCCAGTACAGCAGTCTTATTAACTCAGGAATATGATAGAAAGACCTAAACTCTCAGTGATATATTTTATTGGTTTGTTCGCGTGTTTGTTTTTTGAGACAGGGTCTTGATGTGTAGTCCAGGCTGGCCTTAAACTCTGTTTTCCTGGCCCCTACTCTGGAATTACAAGCCCGAATCACCCTTCTTGGTTCCTTAACCTAGTGCATATTATTGTTTCCAAACTTCAGTTTATAATCTGTTAGTGGCTTAGAGAAAACATTTAAGTCACCCACTATCTTTTTTGTTTTTAAATTAATTCATTCATTCATTTTGAGACAAGGTCCAAGAAGCCCATCCTGCCTTTGAGCTCCTGGTCCCTCTGCCTCTACCTCCCTATTACAGGAATAACATGCACACACACCGCGGCTAGTTATATACTGTCCAGGGGGCGGGGCCCGGGACTTCCTACAAACTAGACAGGCGCTCTGCTCACTCCAGGCAGATTCTTCTGCTCTTTATCCCACCAGCCTGCCTCAAGTTCCTCCCTCATTCTTTTCCTTTCTGGGAAAGTCTAGCTTGGGGCTGCCTTCCTCCGGTGTCAGTTCAGAGACCATCTTTTCGGGCCAACTTCCTTACACTGTATCCTAAAGTCCCGCAGGAGTCACGCAATGGATTAACAGTGGGTTTTCAATGACTCCGTAAACTGCATTTTTAAAAATTAATAATAAGCTCACCAAACAGAGATCCTGCTCTTGTTGGTTATCACTATACTAACTCGAGGCGGGGGTGTACGGAGGCATGTGAGCAGTGGGATGAATAAAGGGTGTTGGCTGTTTGGTTCCCTTCTGAGTTTCGGTTTGATGTCTAACCCTCATACCAAGAAAACCACAGCGGGCCTGTGCCGTCTGCCTAAGAACTTCCTTTAGCAAGTGTTTGTTTGTTTGTTTGTTTGTTTATATTTGAAGCAGGGTCTTACAGAGCCCTGTTTAGCTATGAATTACAGAGCCCTCTGCCTCTACCAACATGACTGGCTTTAACCGGGTTTCTTAACTGGGGTCTGATGCGGAAGGGCAGGCACTGTCTACTCTGCGGGCATCCCCCGCCTCCATGCATCCCGGAGGAACCTGGTGCACGCAAGGTCCGGCTTCTCCGCGCCAGCCCTGGGGACGGTCCCTTGGGCTAAGCCAGACCAGCGCAGAGCCGGAGGTCTGGCACACAGCAGCGCCGCGGCAGGTGTCCGGTCTCAAGGGGCGGTGCAGCCGCAGAAAGCTGGGGCCCAGCACTGCAGCCATCTTCGGGGTGGAGGCGGAGAAGGGGCGCGGCCTTGGCCCGGAGCCGCCCTGCCGAAGCGGCGCACCGCGGACTTCCATGCTCCCGCGGCGCCCGGCCGCGCAGAGGCCGCCATGGGCTGTGCGCGCTGGCTGGCGCTGGGCGGCCTCCTGGCCCTGCTGGGGCTGCTGCAGGCCCGGCTGCTGCTCCCGCAGCAAGCGGGCTTCGGCGAGTGCGACCGCTTTTTCTACGCGGGGACCCCGCCCGCCGGGCTGGCGACCGAGGCGCACGTGAGGATCTGTCAACGCTTCGCGGGCTCCGAGCGCTTCGCCACTCTGTACAGCCCGGGCCACCGCATCCCCGTGTTCTCCGCGTTTCGCGCTGCGCGTCCCGCGTCCCGCAGCGCCGAGCAGCGCGGGCTGCTGGAGCCGCAGGTAAGCAGGGCTCGGTCGGAGGGGAATCTGAGGTTCAGACCCACCCCGGCGACTCCCCACCCCCCAATTGCAGCCTGCCTTGTCTCCACTTAAGCCGCAGGGGCGGGAGGTTCCCTGGAGAGATGGCCCTCCCTCCTCTTGGGCGCAGACATCTGCAGTGTCTGGTTGGTTTCCTGGGTAGTAGAGAACACGGACTGGGAGACAGCCCTTGGTGGCCTGAAACCAGGCATATCCGCGGGAAGCACAGCTTCTCAAGCCCGCCTCCTGTCCCCCTAGCAACATTCGGGGCGGTGGGCAAGTTCACCCCATTTTACTGGGAGCAGCTCCAGGCAAGGAGGGTGGAGGAGCTTGCAGAAGACCACCCAGCTGGTGAGATGAGCGAGCCGGTCTTGAGGCTAGAAAATCACTGCCCTTTCTGCTAAGGGGAAAGCTTCTGTTAGTGCATGGACTTTGAGAAGTTCAGTGGGACTTTGTTCACGCAGAAAGGACAAACCAGTTTTTCCTGACTCTTCGTTATCTACAGATTATCAAACCATTGCAATCAAGTCACCTTTGACAGACAGTGTTGGGTCTGTCTGGTGGCAGGGGTCAAACAAGGAGAAAGGCCATGCAGAACCTGCTGACTGATTCCCCTGCAGGTCTCCTCCGTAAGACACCCTGACCTGCCCCTCTTTGACCTCTCCCCAGCCTTCTGGCCCTGTGTGTCCCATAGCTTTTGGTTCGTGCGGATCACCAATACAAACCTTCTGGCTTTCAGGTGTCTCCGCCTGAAAGTGTGGGTTGTACCTGCACCACACTTCCAGCTGCCACTGGCCAGGCAGGTTTCAGGCGATCTGCACCAATATTACCTTCTTACATCCTTCCATGTCCAGCGGCCTGCTGTAGGGACCTTTGAGCTCAGGCCAGGAGAAAGAGGTATTAGCTTGTGCGTATAGGGAAGGCACATGTTAATCTAAACTTACTTTCCCCCAGTGTACCCTTAGAAGTGCTTTATGTTTCCCCAGTCTGGGAAGAAAGCAGCAGACAAACGCTCACAGGGTGAAGTCCTGAGAATTCACCTGCACCTCCCTTCGTGCATTCAAATCCTGCTTCCTCTAGACTAGCTGTTGACCCTGTTGACGGGTGAGGGCTCCAGGAGTACATAGTGGGGTTAAATGAGTTCCTATATGTGAAGTTCTCCAGAGACCCATAAGTACTAGCTGCCGTTGTGTTGCTCACAAAACACATAATTTAACCTAGGTAAACAGATTCCTGTTAGAGTCTGTTTGTAAGGTGATAGGGAAAAACTTAGGGTCTGGTTGGCATTTGTGCCAAGTGTGGAAGGATTAGCAGGGTTCAGAAGGGAGAAGAAGACGGAATTTCAGACTGGTTTTGTATGAAATGGGCGTGGCAGATGCTTGGATCACTGCTTGGGAATGAGTGGGGCAGGTAGACTAATACTGGATTATGAGTCCCAAGGAATCAGAATAAAGGGGAATTGTGGGAGGGAGGAGCAGGTGAAGGAGTCATCCGAGGAGACTTAGGCAGAGCCTTGGACCTGTTATTAAGAGAGTCATAAGGAACAGGCTTTGACAGAGAGGCTGTGGAGACCCTGGGTGGAGAAATGGGCGCGCCTGAGAGGTCATCGTGGAATGCTGGGTAGTTCTGAAGGGCAGCTGGAGCTGAAGACGGTCTGACTTCTGGAAAGTGCTCTGTGGCTCAGAGGGCAGAGTGTTTGCCTGGCATGCACCTAGCCATACTTATTTTATCCCCAATACTGCATAAAATGAGGGTCACCCATATAGTCCCAGCACTGAGGTCAGAATGTCAAGGTCATCCTCAGGCCGTATAGTGAGTTCTAGCCCAGCCTGGGCTATATGAGACTGTCTTAGAATAAACAAGTTCAGCGCCCCACACCCCTGGAGAGTTGCCAAGGCTGAGAACTGAGGCTGCTTTTCCCTACAAGATGGTGGGCTCCACAGTACCCTACCTTGAATTCAGCAAGGGGATCCAAAGAACACTGAAGGGAAAGGAGGGGGAGGAGATGGACGGAGAAGGGAGGGGAGGGGAGGAGGCAGAAATGCAGGTGACCTCTGGAGCCATTGCAGCAGGCTGCCCCTGCTTCTGTTTCAACACCAGCCTCTCAGCCTCTCAGCCAGTGCCTGAACTGTAAGTCCTGCTCGGGGCTCCGTGTGCTTCTAGATGCTTCCAAGGAGTTTCTATTGGCAAGTCGTCGGTGCCCAAATCATCTTATGAAGTCAGTGTGATCAAGAGGTCCAGGAGGAAGACAGGGAGTTCAGCGCTGGACAATGAGTCAGGCAGGATGGCACGGAGCCCAGCTGGGCAGCTCTCAGCAGCCTGCAGTTTTCCCTGAAGAAGGATTCTGAATGGAGGATGTAGAAATGTGGTCATGAGGTGTTGAGTAGCAACACCTTGGGGGCAAAGTTCAAGCAGCAGGCCTAGCACTTTGATTTGCAAGAGCCTTTGGGTGTTGGGGAGCCTCATTCCTGGCCAGACTCGGCCTGTCACCACACCCCTGGGAATGTTGCAAGGCCTGTGTTACCTATGGTTCCCAGGAATGCCTTTCTTACATAGTTCCCGTGAACCCTGACCTTTCACCTTCTCCCAGTCCATCCTGACATCTTTGCTGGAATAACTTCTCCCCAAAGTACTGTCCAATGGGACAGATCCTCCCTGTAAGCCAGGACCACACTCTCCTCTGCTAATCTCTGTCTCCTCAACCTCCACAGGGTCTTGCTATGTAGCCCAGGCTATCCTCAAGTTCACCATCTTCCTGCCTCCGCCTCTCTAGTATGGGGATGGTGAGCCACCATGGTTGATTTCTTCTCCTCTTCTTCCCTTCCCTTCTGAAACAGGGTTTCTGTGCGTGGCCTGGCTGTCCTGGAACTCTGTGTAGACTAGGCTGGCCTCAAACTCAGGGATCCTCCTGTCTCTGTTTCTTGAATGATGGGATCAAAGGTGTGTGCCACCAGGCCCAGCATTGATTTCTTCCTTTTTATATTTACTGCAATGTCTTATTTTCTCCGTCTGTATGTCTGTCTGTCTGTGTCCCCTGCTTGAGCCCTAGAATTCCAGCTGAGGATGTAGGACATTAAATTACTCATTCTTGCATGCACAGAGCTTACTGAGCACATAATTGGCGATGGATCAAATAACTATGAGCTTGGTGGCTCACTCAAGCGCAGTGGCCAGTGGCTCTGCTGGGATGTTTTTGGTGATGCATTTCCCTGGGTCAGGAATGTGTCCTTACTGCTGGCAAGGAGCTCTGCTGTCAACACCTGAATATGGGTGGAACCCTGCTATGAACACGTTAATATGGGGAGAACCTTTCTCTGTAGCCTCCCATCCAGCGCCAGCTCTGGGCCTTGAAACACTGCGATGACTTGGTTCCCATCTGTGCTCACAGGCCCCAGGGTCCCCAGCTCTACAGTCTACTGATGGAAAGCTTTGAGGGGTGGAAAGAAAAATGGAGAGGGAAGCAGAGAAACCCCTGCTGTCAGCTGGAGAGCAGCAGATGGGGAAAACCTCCTCGTGTTTGCGGACACCCAAGGCTCCAGAATCTGAGAGCAGTGTTAAGTTTTAGGAACAAGGTCAGCACCTTGATGACACACGGAGGAATTTTTTTCGTATATGATACTAGTGTTTTCAAAAGTGTATTTGTGCCCAAATTCAATATGAAAGCCCCTCTCTTATAAACACAAACACTGAAGGGGACTGGCCTTACTACCAGTGATGACAGTGCACATTATTGATCTTAAAAAGATACACACACACACAAAAAGATTTGTCACTGTCTCCTCATTGTTAACATGACGGAATTGGAGTCTGAGGCCACAGAGCTTATATCTGAGCACAGGACCCATTCCTTGTCGTCTGGTGTTCTTATGTACACAGGGATTCTCCTGGATCTTTCATAGAGAATCCTAACGTCTACTCTTCCTCTTTCCCCTGTCACGGACGAAGGAGAACATGTATGCAGATGTGGAAATCTCCTCTGGCTTTGCAGTGATGGGGATGTTTCTGGAGGGCCCTGGAAGGTTGCATTCCATATCTTAGCAACTGCACATGAAGTTGTCTCACTAAGAACCTGGAGTCCTCGGTCTTTAGTTTCTGACAGTTGCTTCCTGCCTACACACCCGGAAACACTTGGCTACAACATCTAATGTATTGTAGTCTCAGCCCCCTCTTATTACATCAGAGATCAGATTGTAGAAGCACATTTAAGTCTCTGTGTAGAGGTTACAGCAGACATGGGTCTTACTTCTTGATAAAAGGCTTGGTTCAGAATCCTGGCCTGTCGTGTACAAGCTGTGTGCCACCCGGATATTTCCTGTTTGTTTGTTAGAGGCAATGGTGGCATCCCCTGTGGAGTGGAACTGTGACAATACACAAGCCCATGTAGTAAGCATGCAGTGTAGCACCGGGACTATAGAAACTTAGAGTAAGTAGTAATGTATGCACTTTGCAAGGCCTCAAGGGTGCTAGGTAATCACAAATGCACACACACTAGGTGGCTAGGTGGGTGCCTTTTGCACTCCCACATAGACCTGTGAAGAATCTCAAATACTCTACATCCCACATCATGTCAGTGCTCAGTGCGTGTATGGGGAGAGCCTGAAGGAGTGAGAAATTGGATGGATGTGTACATGGATGGATGTGTGTTTGGATGGGTGTGTGCATGGATGGATGTGTGCTTGGATGGGTGCATGGATGCATGGGTGCATGGATGGATGTGTGCTTGGATGGATGCATGGGTGCATGGATGGATGTATGCTTGGATGGATGTGTGCACGGATGGGTGTGTGCATGGATGGATGTGTGCTTGGATGGATGTGTGCATGGACGCATGGGTGCATGGGTGGATGTATGCTTGGATGGATGTGTGCTTGGATGGATGGATGTGTGCTTGGATGGGTGCATGGATGCATGGGTGCATGGATGGATGTGTGCTTGGATGGATGTGTGCATGGATGCATGGGTGCATGCGTGGGTGAAACCAGCAACACAGACATCAGGGATACCTCCATCCTCTCTGGCGCTAAGCAACCAAGAAGTGTCTTGTCACAAATAGTGAGCAAGAGCATTTGAGAGCCTGGGTGAGGCTGGACATGTAGACTTGGGCTCCTGGACCAATCACCTGCGGCTTCCTCAGAGAGCAGAGTTCTCCCCTGCATTGGATCTCTCATGGGAATTAGTGTACAGGCCATTCTTAGGATCAGACTAGAGGCTTGCTTACCCTCTGTAAGACCGTGCTAACTCTCCATGCCTGATCCTTTCCTTCTTGAAAAGGTCTTTACCATCAACCTCTATTTTTTTTTTAAATCATGCAATAACTCTTGGCCAAAGTGACCCATGTTTTATAGCTTAGGAAACTCATGTTCAACGTGGCTAATTAAGCTATCTGGGGGTCACTCAGCTGACAGCTAGTAGAGCCTAAGCCATCCTGCTCTGGTGCTGAACGACCAAACCTTTTAGCTCCATTTCTTCTCTATTATGCCACTTTCTACATAAGCTGCCGGTTGGGCTGGCAAGATGGCTCAACAGCTAAGGGCACTTGCTGCCAAGCCTGAGGACTTAAGTTCAATCCTTGGAACCCACAGGGTGGAAGGAGAGAACTGATTCCATGACTTGTCCTCTGACCTTTACACATGTGCCCCACCCCCCAATATTTGATTTCTAAAAAGAGAGAAAGAATGGGTATGGAGTTGAGTGGGTGGGGAAGGATCTGGGAGAGGTGTAATTAGCATATACATCATGAAAATGTTTTTCAATTAAAATATTTTAAAATTTTCTTCAGAGTTCAAGCTGTCTGATTAAATCTGCTGTTTTATTGAATCGAACCAGTTTTGCTTTGTTTGTTTGGGGTTTTGTTTAATTGTTTGTTAGCCTCTGGCTCTCAGAATCACCGCTTCAGATTGCTGACTGCTTAGCTTCTGACTCGCAGTGATTGGATGAAGCTTTGTGTGAGACGCAAACAGTTTAATATCCAGGCTCTAACTCCTCCCTTCTAAACCGCCAGTGCCAAGAGTAAACTGAGGCAGGACAGCTCTTGCCGGTGGGGAGTTTTCCTCTCTGTAAGAAGCACCACAGTCAAGGGAAACTGGAATTTTCCCTATGCGAGATGCACTTCCTATCCACTGTGCCAGCTTCTTCATTTCATTCCACAAAACTTGGCATGGGTCAGAGCAGCGATTCTCTTGCTGCCATGTCTGTTTGTTCATGGAAAGGGAAGTGAAATGTGGGCATCTGGTGCTTGTCTGTAATCCTAGCTGTCAGGAGGCCTAGGCAGGAACATCAACCTTGTACAAGGCTATCCTAAGCTACATAGTGAACTTGTGACCAGCCTGGGCTACAAGAGATCCTGTCTGAAGAAAAAAAAAAAAAAAAAAAGGAAGGAGTGATGGCCAGAAGAAAACTGACCCTTCTGCTGAACCATGTATGGACGGGCCATTCAGCACTCTTGCTAAGCTTTCATTGGCTCTGTACTGGACAGAAGTATAGCTCACCTCAAAGGAATCATTCTGAAGGCATTACTTAAACATATAAATTAAATATTATGCTTGAGTTAACTTATACGTTGATTTCAGATTGTCCCGATATGGGTGTGATTGCCCTACTGTTAGCACAGTCACACAACACCAAGCTCCTTTACTCAAGAATTCATTGAGCTCTACTATGTGTCATTGCTGAGATTAGATCAGTGACCCAAACAGACAGCATTACCTGCTGCTGAGGGCCATTACCTGATAGAAGATACAGAAGGAAGTAAAATGAGTAAATTAAAAACAATTAACATACTAGTTTTTAAGTCTTTACGTGTTGAGGAGAAGAATAAATGAATATAAGATATCAGGAAAAGGTGAAGCATAAATGGTTTTCTTGCAAAGATGTCATTGAGAATTCAACTTTTGGGAAGGGAGGAAGGAGGCCACTTGAACAGATATCTAGGGCAAGAACATTGCAGGCAAAAGGCTTTGTGAGTGCAAAGGCCATCTGGTATGTGTGATCCTTGCATGAGGAAGAACCAAGAGGCCAGCTTGGCTATGGGAAGCTTAGCAGATGAGCTCTGGAGGTGGGGAGGGATGCTGGATCAATCAGGTCCCGTGGACTGTGGCAAGGAGTGGCCTTTTCCACCATGTGAAATGGAAAACCCTTATGCAGGGCTGTGGACAGAGGCTGACACTGTGATCCAACTCATATTTACTAGAATGATTTTGGTGTAGCCATAACAGCCTTGTAGGATCCAGAGTAGAAATGGGGACAAGTTAGGAGTGTCTGTCTTTCAGCAAGAGACAGTGATGGCTCGCTAGGTCTGAGTGTGGAGTGCTGTGATATGGCAGTGTGGTTCGCATTGCATTTTGAAGAAAGGACTAGGGATCTTTGGATGAGAGGATGGGTGGAGTTGTGAATGATGCAGTGGGATTCCTGTGACTAAGAGGACAGTCCTGGAAGAGCCAATTCCAGAGGGTATCAAGAGCTGCTTTTGCCTGAAAGGGCAAGAACACTTCAGTGGCTGCTAGAGGTGGGAGACATGTGTAGGCTGCCATTCGATGAGTACACTTTAGTGACACTGGATGGGTTTTTCCTTGAAGTCTGCAGTGTGAGTCTACAATTGGTGATGCTGTTCATCACACAGAAAGAGTGGTTAATAGTCTTTTGTTTCATGGCTGCTGCTGTGGTAGAGGGCTTTGCTGAAAGCTATAAGGGGTAAAAAGCTTTTTTTGGTTTCTAGTTCTGGGCTACAATCTATCATTACAGGGAAGTCACCCACAGTAAAGAGCAGAGAGCAGTGAGTTAATGCACCCCTGCAAGTGCCCAGCTAGCTTTCTCTACTCTTATACATACTGAGATCCACTGCCTAGGGAATGGTACCACCCACAGAGGGTGTGTCTTCCTATCTTAACATAATTGAGATAATCCCCCACAGACAATTCTCAGAGGCCCATGTCCCAAGTAATTCTAATTTTGTCAAGTTTATAATTAACACGAACTGTAGCTTGTCTTTGCTACTCTGTGGGTTCTTCCTTTTCCCATCCTTCTCTACCCTTTTAACCCCCCTAACACTAGATAAGAGAGAAAAAGGATAGAGAGGAAAGAGAAGAGATCCTTAAATAAAGTCATGGGTCAAAAGAAGGGTGACATTATTGTTAGACTACTTCCTGCTGATTAGGGACATTGAGTTCCTTGGGACAAGCTTGGTCTTTGCTGGCAGGATATATAATTGCTTCTTGTTGTTTCTTCTTTGTACACTACTACTTAATCACAGTCAACAGCAGTCAACGACCCCTCACCTCTTGGGGCTCTAGCATTTATAAATCCTCTGAAAACTCCCCAGAATTCCAAACATCACACAGTCTCAGAACTATCCACAGCTGGCAAAATCACACCTCTGCTAAAACGTGGGGCAAATCACAGTCAGCTGCTGTGGACAGTCAGAGGCAGTTCCACATCCCACACCCGGGATTAAATGAAAACGTATCTTATATTTCTGTTTTTCAAAGAAACTAAAACTTCAAAGTTGTCACTGTAACTAGTCATCTAAAGAGGATAGATCTCATGTCCTTCACTGCAGCAAAAACACAGACACAAAGAAACCTTGAAAGGTGTTCTCCATGCTCACCATCTCGGCATGGTGACACCAAGGTGTTCACGTGCACCAAAACTCCTCAAAATTGGGCATATTATGTTTGCTTCTTGATGTATCAGCCAGCCATACCTCAGTAATTAACTCCCTCTCTCTCTCTCAATCTCTCTCTCTCTCTCTCTCTCTCTCTCTCTCTCTCTCTCTGTGTGTGTGTGTGTGTGTGTGTGTTTGGGCTTGGTTTTGAACATTCCAAATGTGAGACACTTTCAAGGTTTCAGTGAACATTTCTGTACCATCTCTTCATCCCTATGCTAAGGGATGTCTAGCTTTTCGGGGAAGTAAAGCCACGTCAGCCTAGCGCATTCTGAAACTTACTAAGTCAGCAATGGGATGAGCTCACCTCAAGGACCAGAAGAGGTGATACAGACAGAACTACCGTACAGCATGGAAGAAAGAAAGGAGGTCAAGCCACTTACAAGACAGTACTAATGGGCAGTTCAGCTTGAGAGATGAAGGGAATAGGTTGTGGCCAAAAGTTTCACTGGGCTGCTTGACAAGGTGGCTTCTATGTGATAAGGTGGGGAAACCTGAAGCTTGGTGACTGTCCCTCAGCCAAGAGCATGGCTTTCAATGTTTCCTTCTTCTGTACAAACATTGTGGCTTTGTGTGTGGTGGGCTCCTGACTCATGCCTTTGTCTAGGAACTGAGGATCTGTTTTCTGTAGGGCTCTGGTCCTGTGGTTTGGTCTGGGCTTTATGATAAGGTGGGTGCTTTAGCAAGCAAGAGAGCACAAGGAAGGGGAGAGGAGGCACTCATGTTTAACAGGCCAAGTTAACCGTGCCTACAGTGTCAGCCTTCAGTATGGTTTTAATTGTCCATCAGATGCCTTTAATGGCTGCTTTAGCAAAGCAGGCGTCAGGCCCATGTGAAGTAACCCAGACGACTCTATTTCTTTCTTTTTTTTTTTTTTTTTGGTTCTTTTTTTCGGAGCTGGGGATCGAACCCAGGGCCTTGAGCTTCCTAGGCAAGCGCTCTACCACTGAGCTAAATCCCCAACCCCGACTCTATTTCTTATGCTGTGTCACTGTGAACACATACTGGGCAGGAACAGCTTAGGGCAGGAGGGGTTTGCTTTGCCTCATAACTTCAAGAGATTTCAGTGCAGTGTCATGGGAAAGACATAAGGAAGAGGTTCTGTTATTTGTGTCTGGGGCATCAGGCTAAGGACATGTGACCATGTAGTGAGGGACCAAGAAGCCCAGAGTGGCTAGGTGCAGAGATGGAACTTCGGACCCTAGCCCCTAGCGAGCTTCTTCTACCATAAAGGCCCGCCTCTTTTCGAAGGAGAATTCAAACATATTGCTGTCCCCTGGGGGAAAGCACTCAGAACATGAGCCTGTGGGGACACTTCCAGTGCAAACCAAACCAAGGCTAGTGATTAGTCTTTTTGTTCTTTTAGCTAAGACCAAGCAAGGAAACAGGAGTTATTTGAGCTTTTTTTAAAAAAATTATTTCCCCTTGTCTTTCTTATTTTGGGGAGCCTGAGTTTTAGCTAGTTTCCTCAGAAGGGGCTTCTTCTGGTCAGTAAAGCCTCTACTTTGTGGCCTAGTCTAGAGTTTAAGATGGAGATGTTGAATGCATGCTTTTAACAGGTGGCAGATTAAGGGTCAGGGGTCTGTTTGTGTCTTGTCCCCTTGTAGTGGTCTCCTCCTATATCAGAGTTGAGTTGGCTTCAACTCAGGCCGTTCCCACCTCTGCCAAAGTGCAGAAATCCCTTCAGGACTGTAGGAAGCATACCGACAGCTTTCACCTTTTCAAGAGCCCATCTTGATCCTCAGTTCACACTTCAGCTTGGCCAATATGCTGTCCTGTGGGATACTGAGAGAGCAGTGGGGGCTCCAGGAACCCTGTGGTTCATTACTTTAACATTCTTAATAAAGGAAAGGAATAGAGCCAAATCCAATTGTCGATTGAGTGGACCAGCATGCATGACTGAACAGGATCCTCTAAGGAAGTGGCCCCCATCTGTTTCATTTTTGTTGCCCTGAAAAGAAGCAGTTTAGGGAAGAGTTTAGTTTGTGTTCATAATTCCAGGTCACAGTCTATCATCGTGTGGAAATCAAGGCAGAAACTTCAGCTAGTCAAAGCATATCCATAGTCAAGAGCAGAGAGACACGGATACATTCATGCTTGCTCACTTGGTTGAGCTCTATTTCTCCACTTTTTATACAGTTCTGAACCCCCTGCCTAGGGAACAGTGCCACCTATAGTGGGCTTCGTCTTTCCACATTAACTTAGGACACTCTTCCACAGATGTCCACAGTTTAACCCAGTGTAGACAATTCCCGATTGAGACTCTCTTCCAAGGTGACTCTTTAAAACTAACCAATGCAGCCACCATGTGTGTTCCTGAAAGACTGAACATCCACTGTTGTACTCATGCCTTGTTCTCATTCTTGGGTCTCTCTGTTGAATCTGCTGTTATGGAAACAGCACCAGACATACCTATTTAAACGATGAGGCCAGTGGCCTTTCTTTCCGCACCTGAGTTGCACTAACTTTACTCCTGTGATCTTTGCCATCTCAGTTCTGAGATTGGTCCACCGAGCTTTTAAAGCTGCAACTCAGCTTCCTGAAGGTTAAAGTCAGTCCATCTCTCCTGGCCCCACTGGTCCTTCTCTGTCCTATCTTGGAGAACATTCTCCTCATTCCTTCAGGGACACAGTTCCTTATCACAGCCCACAGAGCTGTCCTGCCTGCCACTGCCCTCCTCCCACCTTATCTGGGCTCACATGCCCTGCCATGCTTTCAGCGCTGGAGGCCAGGGCTTCATTCTGGTTGTTCCTTCCATGTCCTTCCTGTGTCCCATCACATGGCTTTGGTAAACTCTTCGATCTCTGTATTGCTTTTGGCTCTCTATAATATTCCCAGTTAAGTCAAGTGTGCGTATGTCTTAGTTAAGGTTTCTATCGCTGCGTTAGGACATCATGACCAAGGGAAGCAACTCATAAAAGAAGAGTTTAATTGGGCTTATGATTCTGGAGAGCTAGAGTCCATGATGACAGAGTGAAGGCGCAGTGACAGAGGGCTGGAGCAGCAGCTGAGAGCTCACGTCTTGATCCACAAGAGGAGACAGAGAGAGGGCGCATTGGGAATGGCATGAGAATTTTGAAACTTCAGAAACCCAACTGTCACACTTCCTCCAACGAGATCATATCTCCTAATCCTTCCTAAACAGTCCCACCAACTGGGGACCAAGCATTCAAACATATGTACCTATAGGGGCCATCCTTATTCAAACCACCACATCAAGATACTCTCTAAGGTCACCCTTACACTTGTCTTTACCAGCACGCTACGACCACACAGCTATTTCTGTGACTGAGTACCACATGACTTGACTCTTGGTCCTACTGAGACAGGCCAGGGCTGTGGTAGCTCCTCCTGGGACATCACTGCCTAACTCTGGGGGTAGCAGCCTTTTCCTGTGGTGGGCCAAGTGAGAAATGGGTTAGGCGGGATAGGTCAGATGTCTCTGTTGCAATTATTCAACTATTATTATTTTAACAAAACAGCCACAGGCAACACAGGAGTACTCTATTTAGGAAAACGTGTAATTAGATTGACTCACGGGATGTGAGTTTCCAGGCCATGATCGAGTTCAGTACCAACACTCAGTATTCTTGTGGATGACTGACGTCAGCAAGTGTCAGCCAGTGCTGAGCACTTGGTGCCTGCGGTTCGAGTAGCGTCAGTGCTGTTTGAAAGCCGAGCTGCCCTAACTCCTGCGTGGCCCAGCAGCCAAAGGCAGGTCTGAGAAATTTTCAGCTAAGCCTTTTGCTGATGGTGGCCTCTGTAATTATTATTTATACTATTTAGATCTTTCAATGTATACGAAAGTAACATATGCTCATGATCAAATTTTGAGATTTTCAAGGCATATAAAACACAGATCTCTGGTCTTCATAGATTGTGTATGTGTCTTAGTCAGGGTTTCTATCCCTGCACAAACATCATGACCAAGAAGCAAGTTGAGGAGGAAAGGGTTTATTCAGCTTACACTTCCACATTGCTGTTCATTACCAAAGGAAGTCAGGACTGGAACCCAAGCAGGTCAGGAATCAGGAGCTGATGCAGAGGCTATGGAGGGATGTTACTTACTGGCTTGCTTCCCCTGGCCTGCTCAGCTTGCTCTCTCATAGAACCCAAGACCACCAGCCCAGGGACGGCACCACCCACAATGGGCTGGGTCCTCCCACCTTGACCAGTAGTTGAGAAAATGCCTTACAGCTGGGTCTCATGAAGGCATTTCCTCAACTGAGGCTCCTTTTCTGTGGTAACTCCAGCTTGTGTCAAGTTGACACACAAAACTAGCCAGTACGATGTGTGTATGCAACAGTCCAGAAATTTCCATTACACTTAGAGATGTGTGCACCATTCCATACTCCTCACCTTAGTGAGGCTCTATGATGCCTCAACGGAGATGTCTCTCAAGCAATCATTGCACCCCCAGGAAGAGGATATATGGGCCCTTTCAGTGCGTGAACTGTAGATAAGCAGAAACAATTCACTACACATCCTAACCTAGACATAGAAGAGCTGAGGGGCTTCAAACGCAGTCTACTCTATCCTGCCTTTCTTTAGAAAAGTATATGACTCACAGATGGCTACAGACAGTGCTGCCCTCCTCCCCTTTGCTCTCTCTGCAAAGAGAACTATGTCTTTTCATCGCATAGAACGGGAGACAGTCAGGAGTCATTGCTCAGAGACCTGTAGTCTGTAAGGTAGATGTCCGTATTTCTTCCTCATTCTATCTCATCTCCTTTTCCTTTACCTCAGGGTTAGCATGGAAGTGAGAACTCAGTGCATGTTAGGCGAGGTCGTGCTGGCGTTGGCTCTCCGTTACAGCAATGATCTGGTGTGGAGATGCCTGACATTGGTCCCTCAGGGGGAGTCCTACGCCCATGTGACTTGCTGATCCGGCTTTTTGTGCTTTTCCTGAGATGCTCTTCTCATCTCCCAGCTGCAAGGACCAAGGCCACTTGTGTCTGCACTTGTTTTCCCAGTTTTAATCCGGGCATCAGGAAGTTTGCATTGTCCACAAGGCCCCTGCCTTTAACCATACCAGGCTCACTGGATTCTCTAATAACAGGATCCCGATATTTGGCCTCACTAACACAAGAGTTGTAGACTCATCTACTTTTAATCAGATGCACCGGTACACGGGGGGGGGGGAGGGGGGTGAGGGGTAGGTATGACACGAGAACACACTAGACATAGGAGAGGAGATAAACTACTCAGGTCTCAAAGGAACCAGACTGGGAAATTTCAGGAAACCAGATGACTGCAATCCTTAAAGCCTCCACCCCTGCACCCATATTAAAAATATTTATGTTTGTGTTAATATCTGGTGGGTACAGGTGTGCACATGTTATGGTGTGCAGGACAGAAACAGCATGCCTGTGGTACTCAGAGGAGCTTTGGGGGCAACAGTTCTCTTCTTCTTCATGGGTACCATGGATTGAACACAGGAATCTCCATTCTGACAAGGACTAATATGTTTATATATGAACCGAATTGGGAGAACTAGTGATTCAAGATGTCAGGAATGGGGATCTTAACTTTAGCTGACGCTCTGAATTCAGTGCCATATGTAACTGTCAAAAGCAAGCCATTTCCAGTGCAGAAGAGACTCTGTGTCTTGGGAAGGAACCCAAGACAACTGGGTTTGTAACCTGAGAGGGTTCTGCAAGCTGGAAAGGCCTGAGAAGAACCAGGCTCTAAGTTCCCAGGGGATTGAACGGGGACCTCAGCGAGAGCAGGGGCAGCCAGAGCAGTCCCCAGAGAGCTGGCTTGCCCTGGTGCAGGCCTCCCCTTGGGGCTTGCTTTCCAACACTGACTGCCAGCTTGGAATTGGTGTGTTCTATTTTAATTTCTTTTTCAAGAAAAAAGTCTGAAGTGGAAGGGGCTTCTCTTTTTCCCAGCGTTCTGAGTCACTTGATGAGAAGCTGGTCTGAGCATCCTTGCAGGCTATGTAGCACTTAACTCATGGGTGTGCCCAGCCTGGCTGGCTGCTAGAAGCCAGAACAGGAAGGTGTGTGTGTGGCCGGGGAGCCCAGAGGAAGGTGATTCACCAGGAAGAAGGCCAACAGGCCCTCTGCCTTACCAGACACTCAGCACAGGAAATGGAAACCTCTTGATTTCTGGGTCTAAAAAAAAGCAGAAGGAACATTAGCGTCTATCTAAATCCTCTGCAGCTGCTTCTGTTCTCAAGGGATTTGGAATTACGGGAGCCTAGTAGGGAGTTAGGCGGGCTTCTTGCTGTATGGGCGGGTCAATATTTTTTTTCCTGTCTGTCCCTCCTCCAACCAGGGTTGCAAGGCTGCTGTTTGAGGCTCCCTAGCTCTCTGTTGTTGTTGTTGTTGTTGTTATTGTTATTGTTGTAAGGCAGTTCCTTATTGTCCTTGGTGAGATGTTTGGATGAAAGCCTTCTGGCCCCACAGACAGTTAAATCCAGAGTGTGCTCACAGGGAGCTTTTCTGCTCTAGACAGCTCTGGTAAGATCATCTATCTGATTGATGGTCTAGTTCAAGGTTCTTGCCCTTCCTGGTAAGGAGGAACTTCCTCTACCAACAGTGTGTGTGTGTGTGTGTGTGTGTGTGTGTGTGTGTGTGTGTGTGTGTTGTGTACATGTAAGTGTGTGTGTTGTGTGTGTCTGTGTAATGTGTGTATGTCTGTGTGTGTTGTGTGTGTGTCTGTATGTGTTGTGTGTATCGTGTGTGTGTATCATGTGTGTGTGTCTGTGTGTGTTGTGTGTGTCTCTGTGTGTGTGTGCGTGTGCATTCAAGCTCACTGCTTACTAAGTTCACTTGCTTCTCATCATCGTAGCTCAGTAGAACACACACCATTCAGCCTGTTCTATTATTTAAGACTTGTTAAAAAAATAAAACAAAGCCATAGGAAGGCTCTGTCCCCAGTTAAACTGGCGCTCACTGGGCCGGCTCCCCGGTGAGTGAGTGCTTATCTGGTTGTGTCTTAAAATTCTCCAGGGGAAGGAAACTCCACCCACCCAAGTTTAAAGTCACTTTGATGACTCTTCATCAGCACTACCTTTTCCTAGTGGAAATCTGGGAGGCAGCAAGAGAAAGGGCAACCCCTTCTCTTTTCAGTCTCTTGTGTAAGTTGTGATGAATCCCACGTGCATCCTGTGGGTAGGCTGTCGTGCCAGGTGTGGAGCAGACACAGCTGAACTCTAGCCTGACCCTTCAGGTCAGCAGGTCAGACAGATGGGTAAATGCCCTTTCAGTGCAGGGACTGACGAACCGTAAAATCCACAGCTCTCATTCTCTCTCTCTCTCTCTCTCTCTCTCTCTCTCTCTCTCTCTCTCTCCCCTCCCTCCATCCCTCCCTCCCTCTCTCTCTTCCTCTTCCTTCTCCTCTTCCTCCTTCTCCTCTTCCTCCTCCTCCTCTACCTTCCTCTACCTTCACCTCCTCCTTCTCCTCCTCCTCCTCCTCTTCCTCCTCCTGTTTGTTTTTTGGGACAAGGTTTTTCTATGTAGCTTTGGTTGTCCTTGAGCTTTCTCTGTAGACCAGGCTGGCTTTGAACTCAGAGATCTGTCTGTCTCTGCCCCCCTAATGCTGGAAATAAAAGGCATGTGCCACTCTGCCTGGCTTACAGCCCTTATCTTAGACAGAGTCCAGTATAGTTTATTCTGGAGCCATTTTGAGTGACCATGGCCTGGAAACACATTTAGGTTACTCAAATTTTCATATTCCAATATGGAAGCAGTCTCACAAGGTTTTATAGTTAAAATACATAGCTGGGTGTGCCAGAGAGGGAGATACATGGAGATGGAGGAAGATTTTCTACGGATTCAAGATGTATCTGATGACACATTTAGCTCTTTGATTGGTGGAATTAAGTTTATAGCTTCTAAGAGGTTTTTATTTGTTATTATGAGATGTTAGTTCAGATACAGAATTGGGAAAGAATGGCTGTTCCAGAAGGCTAAAACTAACCCAAGATAAAAGTAATTGGCCTCTGAACCCACACAATTCCAATCTTTCTACAGTACTCAAATTCCAGTTTGTCTGTCAATTGTAGCTTCTTCTCAATTCACAGTAGTCATCTTGCTAAAACTAATCAGTCTCCCCAGGCTCCCCCTCCCCGTCTGCGCAGTCTCCCCAGGCTCTGCCACCCTGTCTGCTCAGCTTCCCCAGGCTCTGCCTCCCTGTCTGCTCAGCTTCCCCAGGCTCCGCCTCCCTGTCTGCTCAGCTTCCCCAGGCTCCGCCTACACATCCTCCAGCGGCCCAGGCTCCGCCTCCATGTCTGCCAGCGGCCCACCAGCATGCTTGGCTTGACCCTTCCACCTGGGACTTGCATAGCCTTTCTTTCCCCTTTGCTGGTTCTCCAGTGCATTGACCCAAGAAGCTGACCTGAGTTCTCCCTGAGCTCTGCCCTGAATGTTATGATGTCAGTGCTAACTACCACAAGCCCCAGGAACCATCCACAGCAGCCTCATCCTCCCTTCTCTCAGGAGAGCCTTCCATCACACTGGCTAACACTTCCCAAATGCTTCTGACACCCACTTTGCCTCAGTCCCATATGATTTCCTGCTACCCTGAGCATACTATACAGGCAGCGTCTTCATTATGGTGTAGGCAGTCAAAGGTTAAGAGAGTAGACCAAACCTCCAGTCTGGAGAAACAACCCAGGGCCAACTCTCAGCTTCCCTCTCTGACTTTCTTCTTGGCTTTCAAATATGCTGGTGTACATGTATGTGCATGACCCTGTGTATGGGGCATAGGAATGAGCACATACATATGTGTCTGTGCACTATGTATGTATACATGAGTAGGTAGTGTCCATGCTTTCTGAGGCAGGTCTTAACTATGCTAAAAGCTGTCACCTTTCTCCTTCCAGCCCTCTGTCCAACCTCAATAGCTAAATCCCCAACCCCAATAGTCTTATTATTATTAGAATAATAGTCTTATAGGTCAGTCAGTCGTGGCTGTCACTATTATTCCATCCCAGTATTCCTTCTACAGTAGGTCAAACGTGACACAGTGCCAATCAGTGTTGTTTAATGGGCAAATATTGTCACGATCATAATCTTTTTAAAGTAGCAATCCTTCACTTTTCTAACATGAATATAATCACAAATTTGGCATACTATTTAATTCTGAAACAAACACAAAAGATATGCCACGGGTTGAAAAACCATGGGTTTAAGTATCTGTTAAGAAAACACATAAGCTTCTTGAGAAACACTCTTTTCTCTTGGTACTAAGTTTGAAAAGGAATTTATTATAAGGTTATTTGTGAGGCTGGAGACTAGTAAAATGGAGACAACTTCTTCTAAAGCCTATTTAACATGTTGATCTTAGGGAAAAACATTCCATTAAATACAGGCACTGCATCAAATTACATCAGCGGTCCAGAGGGACGGGGTCAGCTGGGAGGCAGATTGGCCATCGAGGTTCTCTGTGTTCTCTCTACAGAGATGCCCCTGGGAACCAGCAAATCTAGGGCTGCCAGGGGCTGGGTGTAACCTGGAGACTATACTAATCTGAAATTGCTTCTTCTGTCATAGGTATCATGTTGTCTTCAGGGACCTACGTTGTCATTAATTTACTGCAGTTGCAGTAAGCAGATCATTAAATGTGTCTCTAGGGCGTGGAAAATACATCTGCCCTTCAGGTGACAGCAGGCCAGAGAGTATATTAATGTTTGAGTCACCTGCTCTTAACCATTTTTCATTTTCAATAAGAACCCTGTGTTCCAAAAGCTGCCCCATGTGACTTGGTAACAGTCTTAGAGTCCCCAAACCCCTGTGTTGGGGATGGTGACCTTTTTGGCCTTGGTTATCACTTGACCTGGCCTACAGTCAGCTAAAAGAAGCCTTACTTGAGGAACTGCCTACACAGGTTGGCTTTGGGGGGTTGTATTGATTGATATAGGAGGGCCAAGCCCACTGTGGGCAGCCCCATTCCTAGGCTATCTATGGAAACCAGCTGAGCCAACCAGAGCTCAAACTAGTAAACGGCCGTCCTCCCTTGCTTCTGCCTCAGGTTCCTGCCTTAAATTTATGCCCTGGCTTTCATCCATGACAGTCTGTGATTTGACAGTGTTAGGTGAAAATAAGCCTTTTCTTCCCCTAATTACTTTAGACCATGGTGTTTGTGACGGCCACAGAAAGCAAATTAGAACAGGTGGGGTTCCTGTAAACCTCTCAGCACCTTCACTGCAGGTGCTGAAACATACTCATTCCAGCCTCCTAAGGAACTAAAACTCCTGGGAGATTTAAGCAAAGCAAGTAAGTTCTTTTCATCCTTTAATGACAGGGTCTCTCTATGCAACTCTTGCCATCCAGGAACTCATTGTGTAGACCACGCTACCCTTGAACTCAGAGACCTATGGGCATCTGCCTCCCTGTGCTAGAACTGAAGGCATGCACCCAGACACCTGGCTCACATACATTTGGGGATGATGCGAGTCCAGCAAATCGGAAAGGGTCAAAGGTCTGTGGCAGAGATGCTGTTTAGAGCCGAGCACTTGTCAAGGGCCATAGCATGGGAGTTCTCCGACTGCCACTATATATGTGTAATTTAAAAATGTTAAATTCATATTTAAACAAAAAGGGAATGAAATTCTTAGGTATGGAAACTACTTTAAGAAACAGTGAAAGTGGTCTATAGGGGGCCTGTGGGACCAAAGGGACTGGACATTGACAAGCCCAGGGACAGGACATAAAGGCCACCTTCCTGCCTGTGGCATGAAAGCACAACAGGGCTCACTGGGAGCAGCCGGGAAGTCCAGCAAGACGCCTCGGCTTGCAGGCCAGGCTGTGAGGAATTGCCTAGGCCCCTGTGGAGATGCTTAGAGCTAGCCCTCGTCCTTCTCAGCTCTGCCCTCCCTTCTCCATGAGAAGCCCTGAACTGAGGAAACATTGTGAAGCTAGTCCAGAGTCACGGACGTGTGTAGGGTCCTGGCTAAGGCAACTAGTGTTGGTTCCACTGCTCGCCACACAACCCACTGGGCCCTTAGAAGGACCCCATTCCCCAGCAGACCCTGCAGGGCTTAGGCATACATACCCACCATCCGAAAGCCAATTAGCAGAAGCCGGCTGCAGAGAGGGCACAGTGTAAATGCTCAGCCTGTAAGATGAGGACCCGCATTCCACCCCCACACACGTACGATTAATAAAGAGATAAATGAACCAAAGCAATCGGAAGAAGGGGAACTTTTAAATAAGTGTGTTCAAACTTCCATGAGGTAAAAAGGCATTAGAAGGTAGGGGCGAAATAAATTCTAGGAAGACTGTCTCACTGTAATGAAACATCTAGTTCTGTCTGTGTCAGATGGAGAGAGTAAGGTGTAAAATGCGGAAAAGAGACCAGGCCAGGAAGGAAGGGATCTGGACAGCCATGAAGACCTCCAAGGCTTTGAAAGAACAGGCTCTTTGCCGTTTTGTGATGGTTTTTGCCCCCTGTCCTTTTGCTGGCAGTTTAATACTGGATTAGATAGATCTCGGGAGATTTCTCTAGTTCTTTTCTGATCTAATTGTGACTTGTAGCATCCCCATTAATTTGAATGTACTAGTGTATTGTTCTGAGGTCATGGTCAGACAAATCAGGTCCACAATGGTGAGCACTTACCTGGCCCCTGCAGGAGGGAAAAGCAGTGTTCAGCTGTCTTCCATCGCCTACTGCTGGTAGGACAGAGGTGGGCACTGGCCTCACGGGCAGCCCTTCTACAGCCGTAATTATGTATAGCCTGTCGTAATGGGGATTGGTATGAAAAGGGAGTAGACTGGATTTGTGTAACTGTTATGGACTTTCTATGCCTGCCCCAGCCCTGAATAAAGACTCTGAGGCTTGTATTTATTAATTTATTATAGCTTCAGGACTAGCTTACTCTCGTTCCGAACTAGCTCTTATAACTTAAATCAGCACACACATATTAATCTATGTTCTACTTCATGGGTTATTACTTACCTCTCGCTTTCACCCCAGCCAGCTTCCTCTTCCACATCTGGCTAGTGAAATCTTCCACATGGGACTCTTTCCCAGAGTTTCTGTCTCTGCTGAAATCCAGCCTTTTCTCTTCTCCTCTTCTATAGGCTACCCACTTTTTATTGAGCCAATCAGAAAGTGAGAGAGGGCGTGCATGATGCAGTCTGCACTCAACTCTGTGCATGCACAGAAGTTAGCATAATACAAATTATATAATACAGTGACACTCTGTCCCAGAGCACAAAAAGATCACCGGGGCAGACTTGTCACTTCAGTTTTTAAGTAGGAAAGTATGAGTCTTAGCTGCTTTTCTCATTACTGAATGCAAACGACAGGCAGATCTATTTTAGTTGTGGCTTGAAGGTACAGTTCATCATGTTGGGGAAAGTGAGGCACAGCTGTGGTGTGGCAATTTCCTCACAACATCTGAGCCAATCAGGGTGCAGAGGTGGGACAGGAGTGGAGGAGGGCTATAAAATCGCATGGTCCACCCCTAGTGACCCACTTCTTCCACTGAGGCTTTACTTCCTAAAGGTTCCATAACCTTCCCAAACAGCGACACCGGCTGTTTGGACTGAGTGTTCAGTCACATGACCTGTGGGGACAGATCACATTCAAACCATATGGGATGACTGTTGAAACGCTGCTGAATGTTAGTGAGGTGGCAGGTGGCTAGGGAGGCCATGTATGACCTCTGTGCAAGTTCTGGTCATGAAGGACAAGCCCCGGGAACTGGAAGAAGCCGCCACATGAGTTATGTACCGTACCTTGGTGGGACAGGTCAGATGTGGCCCACGAAATCACATACACCTAGGGTCTAGTGACTCTGAAACACAGAGCACAGAGATACCTCTGTCTCTTTGGAACCATTTCTATCCCAGCAGCTCCAGGGTTTGCCACAGTTCCTAGACCTCTGTGGATTCTGCAATTTCAACTTGCCTTGAGTGTCCATTCCTTTATCATTCCATCAAATCTGTCAATCCTGGAGGAGACGTGAAGCTCTGTCCATTGGAAACAGGTCTCGGAAGGTGAGATCCTGTGACCAAGGTTACCTTGGTAACTTAGGACCCTTTCCTGTTTAACTCCACCATGCAGTGCGGGGGTGGAGGAGGCTTGTTGGCACTGATTTTGTGATTTTCGTTCAGTAAGTTTGCTTCGCATGGCTGCTCGGTGTTCTGTGTCACCTCCGCTGGTGTACAGAACAAAAAGAAACAGCTAGATGAAGTGCTGACACAGCAGCCCTCATGGCTATCCCACATGGTCTGCTCCCCACCTACCCAGGAAGTACAGATAGCAAACCTTCAGTTCAAAACCACCAAGTCAGTCCCCTCCTAGTCCTGAACTCAGTGGGAAGAAGCAAGAAGCAGGAAGGGACCCCCACGTAACCAGGGAGCCTTAGATAAGCTGTGCAACCAGGATTCCTTTCTGAGGCTCTAGTATCCTTCATTGGCAAAGCCTCATGCTTCTTCCTGAAATAAAGTTTTAGTCCTTGGAAGGATCAAACACACGGAACCCCAAGAAAAGCAAAACTGTCAGGCTCAGCAAAGATCCCAGAATTGTGAGGCCCAGCGAGTCCCATGTGGTCAGAACACATACAGAGGCACCCCATTCAGTGTCCTGCGTGGAGCCCTGTGGCTGGCGGCAGCAAGGCTAGCCTGCAGTTTGCCGGGTGTCAGTCCAGCCCTAGTTGCTCCCCAGTACTAGGATGTTTATGTCCTCGGACTCTCACTCTTACCCTTTATCTCCTTCATCATCTAAGAACCCCGTTTCTCTGGTCATGTCTTAGGCCTGCAGTCTATCCCTCCGTGGCCCTTGGCGTTGACGACACTTCAGTATGGTGTCTGAGCTCTGCCAACAGAGCGACCAGAAGTCATCTGCAGTCTTCCCCTGGAAGAGCTAAGCTGCCTCAGTGCAGACGAACTACTCTAGTGAATGAATACAAAGGCAGCATCTTAAAGCGTTATTGATGACCCAGAGATCCTGACTCTGCTGTATCCTCATCTCCCCCTCCAGCAGCGAAGCTACTGTTTCCTGGGGTATATCTTTCAGTTGTAAGAAAGTGGAGACAAAAGACTTGCAAAATGAATGAGCTTCTTATCTTTTTCCTACGATGGGGTTGGGGGGAGCATCTAGCCACATTGTTTCTTAGGCTAGGGAGGATGGAGTGACATGGCTAGACACATTGTTTCTTAGGCTAGGGAGGATGGAGTGACATGGCTAGACACATTGTTTCTTAGGCTAGGGAGGATGGAGTGACATGGCTAGACACATTGTTTCTTAGGCTAGGGAGGATGGAATGACATGGCGGGGTCAGCCTACAGAGAGAACTGTGGGAGGCTCCAGCAGACATCTGCTTCATGCCAGCCTGCTGGGTCCCCACCCTTACTTGCTCTGTATTTACCCTAGGAAAGGCTGCAGCAGAACCAGGCAAACTCATAGTCAGCCTGCCCTAGGCTGGTCAAAGCCCTATGACCTTGGCTTTACTGGAGGTTTGAAGGGTGGTATAGGGAGTTAGCTCCAGTATCAGGGAGTCAGTTAGCAAGAAGAGATTTGAATTGATTTGTGAGTACAGGGACCAAAAATAAAAGGAAATATCAGCAATCCAGGAATCAATCAACCAGTGTTGATCGCACAGGCATCCTTCTAAAATGTTTTGGGTGTTTTAAAGAGGGGATAGTTTGGGGCTTTTAAGCAAATTATGATCATTCAAACTTTTTGTTTATTTTATTTTGTGCATCTTAGTGTTTGCCTGCATGCTTCTGTTTGCACCATGTGTGAGCCTGCTGCAATCAGACAGCAGAAAAAGGCATCAGATCCCCCTGGAAATGGAGTCACAGATGGACACAAGCTAATAAGTGGGTGCTGGGAACCGAGTCTGTGCAAAAGAAGCTGGCGCTAACCACTCAACCATCTTTCTAGCCCCAACCATTTAATTCTGTATCTTGCCTTTGCTTTTCTAAATCATACCCTCCGCAGAATTGCAAGTGGCTTTATCTTTTACTTCACAGTTTAGATTTTTGTTCAAGCCCTTGTTACAAACACTGTCACTAGATCTTCTCTGGGCCTAAAAGTGAACAGAAAGCCCGCAGGCCTTAAGCTGGATCCTCCAGCAAAACTACAGTCACTGGGACCAAGGAATTTACTGTCTAGTTTGGGAAAGGAAAACATAGTCTTTAACTCAGAGTTCTTATGCCTTTGGATTAGCAAAGTGACTAACATCTGTCTGTCTGTTTGTCTGTCTACCTCTACCTATCATCTATCTATATCTATATGTTGTGCACATCTATGTATGTATATATTATACTGTTGAACTACAAAAGTACCTTTATAGAAAGAAGAAAAAGATACATCTATATATGATAATTTACATGTGGCTTGTTAATTATAGTAAGCACCATGGAGAGATTAATTCAAACATCAGTTAATCTAAAAGAGAAATTTTAAAAGATTGTCACAGAATCAGAGTTGGAAGGGCCCATGCTTGGTCCTTTGGGCTCAGTCTTAGCAACTGAGAAGAAGAAAGCTTAGGCCTGGAGGATGTGTCAGCCAGTGAAGTATTCTTAGAGTGAGCCTGAGGTCACAATTGCCATCCCCCAAAACTACATTAAAGAGGCCAGATGCGGTGGCTTGGTCTTGTAATGCCAGTGCAAGGAGGTACCCGAGGTTCAATGGCCAGTCAGCCTAGTTAGTGAACCCCAGGTAAGCGAGAAACTCCATCTCAATAAACACGGTTGGCACGCTGGAGGATGGCTCTTCCAGAGGAGCCAAGTTCTGTTTCCAGTCCCATAACCGGCACATGGCCTCCTGTGAGTACAGCTCCAGGAGAGCTGGTGCCCTCTGTTGGCATTTGTGTACATCTGTGCACAGTGCACAAAATTCCTCACACACAGTGCACAAAATTCCTCACACACAGTGCACAAAACTCCTCACAAATACGTAGCATGTAATTAAATTTCTGTTTAAATTTAAAACAACGGTCCCCAGCTCCGGAGGGAAAAAAAAAAGTGAGGTAGCTCGGGCTCTGATTCTTACAAAGGTCCTGACTGCCTATTTGTTCCCCTAATAAAGTCCTGCAGTGTCTTCAATCCCTCATACCCTTGTCTACTTTAAAAAAAAAATAAATTTAAAACAAACAAACAAAACCAAGGCCTGAAAGAGGAACGACAAAACCAAATTTTGTTTGAGAAAAATGCCATAATGAAACTTAATTCTTTGTAAGTTAATAGGTTTTTTTTTAAAGGTGAGTGGCTCTCAGGTTATCCTCGGATGTCACATGTATGCATGTGCCTGTATGCACATACCTCCACATGTACCTACATGTATATACATACACAGACTAAGAGGAGTCAGCATGCCTGTATGAGGTGGGGCAGGCATAGAACATGAAGCAGGATGTATCCTATTTGAGGATACCTTCAAATACTAGCATTGATGATACTAGAATGACGTGTGTGTGTGTGTGTGCGTGTGCGTGCGTGCGTGCGTGCGTGCGTGCGTGTGTGTGTGTGTGTGTGTGTGTGTGTGTGTGTGTGAGAACCGAAGGGTGAGGCATGATGGAAGGGTAGGATGTCCCTGGAGCTTTGGCTGGTGGTTCCTGTGCTCCTCCCATTGCCGTGAGCTGGGATGGCTCTCAACTCTGCTTTTGTCTTTCAGATCGATGACCCGGACAGCAACCTTGAGGAAGTAATTGATGAGGCTGACGCTGTCTCCGTGAACAACCTGGGAAGCAAGCAAGCCTTGAGTGCAGACTACCTTGACTCGGACTATGAAATCGGACAGCTGTACCCATTTCCCCTTAACAGTGACCTCCAGATGTCCGCATTCCCACTCACAAATTCAGTTCCGATGACCCGGTCTTTCCGGGAACGATGGCACATGAATCTCAACAGCCTTATGGACCGAGCCTTGATCCCACAGTGCAGCGACGGCAAAGACCTGTACCTCCTCACGGGCGCCGTTCCCTCCGACCACAAAGTTAAGGGCAAAGTGACTGTCCCCGAATTCGTCTGGCTGGCAGCCTGCTGTGCTGTCCCTGGAGGAGGCTGGGCCATGGGCTTCATCAAGCACACCCAGGACAGTGATGTCATAGAAGATGTGATGGTGAGGGACCTTGAGAAGCTACTTCTGCATAAGCCTCAGCTGTTCCAGGACAACTGTGGCGAGACAGAGCAAGACACAGAGAAGATGAAGAAGATTCTAGAAGTGGTCAACCAAGTCCAAGATGAGGAGCGGTCTCTGCAGTCTCAAGAGAACATGAGTCCCCTGGCCAGCACCCGAAGCCAGAGGTCTGCCCTGCTGTCCCCAGAAGCACCACCGGAGGGAGGGGGCAGTTTTCTGGGGAAAGTCCTGGGATTCCTCACTACCCCATTCATTAAGCTTTTCCAGTTAATTTATTACCTCATTACAGCAGTCTTAAGGAACGTAGTCCATCTTCTTTGGTTTGTTGCCAAGCAGGTGATAAACGGTGTTGCGAGTAGCCTATACGGACTGGGGGAAGCTGTCGTCTCATACCTCGTGGCCATTGGACAAGAGTTGGTGAGCATCCCCTGGAAAGTGCTCAAGGTCGTGGCCAAGGTCATCAGGGCCTTTCTCCGGATCCTCTGCTGTGTGCTGAAGGCTGTCTGTCGAGCTCTGAGCATCCCTCTCCGAGTCCTTGTGGATGTAGCCACTTTCCCTGTGTATACCATGGGGGCCATTCCCATCGTGTGCAAGGACATTGCTGTGGGCCTGGGTGGCACCCTCTCGCTCCTCTTTGACACTGCTTTTGGCACCATGGGTGGCCTGTTTCAGATTGTTTTTAGTGTCTTCAAGCGGATTGGCTGCAGGGTTACTTTAGACAGTTCCGGGGAGTTATAGAGCTCAAAAACCTAGTAACATCCATTGTGGTGAATTTTGATTTATTTTTTTTTAAACAGCAGGTTTCTGTTCCTTGTCAGCTACTGTATTATGTTTGCCTGGTGGGCGGGTGTTTTTCTGCAAAAAGAGTATGGCATACTTTAGATTTGATCTAAGAGAAATGTTCAGGATGGGTTTGATGTCCTGCTCCGGTGTACACCCTGCAACGACACAGGTCCACGTCCACGAGTCTGGTGACTTTAGCACTGCGCTCCAACTCACCTGGCATGACCCAGGCTTATTATGTAGATTAATAATAAGGAGGATGACATTAAATGCTGTGAGAAATGGTATTTTATGCCTCCCATTGCTCTTGGAGATTTAAGGCAAACTAGATCTGAATAGTGTTGTCTAGTCTCTGCACCTCTATCTCTTCCACTCCCACCCGGGAATGAGCCAGCGACTGCTCTGTTGAAATCCCCTCACCCCTTCTGGGGGTAGCATCTGCTGTAGCTCAGACCTTCACCTAGGCCTCCAGGGCTTGTTTGACTTTCATTTTCTCCCAAAGTCGAATTTTGCTGGGTCCCGATAAGCATTTTATGCCAAACGGAATAAAATTTGGATCCAGCCCCAGGTGGAGCAGACCTGGTCCCTCCAGTGTAGAGGAGGCAGCATGAAGCAGGTGTTACGTGTCCACCGGTTCTATTACATCACTGGCTGACGACATTAAAACAACGATCTGCATGTTAATCTACTAGAACTTCCTATTTCACAGCACCTGATCCATCAAGCGAGTATTCAACACCATAAATCGGTCTGACTTTTCTCCTGAAAACAATTATTTGTTATAACTTTCTAGGTAATAGAAAAAGCGAAACATATATTGGTCCTCTTGGGTAGACGTATATGTATGTACATATTTAAGAATTATTATCTTTTAGAACATTATTTTTATAGTGTGTTTGAGGCTAAAAAAAATCAGTGCTTCATTAATGCAAGTTAAATTTGAGAGCTTATTTCCAGTTTTGATCAATCCCTTGCTACTTTAAATTTTGCACTAGAAATTGTAACAAAAGGAGCCAAACTTGCTTTGTGGGAACCAAACATTCCCACAGTGAGAATGAATTGTCTAGTTTTTTTTTTTTTCTCTTAGCGTTTCAAGGAGAAAAGGGCCAAGTGTGCACTTAACTTGGGGGGCATGGCCCATGGTTGTCTGGAAATTAGTTGTAAAGATTTGGAGTCTAGAAAGAAAACACAGAGGGGGCCTTACCTCAGCTGTTCCCAGGGAGCTGGCACAGGAGAATGTGAATGTAGCCAGAATTAAACTTTGCAGAAGAAGCTCTGAATAGCACCAGAGGGGACCAGCAGCCTGTAAACTTCCATGCAGCCGTGACTAGGAATCTGGACAGCAGACTGGCCCATGCTCAGGTAGATACACACGGTTTATCAAGATGCACAGCAGTATTTGCCATGAGTTTTCGATGTCAATGGGAGGGTGAAGGCTTACCTTGGCACTGGCGAGTCCAAACAGGCACCCTCAGAAGGCCTGTTTCCAGAGGCCAAACCCTCATTTGTTTAGGACCCAGAGTCACAAGGCCTTGTTTGTATTTGACCTTGTTTGCAGGGCTGGCTGGAAGGAGGTCATGGTGGGCCACAACACCCTATCACACAGGGGTGGGCCTCCCTGCTGTAAGTAGGATTTGATCACCTATCAAAGACTCCAGGCTCTGTCCATCAACTGGTTAACAAAAGGCCAGGTATTCACAGAAGACATTGTGCTGACTGCGTCTCAATGAAGCCCTCTTTCCCTTTCAGTGAATATTTGCATTCTGAGAGGCCCTAGGAGGGCACCCATAGTGCCCAATCCCCTTATAAGGAATCACTTGGAAATACCCACCACCCCTGCTGCCATATTCCAATGTCTGGTTATTTATTTTTCTGTGGCTTTTTTTAGAATATGGGAAATAATAATAAAACAAAAATATATCCTTCAGGTTGGAGGCCAAGACCCTTCATTCTGGAGTTTCTTGTTGGCAGGTTTCTGGTTTACTGGAACTAGCCGTATTTATTTTTAAAGTCCTACCAGATCTCTGTACTGATGGCCTATTCTCAGAAGGCTACTTAGACCTCTGACGTGGGGGTTTAGGAAGCTGAACCCTGTCTTTAGCTTGGAGATTTTGCTGTGGCTTCATTCTGTTCTCAGGCCCTTGGGGAAGTTGGCCAACTTTGTCATTCATGGAGCTGTTTTCCTAGCCTGTGTCAGCCATTTTCTCAGGCACATGCCCCTCCCTTAGTGCCTTTCCCTCCTAATGCAAACTAGGGAACGAAAGGAACCCAAAGGAAGCATCCTCTGTTCTTCATACATCCATCTGTCCGGCAGACGTGTGTCAAGCTTGCAGAGGTGGAAAATCCTCCATCTATAAGGAGTCTCCAGTATGACGGGGAAAACGTACGATACCATCCCTGCTGTGGTGTATCATGGCAAGCAGCACACTGAGGATATACGATCAGGAAGACGAAGGACACCTTTACAGAGGGCGAGGCAAACCATGTTGACCATAACTGTGTACAGTGCTGTGTACCTTGCAGATGCTCAATAAAGCCCTGCTGACAGCTCACTGCTTCTGAGAGATGTGTGGAGAGGCGCCTGAGTGCTTGGACTGAGGTTTGGGGCTGTCTGCAACTTTCCCGTTTCCTTCCTTTTCCTTTGTGAGACTGGAGAGTAAACCTAGCTAATGTTAGGAGAGGCCCCTCCTACTGAGTTACGTACTGTGCTCATTTCTTCTCTCTATGCTTGTGGGTGTGTATGCGTGGAGGCCAGAGGTTGAGCCAGCTGTCGTCCTCTGTTGAACTCCACCCTGTTTTTCTGAGACAGGGTCTGTCACTGAACCTGGAGTCCACCAGCTGATTAGTGTTGCCAATGGGCTGTGGGGATCTGCTTGTCTTCCCTAGTTCTGACATTACAGGTGTGTGTGTGTGTGTGTGTGTGTGTGTGTGTGTGTGTGTGTGTGTGTGTTTGCGTACACTCGAGTGTGCTGGGGGGTTGCTGGGGATTTGAACTCAGGTCCTCAAGCTTATGCAGCAAGCCCTTACCCACTACACCATCTCCCCAGCTCATTTATTTTCCTCTTGATTCAATGCAATTTCCAATTTGCCATTGTTTATTAAACTTTCTCGAGTTGTGTGTGAGAAATCAGAAGCTCTGATCAGTGAGCAGAGCTTAGAACTACCACTCATACTCTTCATAAATATGAACAAAGGCTTGTTCGCCTCCCAGAATCTGAATCACATAGAAGATTATAGAACTGCATCTGTTTCTTCATCATCAGGAAACTCACACGGTTCAGAAAAGGCAGCCTGTGGAGGGCGTGGTGATCCTCAGTGGCCTACCTGGCTCCCCAAGACCATCATTTCATCTCTAAAGGGTACAGTGCAAACCAGCAACACGCTCGTGACAACTGTGTCAGTTCAGGGTTTCAGTGTGAGACGCTCCCCTGCAGGTGAGGAAGGAGGTCGCTCCTGGAGGCCAACGTTATTGGTAGTCCAGATGGCAGCCAGGCCTGGCTCACCAGCTTATGCACAGCTTCCTTATCTGAAAGGCAGAAAGACGTCTGACTTCGACTTTGAGTTTCTGTAAAGATCACGATGTTTCTAGATCAAAACTGAAAGGGCCCAAGTTGAAGTAGGAGTCATTATGAAATCAAAAGCAAGAGGCCAGACGCCTCTTTGGCATCTGTGAAAGAATAGGCTGGGGTCTGTACAGACAGATAAGAGAACAGAGATCCCCGTTCGCTGCAGTGCTTAGGGAGACACAAGGCTTTCTGATCACTGACTTTGACAGGAGGTTTCCTTTCAGGCTTCTTGTCTCACGGAATCCAGAATTTTATGACAGATTTGGCTTCTCTGGACTTTCACTTAGGTGAACCATGCAGATGTAACATCTTAGCTGCCAAAAAGTGGTGGTCCTCACTGTAAATTAACAGGCCGTGTTCATAAATCTCTTGGTAGGTTGCAACAAGGCCACACCTCCTAATAGTGCTACTCACTGGGCCAAGAATATTCAAACCACCACAGTACCAAATGTCGGCAAGCTGGCAAACCCCGGACCAGCCTGGCCAGTTCCCAGCACCAGGCAAGAGCTCCTGGTGACTCTGCTGGCGTCCCCACAACTTATTTGCAGGTTGTGGATCCCCAGGTGTCTCCTGTTCCCTGCATCAGGAGTGAAGTGGGATGGGGAGCATCCTGGAAGTTCTCGGATGCTCCTGGGACACCAGACTTTCCTTCTTTCGAGTAACTGTGTCATGTCCAGAGAGCTACCGCTGCATTTGTGAACAAGAAGAGACGTCTAAGCAGGAGGCCTCTTCAGCCACACTTATCATTTCTCTCTTCACAGACTTGTGCAATCTGAGTTACTGGTGTAGTTAACCTGAAGGCGTTTAAGAAACTGCTCCTGCTCCTTGCTCCCAGATAATACCCCAGCTGCCTGTAGCATTACAGGAAATCACACCACTTGGCTCTTCTTGTAGATTACAAAAGCAAGCAGTCTGAGGAGAGCTAAAACAGTATGTCCAGACCATGAATGGTCTTATGAAATCTTCCCCTGACCTGGAAACAGGGGATACTGTTTCCCAGACAGGAGATACTCAGTAGGTAAGAGGTGCTCTGGGATTCTTTCCTGAGAGTCGGGAGATAACTACCTTAGGCCACCACCCCACGAACCCAGAACCTTTCTGACTCAAGGAAAACCCTGGATTATGAGTGCTGGGACTGAAGTGAGAGGCCTTCTAAAAGCAGGACATTGCTCTTTAAATATGAGGAAATGAGATGAGAACATTCCATGGTGGGAGCACCGGACAGACACAGGTTGGCAGATCTGCTGCACCCACACCCAGTGCTGTGTGGGTGCACGCCACATAGCTGGCCTTCTGAGGGGACAGGGTGCCCCTTGACTTGAGATGTCTGCTGACTGCAGAGGCTTTTTGCTGCTAGTGTGATTCTCCGAAAGCAGCCTCGGGCAAGGGTGTGTCCCTGTACCCCCTCACCCCCAGCTTCTCCTGATGGGGCTCTGGGAGCTGGCTCCCCACATTGCTGTGCTGTATTCCAAGTGTGAGCATAAGACGTACACACCGAGCTGTAGAGACACAGCCCAGCAGAAGGAGTTGAAAAGCTATGAGGCAAGACAGTCACTGAGATGTACAAGTGTGGATGCTGCGGGACCGGGGACAGCGGAAGTCTGCAGTTTGCTTTGGATATTTACAAATCTGCAGCCGGCTACCTTCCCCCAGTGCCACCAAAACCCAATTATCTAACACTTCTTTCCTAGTCTGTTTCATCTCCCTGTCCCTACCTGACTTCCTTTGCTGCTCCACCTCCCTGAAGCGAATACACTGAGCTGATGCCACACCTCCTTGTGGATGCTTTACTACGGTGGCATGGTGGAAGGGCGTGGGTGTGGGTGGTGCCTCAGCTTCGTGAGCAGTGAGAGGGTACAATGTGCTTAGGTGCTACTGGCTGTACTAGTCTGTGGTCAGCTCTGCTTTTCTTCCAGAAGTTCAGTAGAGCCAAATCTGGTTTCTCAGATCTTGAGAAAACTGTCAAAATCAACATGGAGAATCCTGCACAGCAAACAGCAATGCTCCCCCCCCCCTCTCTCTCTCTCTCTCTCTCTGAGACACCTTCCTCTGGGTTAGGGCTCAGTTGTGAATAATGTCTAGGACGAGATTCCGTGTTGGGTGAAACTATGCTGTGATTGCTGAAGAAAGCTAAATGCAGTCTCTGGAGAGCGGTTATCTCCACACTTAGGCGACTCCATTAGGCTAAAGATGAGAAGAACAGCCAACAGGCACAAAGCACTCCATGTCAGTAACGTGTGTGCCCGCTGTACGTGGCCTCTACAAAGGAGGACACTGGGCTTCTGTCTTTAGTGAGGTCTCATGCCTCCTCCAAGGCCACACAGGAAGGAGACGGATGACACACCAGTCCCCACCAGAACTCACACTGAATGCCACCCAAGCATTCTCTTACCAGGGAACGTCTCCCCATTCATTATTTTAATAAATTATTCAATGCCAACTGCAGATATTTGTACTCAGTCCCAAAGTCAGGGATCCTAAGAATCCCTGCTGCTAAGAATCCAGAGACTCAGATCTCAGCCCTCTCTCTGTGTCTCTGTGTCTCTGTCTCTCACTGTCTCTGTCTCTCACTGTCTCTGTCTCTCACTGTCTCTGTCTCTCACTGTCTCTGTCTCTCACTGTCTCTGTCTCTCACTGTCTCTGTCTCTCACTGTCTCTGTCTCTCTGTCTCTCTGTCTCTGCCTGTCTCTGTCTCTGTCTCTCTGTCTCTTTCTGCCTGTCTCTGTCTCTGTCTCTCTGTCTCTGTCTCTTTGTCTCCCTTCTCTCTGTCTCTCTCTGTCTGTCTCCATCTCTGACTCTGTCTCTCTGTCTCTGCCTATCTCTGCCTGTCTCTGCCTGTCTCTGTCTCTCTGTCTCTGTCTCTCTGTCTCTCTGTCTCTGTCTCTGCCTGTCTCTGTCTCTCTGTCTCTCTTCTGATTTACTCGAAGAGTAGATCATGATGGGGTTTGCAAACAAACGTTCTTGAGATTCTAAGACCACTGTGGGAGTTGAGATAAGGAAGCATGGTGGACCCAAGTTCACCTGAATGAAGCAATGGCTTCATTGGAGTTACTCCCAGGGAGGTGGATGGGGCGTGGGGAGACTGCTCACAGGAGCAGGAGTGACTCAAAAGCCGCTACATCACTGAAGAGATTCCACATTCATTTGATAAATAACAGCTTGGGTTCACAGCACACGCAAGTTCATAAAAAGTGAGGAGGAAAAACAACCCAAACCAAACCATTCCAAGGATGTTCCTGGGTCTGGGATGGAGAAGGACAGACTGAAAATCTAACCCTCGGGCTAGAAAACAATGAACTATAGAAATGTAGAGACGCACTGGGGAGCCCCTGTCTCTCCTAAGTGTTCCATTAGAAGTGGATGAGGTTACCATAGGAAGCTATTTCTGTGTGGAGGGTGGGAGGACCGAACCCCTGGCCAGCTGTGTCAGTGCCACAGATGACCAGGGAACCCACAAACACTGCCTTCAAGGGGCTGAGCAGAGACTGGGAAGGTGAGCTTTACACATAGCATAAGGGTTCTCCCACTTCTGCTTTAAAAGGAGGAACCACTTGTAGTCACCAAATATCACTTTCGCTGCTCCACGGCTTTCCCCTTCCACCAGGGCCTTCACGAACCTTCCACCACCTTGGCAGGTAACCCTTACCTCCTGGGCCTCTTGGTCAACTCCGTTGCTCCTACAGGTCCTTCATGTCCTGGCTCCTAGAATCCACCTCTGACTGGGATCTGCTTCCAGCCTCTGAGGCATCTCCTGTAAGCTTTCATTCGTATTCACGCCTGGCTCTCTATTCACCCACCCCAGGCCATGGACGCCCCTAGCATCTAGGACTTGTCCTACAGCTTCTGGAATCATCTTTGTCCCATCCTATCCACCCCCAAGCACGTAGTGATTACAATCTCTCCGAGAGAGAGTTCCAGGCCTCTCTAAAGCACCCACTCACCTCTAAATCCCTAGAACTCTCCCCTACATTCCAGAAGTGTTTTACTCTTTCCCTATAAGACCTTCTTTATAACTCTTACTTTCCTGTCTTCCTGCCTGTAAAAGGTTTGGTGATATATAGGGCAATGTGCTCTTTGAAGGTGACTACACAGACTGAGTCCCCCTCATAATACACACACATTGTTAATTGTGTAAATTTTAGCAAGCTCGTTAAAAGAGAGGCTCTGTTTTGTGCAAACTGTAATTGTAGTCTTTCCTAGAAATGTTAGTTAAAAACTGCAATAAAACACTTTCAAACAGAGAAGGCAGAGGAGAAGGGCTCTGCTTTGTGATCAGAGAGACACTACGAAGCAAGAGCCCTGAGGATGGTTCTAGGTGACTCTGGGAGTGGAGTGGGTGAAGGGCCCAGACTCATGTGGTGTGAGCTCTGCTTCTCAAAATAAAAATCAACGCAAACCAAAGCAACACATCCCAAATATGGCACAGAAATTTATGGTTGTCATTTAAAATTAAAAATTCGATTTTAGGCTATAGAGATGTCTCAGTCGTTTTATGTTACTGTTCCTGAAGACCTGGGTTAGCTCGAATGGCAGCTCAGCCTGTTTGTGACATAAGTTTTGGGGATATGGCGCCCTCTTTTGGTCTTCACAAGAACTGCACACATGTAGTGCTCATATCCATGCCCACAAAATAATCTCTCACACACATAAAACAATACAAAAAGTTTTTAGGCCTTGTGTTTGTTTGATACCATCTATGAGATGTTTTTAAAGATAATTTTAAGAAGCTATAAAACTCCCGGATAGCCCAGCAACTTCAGTAGCTGTTGCGGACATGGCTTCTGTGACCCCAGCATGAACTTGTGAGGGTTTTGTAATAACTGGTTTCACCTGCTTCTGAGATCCCTAGCCTGTTAAAAACATGTGCCGGCTGGAAACCCAAGGAGGCTGCTGTTGATTTCCCTGGTGTTGTTTTGAAACAGACTTGTTCCCAAGGAATTGCTGGCATTTTTTCTGAACTCCACACAATAGGGTGTGTGTGTGTGTGTGTGTGTGTGTGTGTGTGTGTGTGTGTGTGTGTGTGCATTATTTTCTTTTTTCTTGTTTTGGTTGTTCTGGGATCTGGGTCTCAATGTGGAGTTTACAAGACACAAGCGATGTCCTGAAAGACCTCTGCTCTAGCTGGTGTTCCAGGGTTAGGGAGGCCCCTCCTCCCTCTCTCGCCCCCTCTCTTTCTTCCTCTTCCTCCCTTCCTTCCTTGACAAGATCAGGAGGACAGCGATGTGGGTGTGCAGGAAGCCATCCATGGGAACTGCATCAAGAAGTCAAGCAGGCACTCAGAACACAATCTGGTACACAGGCGGCCCAGCAGCAGGCTTCAGAGCGCAGGTGAGCTGTGCAGTGGGCGCCATCTTAAAGTGAAATGACTCACTGAGCCTACTGTCTGTGCCCTTCCGCTTCCTTTCTTGCTGCACATGTGAAGCCGTGTGGAAACTGCCCACGGGTTTGCCTCTGGTTTATCTTGGTCATTTTTGCACTCTAATTCCTGACCTTGCCACTGGCCACTCTTCCTGAGGTATAAATATATGTATGTATGTATGTATGTATGTATGTATGTATGTATATATATATTAATATTATGAAAATATTCAAGGCAGCATTAGATCACCAACTTCAGGAAGATTCTCCAAAACTCTTTTCTGTCTAGAAAAATCTATATCTACACAAAAAGCATGTTTGGGACAGGTGCCCACTAAATATGGACTAGGAGGTGCCCGATAAGTGTCGAGGGACTTGTGCCTGGTAACTAGATTGCTTTTCAAAAGGTCAGTTTTCCCTGACAGAGAACATTGTAAGATGTTATTCCACTTGCATGAAGTTTCTCATTTAATTTTTATAACACCCCAGGAGGCAGCATTGTGTAACAAACTCTTTATGCCTTAGTATAACATTTCTCAGGTCTTGCTTTGTCAGTTTTTGGGGTCAACGGGCTATTCTGTTGGGTGGGTGGGTCTTTTGAAATTGCAATCAGATGATGGCCGGGGCTGTACTCATCTAAGGCCAGAGTGGTAGGGGTCACTCGCTTGGCTGGCAGCTGCCACCAGCTGCCCACTGGCACTGTTTTCACCCCCACACAGCATCTCCCAGAGCATGAGTTTCTCAGGTTCACATCTAGGTTACCAGAGAGCTCCAGCTAGCATGGCTTACCTCATTTGAGATCCCAGAATACTATGCTCAGTGTAGCAGTCATTCTGAGCTTGTCAGCAGTCTCTATCAGTGGATGGATGGATGGCACCATCCTTTCTGACGAGCCAATATGGAGCAGAGTCCTGGAGAAGTGAGCTGGCTACAGGAATTCATCATTAGCAGGTAACGAAACTTCACGATGCGTTATCCAGGTTCGATGACTTGTTTGTCTGAAGTCAACTAAATCTATACTCCCTGTGGTCTTCTGACTGTTGCAACTTTATGCAAGAGGGAGCTCTCAAACCTTAGAAGCCATTCTCTTCAGGGATGCGGTATGCTCATGAACACAGGAAAAAATATATATAAAAAACCTTTATAAAGTAGAGTTATGGGCTGGAGAGATGGCTCAGTGGTTAAGATACTGACTGCTCTTCCAAAGGACCCAGGTTCCGTTCCCAGCACCCACGTGACAGTTTACAACTTGATGACGATTTTGGAATTTTTTTTAAAAACGCAGAATATAAGAAGAATATGATTTTGTTTTAATCCTAGGTGAGGGATATGAGGGTGCTTCAGATTGTCCACAGCAGACTCATGATCTTGCCAGCTGTCGGTTCTGTGATTGTGTGATATTTGGGATTCAGGAACTTTTGAGAAGGTTTATACCTGCTAGGGCCTGAGAGGATTGGAGTGTTGCTTGGCTGCTGTTGGTCGTGGTTTGTCAAGTAGTCATGTGCAAAGAAGAAACAAGAAGAGATTGATATAACGACAGTGGAGATCATACTTGCCCCAAGGAATTTAACTTCCCTAATTAGCTGGAAGCAGTCTGACAGCCACATCACCCCCTTTCCCTTATTCTTTTCCTCTCCTTTCTGTTTTCAGGGAGTGAAATGGAAGAAAATGGGTAGAGAAGGGTGGGAGAAAGAAAAACCCACAAAGCAGCAAAAAGACTGACTATACACAATTGTCTGTAATTTTACTTCGAAGGGATCTGACACTCTCTCACACACATATAGGAAGGCAGAACACCAATGAATATAATGCAAAGAAATAAAAATGAATAAATAAATAAAAGCAGAGGTAAGAACTGGAGTGGAATTTGTGGTATGTTCACATCACAGAGGGCGGCACTGAGAACTTCACTCCCTCAGTACTGTGGATGCTTGACACAGAGGCATATCTGCACAGAGGCCTTTGTCTCCTGGTAGCAAATGAAGTTTGGAAAAGGTTAAAAACTTGTTCTGAATCCCACAAGCCCTAAATCACAAAGCCAGGGTTGACTGTAAGCATTTCTGGCTTTGCAGGTAGGACTCCTGAGAGTCACTTAGAAGTGGGAAAAGAATTAGCAGAAGATACTGGGAAGGAGTTTACAGAGGGCTCAGGGCCAGGGAACAGAACCAGCCAACCCCCACACTGGAAAAACAAAATAGTTCTCAGGGCCAAAGCCTTGGAAAGAAAAGGTCACGGGCAGAAGTGAAGGCGGGCTGTGCCACGACCTTAGAGAATTGAGCGGACTCTGGGGCTCTGATGCTGGATCAGCCCTGACTTGTCTAAGCAGGATCAGGGGCCTGCACTGTTAACCCCAACCCTCTTTCCAGTACAGAGTACAAGGGAAATGGCTGCTGAATAAACCACGCAGTGAGTCAAGGTGCCACACCGTCCAGGTGGGATGTAGCTGATGTGTCTGGGCAGCCAGTCACAGCCTTGGACCCCCTGACTCTAGACTGCATTCACAGGGTCTCCTGGCTCAAACAGACCACCAGGGTGAATGGCTCTTACAACCTGCTCATGGATTCCCAGGGCAGGCTGGGGCGTTTTAATGACCTTGAACTGAATTTGCTTACAGTATTGAATTTATGGTTGGGGATCCCTACAACATGAGGAACTGTGTCAAAGGGTCGCAGCAGTAGGAAGGGTGTGAGTCAGCGCTCTACCCTGTAAATAATTCAGGGACAAGCGCCTAACAGAGGCTGTTGGTGAGAGGCTGTGGACAGACAAGCAAGTCACAATGGAGTCATCTTCAAAGGGTAGCCATGTAAAGTGGATGAAATAAAACAGAGGACGCAGGCCTTTCCCAGACCCCATCCTCGAGTCCTCCTGGTCCAGCCTCAGCTTCTTAAACTGCGGGGAAGAGAAGCTGCAGAGCACACAGACTCCGGAGTCAGTGGGGAAGCAGAAGAGGCGAAAAGAAAACCAAACCTGTAGAAATGGCCTTAACTTGAAGAACACATGGTGGTCACTTAGTCCTGGCTGGGACCTGGTGAGTCTCCATGCCCAAATGTTTCAGTGGAGGAAACTGGGAGTGAGTTTACGGGTGAGAAGAAACAGGAAAGAGAAGGAAGGGAGGAGAGGAGGGGGTGCATTTATCAGGAAAGGTGGCAACACGTTCTAAAATGTTCCCAGAACACCTATCCCTCGGTCTGCACCCAACTCCCTTGAATCCTCTGTCACTGGTCCCCACTCTACCTTCCTGTCCTCTCTGACAGCCTGAGATACCAAGGCTGACACACTGTTCCTGGTAATGCAGTTCCTGGTCTCTCATGCAAAGAGTTGGAAGATAAGTCACCACACAGATTGGCTAGGAAAGCAAGATGATTATGAAACACACCGAGACGTACGGTAGGAGCGATGGGGAGGGGGACAACGCCATTCACTGGGGCACATAGAGCTGCAGTCAGGGGACTCCTGCCAGGGCTCTCTGAGGGCCGGGAGGGAGAGGGGTAGATTATCTACATATCTATGTCTCTCACCTACATCCACACGGTTGCATATCTATCTCACTATTCGCTGCATTTATCTATGCTTTGGGGTTTTGTTTTTGTTGTTGTTCCTAGTTAATTTCTCCAAGCCAGACAGTGCTGTGTCTGAGACTCCTCTGATGTTACTGGCAGCAGATTTTGCAGAGTTCAGAGCCTGCCTGGGGGCAGCAAAGAGTCAAGGGCTGGCTTCTACTCTCAGTGATGGTGTTGCCCCACCCACCTTCCCCTGGACTGACAAAGAAGGAGCTCTCTTTTCCCTCCAGGCAAAAACCTCCCCCAAAGAGAGGGGCTTGCACTCTGTGACATCCTGGAAGAGGTCGGAGCCCAGGGTGTGGAGGATCCGGATCAGCCAACTGACTGTGGCCACAAAGAGACATTGTTTTCCTTGAAGACAGATTGCAGGGCCTGGATGCCTGACTCATGGCTGCCCCCAAACAATATCTTTGGCAAATTAGAGCCTGCAGTTAAAAAAAAGAAATGCCAGCAACAGTTATTTTCCTGGGAGAAGGAGACGAATTGTTTGGTGACCTTTATACACAGTGGAGATGTGAACTCCTGCAAATTCAGAGGCCAGAGATGAGAAGGATTGAAATCCTCCGACAGGCTGGCAAACACGGGCACACTTCTGGGAGTGTCGCTGCACCCCGAGCAGGAGCTGAGAGTGAGCAGAGTTTGGTTCTCAAAGTCTGCAGCTGCAGAATGTACATGCAGACTGCATGTGCAGTCACACAGGAGACACTTGAATAACACATCTCGGTTCCCAGAAGGCCTTGGTGGAGAGAGCATCCCTGCTGGGAGCTGCACACTAGACAGGAGACTTTCTGGGTTGTTCCCTGCTGCTGGGGTCCCCTGGATACCCACAGGGCATTTCGGATGTAGGGCAAAGTGTTTGTGCCCAGCTGTGATGGAGCGGCCAGGCCTGGCTCCGTAAGTCCTGGGAGGGCAAAGCTATGTGAATTCCAGTGTCCCTTCTCCTCTTCTGCCCTCCCCTCCCCTTTCCAGCTCTGGAAACACACTGCAAGAGTGTGGGATTGAAAAGCCAAGCAAGGCAGGTGGGATTGATTTTACTTTTGTTTGAGTCAGAGCCTTGTAGAGGGCACTTCCAGATCTCCCAGGAAAACAAACAAACAAACAAACAAACAAACAAACAAAATGCAACCCTAGTTCTTCAGGATTCTCTGGGCTTTCAGATTCCAGCCTGGGGAGAGCCCCTAGTCTGGGTTCCAGGGTGCCCTCCTGCTCAGCCCACTGTATGTCTGCCCACCTTGAGGGTCCTCACCTCTGTAGCCTAATTGAGATGAGAAGGCTGGTGGTGGGAGCCAAGCCAAAGGCCTCTTGCCAGTTTGCAACCGGAAAAGTGCCATGAGGGGTCCGCGGGTCTGCCTGGGGGCAAGTGGTAGAAGAGAAGCTGTCCGGGAGTTAGGTGTAAGAAATATGCAGTTACAATCTTTGCAGCAAAGGAGGAGCAAACAAGCAGTTTGACAGCTTGCTAATTTAAGATGACCAGACAACACTTGGGATGCCACAGTGTCCTCTTTACTGTGGATTGTCTCAGCAATCCCAACCCCCTAGACCACAGGGCTATGCGCTCAGCTCTTGCACAGTAAGTGCATTTCCCATCGCAACCTGCAGAGGGCAGGCTTGCCCCAGGTTTCTAAGTGTGCACCTGGGCATCTCGCCTCACCTTACCCACTGGTGAGGTGGGACCTGTAAGCATCTTCCAGGTTAATCTCCATCTCTGCCATTTCCGAGTGGATTCTCTTTCCTCTCCTTCTCAGGGCAGCATGGGGTATCCTTCAGTGGTCCTAACAGGTCATGCTCTCCAAAAGAAAGTTTCTGTCCTTGTTGTCACTAGCAGAGCTGGTGTAAACTGCCTGTGTGGAAGGAACTATTCTTCAATCCCTTCTTACCTTTAAGAACTTATTTTTTTAAATAGCTGAAAAGTCTCCAACATAAGGCAAGAGGAACAGAGAGAGGCTGTATGTAGTGTGTGCATTTGTGTGTGCATGCATATGCGTGTGTGTGCATGTGTGCGTTGCATGTGAGAGTGACTTCCTGTGTGCCTTTGTTCCATGCTGTGGTAAGAGCAGGGGCTGTAGGTAGGAGCTTGGCCTCTGGCTGTCCTTCTGAGTCTCCTCTTAGAATGGTCCTTGGCAATTAAAGGTTTATATGATCATATCATCATTCAACACACGCTTTCGGAATACCTACTATGTTCCAGTTAAGGAGGCCCTGTCGGGCCTGTTGTCAGACACTCATTGTCAAACTCTCCCGGAAAGGAGCAGTTGAATAGGGCTCCACAGGCACGGTAGACCGTAGGTTTAATGTGTGAGCAGCAGAGAGCCTTTCTTGGATATTTGAGGAGCAGATGGAAATTGATTTTCAGTATCCAAAGATGAAGGCCAGAGTAGTGGAGAGAGAGAGAGGAGAGAGAGAGAGAGAGAGAGAGAGAGAGAGAGAGAGAGAGACAGAGACAGAGACAGAGACACGGAGAGACGGAGAGACAGAGAGACAGAGACAGAGAGACAGAGAGACAGAGAGACAGAGACAGAGAGACAGAGACAGAGAATGTGTGTTGAACCATGAGAACAAAGCTAGGTAGAAAAGATCTCCTGTCCCATGACGTACAGGTGTATTGAGGATGATTTTGAGAAGGATGGAATGGCCCTGACCAAGATTCAAAAACTCTGAAAGAGAGAGTAAAGGGGTTTAATTTGGGAGATTTATGGAAAGCACTAAACACTTGATAAAGCCATTCTCTGTCTGCAGAGGGCCTGGCTGGAAGCAGAGTTTGTCGGGATACAGCTGTGGGGCTGGAAGGGCTTTTAAGACCACAGTGATTGATGGGGAACTTGAGGAAACCCAAGCTCCAGCGCTGTGGTTCTCAGTCTGTGACTCTCAACCCCTTTGGGAGTTGCACTGGATCTCCTGCCTGTCAGAACATTACAGTTCATAACAGTAGCAAAATTACAAGTAGCAAGAAGTAATTTCATGGTGGGGGGTCACCACAACATGAGGAACTGTATTAAAGGGTCCAGCATTAGGCAGGGTGAGAACCACTGTCCTAGGGAGTTGGTTTCCACGCCCGTTATTTGTGGTACAGAGCTGTTTAGATATAACATAAGTGTTACTCCTAAAACTGACACGGAGAGAAACATTAATGCAAAGAGAAGGGCAAATCATAAACTGCCTTCTGTCTGGGGAGAAAGGCTGGGTAGTCTGCCCCACAGCCATTAGCACGTAGAGAAACCGGGATTATACAAGTCCAAGCCATGTAGGCCAAGGGGCGGGTTGGTATTCTATCATCCTTTGCTCAAAATAACCAGGCAGGCAGGAAGGAAGAGACATGACCTTCCCAGCATAGACACGGCAGGTAGTGTGGCCAGGGCTCGTGGTCAAATGCTCACATACAGTAGGCGAAAGATGTGTGCACAAGCTCTGTACTCTTCCTGACAATGGTAGTCATGGGGGAAGAGAAGTCCCCCGTCTAATTCGAGAGTTGCATCTCTGTGTCTAGGGCTACTGCTTGGCCCGTGCCATGGAACCCTAGTCATCTGCTTGCTCTAACTGTTCATCTTGCAGAACTGCTCACAGCATCCTGCCTACCTGCTTCACAGAGGACAGAGTCACCTCATGGCTCTGCAGCTCTCTCAACGCCTCTCCATTGGACTTCTTCCTTCATTTATTCCTGTTCGCCGTATCCTATGTGGGCAAGATTGCCAGATTTGGCAAAGGGAGAAAATAGATGCTCCTTTAAATTAAGACTCTGAGGGGGGTATTGTATGACCCATACTTACTTATATTTTTTAAAAAATCACTCGTAAGGAATTCAACTGTCCTTGGGCTTCCTGTAATTCTACCTGGGAACCTCCTATGGGAACGACTGTTCTAAAACTCCATTTCTCTCATTCTGAATCCTTCCAGTGGTTCCGCATTGCCTCTGTAGCTGGAGCCAGGAACTCAGAATCATGTAGGTGGTTAACGAAAGGCATGTGGTGAGAGGGAAATGGTGTGTGTTTGAAGGTATGATAGACGCAGAACAAACATTTCCCTATCCCAGACATTCACATGTAGATTTTAAGACTATATAATGAATCTCAGTTAAGGCAAATACATACACACACTGCCACCCCCACATACTTACACACACACACACACACACACACACACACACACACACACACACACACACGTCAGAGTGTCAACTTTCCCAGTGGAAGCCTGGACTAAGACAAGTTGCTTGGACTGTGCTTGGAAACTTGTCTGGGCTCTTGGCTCTGTTCCTCTCACCACTGTCCAGCATGAACCCTGCTCTAGCTTTTCTCTACCAGCTGACCATGTCCACTCCTCACAGCCATCTTCCTCCCACACTAGAGCCCCTGCCATGCAGGACATCCATACCCCTCCCTGCGCTTTCCCTTTTTAGGATCAGAGTGCCCTGTCTGTCTAGGGGCAGCTTCGATGGTCCTTGACTCTGTCTCTCCAGCAGGCCGAAGAGCAGTCCTAAGGGATTTGGCCATGCCCGCTCCCTCTGTCTCTTATCTCCTTAGTGTCAGAGTTATGTAGACCCGACCCTATCCTGTGCACTTTTAAATGCCACTTGAAACGTTGTTGCCAATACATGCTTAGTGTGTATTTGCCAGAGATCGGAAAACTCACAAGCACATCAGCCGTAGAGAGATGGCAAAGTATCAGACCAGGGATGTCTCCATCCCAACACTCCCCGGCCACAGCTGTCCCCCACCCAACTGTCCTTTCAAGCAGCTTCCAAGTCAGTGTTTTTAGACCAGGTTAAGTGTTGGCTTAAATGATGTCTCATGTACTGATTAGAACCCAACTCTGAAAGCTTTAAACAACAAAACCCTCTGATTTGTTGACCTTCCCAGTGACATTCTGGCTGGTCTGAGCTGGTCAAGGCAGACTGCCAGCTCCAGGACTGGTGTGCAGCCAGCTGTGCCTTCAAAGATCTCCCTCTTCAAGGCTTCTTCCTCCTCCAGATATCCCAGCTGCCTCTGGGAACTGTATGGCCAGCCAGGGTCCCTCTGCAAGTCTGGTGCTGTCTAAATCCTGCCCCCTTTCTTTCTCTGCAAAGTCGTTCTCATTCCTCAGGAATGTAGCCTTTGTGGTAGCAGTGGGCTCAGAGCTGTACAGGATAAACCTGGCAGTGGGATTCTTAACCAGACGGACACAATAGAAGTAGCTCTGTTAAAAGCCTACCTTCAAAGAGCAATACCAGGCACGGTGGACAGGCCTGCTGTGAAGAGATTAGAAATCATGGGCAGAAAGGGGACTAGCATGTAGTGAGAGAAGGGTTCTCCTGGGCTAGTAGTTTTCTTTCAATCCTCCTGCTGTAGTGTCTGGCAGGCAGGACCTGGCATATACTCATGAGTCAGGTGCTAGGAGCTGTGGAAGTGGCTAAAATACGATCCTGGCTGTCTCCCCACCCCCACCCCCACCCCACCCCCCCACCCCCCCCCCCCCCCCGCAATGGATGGGACAGTCTTGAGTGTAATGGGCCCTGGAGTTAGCAGCTCAGCACAGTGGTCCAGAGTACTCGCTTGGTGTCAGAGGGCCTGGCTTGGCCAGTGATGGGCTGTGTGCCCGCACGCAGGTCACTCGATCTTGTGTTTTGTGTTCTAAGATTGGGCTCACTTCAAAGCCTGCTCTCTAAGTTCCTGGCTGGCGGGGCCTTGGTGCCTGCCGCTGTTTATCACTCACTCATAGGAGGTGGGGGGGAGAGTGGAGGTGCAGAGAAAGGAGCAGCTTCTTGGAGAAGGTGTGGGGCAGGGGCTTCAAAGAGGAGGTGGCATTTGCTTTGCACCCTGAAAGACAGGTGGGAGTTCAGTAGACATGGCAGGTTTGAGGGAAGCTGAGGTACTTACTGGGTGTGTGGTCAGAGGCAGGAAGAGGACAGCGCAGCTGTTAATGAGGACAGATATATGCAGGGTGGAGGAATGATGGTTTGCACTGGGTCCGAATAGGTTGGGGAGGGCCTTGAACTCACAGAAGCTTTGCCACATTGCACAAGCCCTATTGCCTTGAAGGCTTGCTGCCCGTGTGCCCAGTTAGACGGGACTGCAGTACACCAGACCACACTTCCTAAGAACTTGCTGAATCAATATCAAGATTTAGTCTGGGGTTAGTTTCAGACAACTAACCAACCCGTTAGGCTGTATCCAGACAGCTTGGGCCCCAGTAAGTGTGACCATCTGAGCGATTCGTGCTCTGAGCATAAAAATCACCTTGGCAACCACTGCTTGGCTTTGCATTGGTGTTGGCTTGGCATGGCTAAGATATACCCTACATTGGCTGGGTAATTTTTGCTTTAGCCAAGGGCTTGGTCCCCTCAAGGGTCCACCATGTACCACTTTGTGTGGGCTCCAGGTCCGGGGAAGAGTCCAAGTGCCAATAATCAGCAGGATGAGAGCTCTACTCGCTGTACCTGGATGAAATCCAGGCTGAGCAAGGAGATGGTTGTTAATGCTGGTCTGACAGGAGATGGCTGTTAATGCTGGTCTGATGGAGTGGGGCAGTCAGCATTAGTAGGTGGCACTCTCTATTCTTAACAGTCCCTGTTGGCTTGGACGTTACAAACGTTGTAGCTCCTTTGCTGGCCTCAGTATCTGAACCTGGACTCCTGGCAGTGGCCAGTGTTATTGTGGCCAGCTCTCTGGAGCTCTGCTGGCGAGCAAGGCCTGCACGGTCTCCTATCTGGCTCCTCAGAGCCTTTTATTAGTGTTCTGCTCTCTCTTGGTTGCTCTGGAATTGTTATTAGCAAGGCTGCCTGACCCCTTCTGTACCTGCTATCTGGATTAGCTGAGAAGTTGGCCTCCCTGGGGCAGTGCATGAGAGCCGGGCACTTATTACTCATGGGTGTTGGAACAGCCAGCTGAGTGTTTAGGAACTGGGCATCAGCATCTGCTGCTAGCCGGATTGTTGGCCGTCCAGTAGGATCCATGCAAGCAGACAGCGCCCCCAGTGGACAGGCGGGATACACAGCAGGAGAGCCACCTTCTGCAGGAGTTTCAGCTGTTAAGCAGTGGCTACTAATGAATGAAAGCTAATCTGTGTGGAAGCAGAGTGATGGGGCTTAAAAACTGGGCAGTAATGGTCCCAGCTGCTGAGTCTACCTCTTTATAGGCTATCAAGTCTACAGCTGCCCCATCTACCGGGTCTGTTACCAGCTCGCCCTGCATAAGAAAGTAGGGGAAAGAAGAGAAGGAAGGGTGGAGAAAGGAGGGAGGGGCGAGCCAACGAGTTCCTATCCTTTACTGGGCCTCATGTTGCAAGCAGGTAGCATGGGAGAATGTCTCTTGAGGGGTGTTTGGACCAATCACTGCCACTTGCTTGGATCAACCCTCCCTTTAGCACCAATCGCAGTCATTAATGCTTGTGTTTTGGACCAATCACAGCCTTGCTCCTTGGCACCAATCACCACCGTCCCTTCGCTCTGGGAAGTTCTGTCTCTTTGGCCAAGGAGGAAGTGGTTCATCTAGGATTGCGGTTATAGAAAGTCAGACACAAACTGCTTGAAACAGCCCTGGCAGGGGCTGCCTTCAGCAGCCAGGTGAGCTGCTGAAATCTACGATGGTTCGGAGAGATCTTGGAGAGTTCAGGGTAGTTGGTGTTGGTAGAAGGGTGGTTACATATCACAGTAGTCCTTACGTTGCTTAAGCCCTCCCAGGAAAGAAGTGAGACCCACTAACACAGTTTCGAGAGTGTTAACCAAGCTTTCACAATGCTTTGCACCGCCTCAGGTGCCCAGAGAGCGCCAAGTACGCCCATCTGCCTACACCTGGGCTCGGGCCTGCGATGGCTCGCCCTGCCCATCATAGTCTTTTGTTGCTCTGAGTGGATTCTTCAGCTGTTATGAGTTCTTTGGAAGACACTCAGTGGCCAAGGCCCATAGTCATTCTGTTCCTAAACGTCCTGAGAAAGCAGCTGGGGAGGGAAGACCTGGCAGTGGGCAAGCAGGCAGCAGGTAGAGGGAATTCCCTCACCGCCAGCACTTCTCGACACCAGGAGCTGAGACGCTACCACAGAACCTGTAGTTACGCAGCCCAGGGCGCCTGCCCCTCACTGGCATCCCAGCACAGACTGGCTGATCCACTTCAACATTTACTCTTATTTCTCCAACATGTAGTCAGGTAGCTGTTTGGTTTTCTTGCCTTTCCTCCTCCATCCCTACCCCACCCCCAGCACCATGAGTAAGTCCCATGTAAGGGCCACATCTGCTCCATTCCCCCTTGAAGCCAGCATGAGGATGGGGGTAAGGAGCCTTTTTCTCTGCATCACTGGTCCTTCTGTTCCTTGGCTCTTTCCACTTGTCCTGGTCCTGCAACCCTCCTTCACCCCCTCTGTTTCCCTAAGCCATCTCACCCTCATACAAAGGTCCAATTAGTCTACTTGCTATCTTTGCCTCAGTGTCTTAAAAACATCTCAGATCCCCAGATATCAAGACAAATGGCATTTTATGGAATTCCCATACTTTGAGTCATGCCAAATTCGAGAGATTCTGGTGACTGAGACATTTTCTGAGATGGACTTTTCCCCCACAGAATGGGAACCTAACATCAAAAGTGTCCGCATGATTTAAACTTTAGTATATGGAAGGAAAGACCCCCCCACCGCCGCCGCCAAAATGCAGCAGGTTGCAGTTTTCCTGAGTCCTGTAGTCATGTTCCTAGGTCAGAGTGGATCAATGGACTATCTTACATACTTTCATTAAATCACACGGCCTATTTAGGGCTAGAAAAAAATTAAAAACATTTTTAAAAGTTAAATTAGCCAGAGAAGAAAGTTATCTCCTATTTTTGAGCACACACTTGTACACCTTAGTAGAGCATAATGCTTATTTATGGTGGAGGGGACAGTGATGGAAAAGCAAAAGCAAGATGGCCGCAAAGCTACTGAACTTAGGGCAGTAGTCACTTGTATCTCTGATCAAGGAACCATGCTGAGTTATGGGTAGTAAACTTCAGTTTAAAAGGGTCAGAAAGTAGAGTTCAAGACCCCGTGTGCCAGTGTGTCAGCTCTTTGCAAGTTACTGTGAGGACTGAATGAGACTTGAGAGTGTGGACTCTTGAGTTACAGATAACCCATTTCAGAAGGGCTGCTCTCAGTTGCCTGCCCTTTCTTTCTCCAGAGGTTGCATATTAGAAAAAGTACTCCAACTAGCAAGGAACTGGCTCTGTTGACCTATGGCGCGGCAAGGAGGCAGTTGTCATTGGGGTGGGTTCTCAGGACTCTCATTGGAAAGCCTTCATGGAAGACCCTACATGCCATTCCCATTTTTCTCTGTGTGCTGAGAACCTCATCACCGCTCAACATGGCATATTCATCACCTTTCCTTCCTACCCGTCCTCCTTCTCCTCTGCGCTCTATTATGTACTTGAGTTCACTTCTGAGCTAGGTATGTGGAGAAGCCAGTGCACATCACCCGATTTGCCAAAACCATGTCAGATGGGTGTGTGAAACTCAGACCCCGTAGATTACAGTATTCCCGATGCCCTGAAGATACCAGAATATGACCAACATGGGTTTTAAACTCAGTTCTGACTCTGTGCAGCGTCCCTCCCCTGTTCTAACGATGACGTTGGCAACAAGACACACCAATAACACGAACTTGCCTTTTCTGAGACTACCCTTTACAAGTTGTTCTACTAAAGATGAAGGGAAAAGGAAGCATGGCTCACAACAGACTGAGCCTCCCACGACCTTCACGTCTCCCAGAGCACACGCTCAGTCACCAGGCAGAGGCGAACTGAGCTGAGAATATTCTTCACTGTAAGTAATGAAAGAAAGAAAGCAGGATCAATTTTGCCAATTTTATTGAACCAATAAAATTCCTACTAATAACAATGAAATAAATTCTGCAGGTATAAACGTGATACAGTTTAACAAAACCCATTGTTCTGTACCTATAAATAGATTTTCAAAATGTCATAGAAAGTGCAGTTATGAATTGTTAACATGTTAATACACAGCTCCTTTATTTCAGGTGTGTTTGTCTTGATTCATTAACAGTTCCTTCTTTATCTGTTCAAATAATATTACCCATCCCTCGAAAAACAAAAGGACAGCCGCAGAACGAGAAGAGAGGCGTTAAACCACTAGAGTACTACACGAGCTGGCCCATTTGGGTCAGCTTTAGTCAAACTGCCAAACCAGCAACATAACAACAAAAATCAAGCCTACTTATACATACAAGAAGCTCTCATGGGTTCTGTCATCTCCATAACTGCTGATGCATGTGGAGGGCATTATGGGTAACCACCATAGCCTACATTTACAGCAGGGTCTGCTTTGCTAGAACAAGGGTGAAGTGGCTGTTCATAAAGCTTGCTATTTTCAGAGTTGAACCTATCAAGAGGAGGCTGCCACCTGACAGTGTGGACCGTAAACTGCATCAATGGTCTACTGGAGAAAAGCTTATTCTAACTCAAAACCATCTACAATAAGAGACGTGTGTGTGTGTGTGTGTGTGTGTGTGTGTGTGTGTGTGTGTGTGTATAGCAGTCTTCAAGAGCATCCACCTTACATGAGTCCAAAGTCACGTGCTTCATAAGGAAATTTACAGCAACAAAGCCCGGGACTAGGAAGGGGATACATCACAGCTTCTGATTACATTGAATATAAAGTACCAAGGAACACAAGGGTAACTCCGTATTAATACTGATGAGTTAGGAACTAGAACAGGTGCTTCACAGCATGCTACATATGTCACTCACAACGTAAGGAGACAATGTCTCTATGGAAGGTCATGAAGTTGGTGTCTGACTTGTGCACTTCAGCTACGGTCTTCATGTGTACATTCACTATGCGGCTGCCCTGCACAATCAGGATTCAGAAGGGCTTTCAAGTTCAACTCCTATTTCATGAGTTAAAGGCTACATCCAGTTCTTTCACGACGAGGAACAACGCTTCTTTCTGGTTTGCAGGAGCTGAGCCAAGCGGCAAGGCCAGGTTTCCCAGGTGACCTAACAGGGTTCTCATCTCATTCACCTTGACCAGACTGTGCGTGTGCCCGTTCAATTCATAGAAAGATGCCGCCAGGTGGCCTGGGATTTGCTTCCAATGTTCATCTTGCTTTGGGTAAAAAGAGTAAATGTGAAGAGGAAGGAAAAATCCTACTTCCTCTCTCGCAGAGACATCCAAATGCAAAGGAAATGTGTGCACTAGATGTAGATCACCATCCTTGGTGGTCAGGGCACCATTAACTCAGGCTCTACTTTGGGAAACCAGTGAGAATCAGGGAAGAGATGGTCTCTGCTTTAGAAAAGAAAAATCCTCGGCCACCCAGCTGATACACTTCCTTCATTCTACCTTTTGTCCTTTTACAGACTGGGAGAGCCAGTTAAAGTTTGTGAAGATCAATTAGGAAATCAGATTTCTTCTGAATATACTGTGTCCAATTAACTCAGTGGTACCTGTGAGCAACATTTTAACACTAAAGACCATAGACTCTCTCTAACACTCTAGAAAAAGGATACATTCATTTTAAGAGGTTACCTTGAGTAAGAAATAGACAGTTTTAGCAAAATTTTACATACCAAAATTATATTTATCATACTCCCATGTCTAATGTTTGGGGTCCTATGAACTGTAAAGTGGGGTGCTCGTTCTATAAGTTACTTTACAGCTCAGGCTGGGTCACCTCAAGGCTTCCACACACATTCAGAACAGACACTCCTTTACCCTTTCGGTTCTGGCCATCATGGCACTGCAGTCCTAATTTAGTTAAAGCTAAGTGAACACCTTATGCTGTGTCCCTTTCAGTGGCCAAGTCACTGGCTAACTAAGCCCCTGCTACACTCTCGGTCTTTAAATGCATTAATTGGGCACTGTCAGGCTGGGGCGTTTATGCTTGAGATGGACACATCTGAAGACCACTAGAGATCTCAGGCCTACGCTCCCAAACAGGGCAGCCGGCCATCTACGTGTGAATGTGTATCTCCTGTTGGCAGCCTGGCTGGAGGGGAGAAACTGCATTCCCGCCCCTGAACCATGTTTTCTTCCTTAATGACGCTATTTGGACATCCAGGAAGAGCGGTCAGGGGAAGTTGAGACTCAAGCCAACACTCTCCTCCTTATCTCATAAGGTAAGTTTTCTCCCACTAGGAATAGGGAGGGTTGGGGTTAGAAGCTTAATCAAGTCAAATTTGGATGTACCCAGTTTTGTGGGATTTTAAATCTACATTATACATCAAACAGGCTAGTATGATCCAATCTGACCTTCTAAAACACCTTTCATTGGATGTCCTCTATGAGAAATGTGTTTTAAGGCCCAAACACCACCAAAAAAACTTTTGTCTAAAATACTACCTCACTTGTCTGCCAGGAACCTCCTGTCCACTGAAGAGTTATGGATTAATGTGGACTGTTGGGGAATTTTAACTCTACATTCAAGCGACTGGGCCTATCACCAGTACTCATCCTCTAATACAGACCAAGTTAGGCTAGCAATTCACTCACTCTGAGTTCCTGCTAAATGTTAAATTCTGCATGGTAGAAATAGTTCAATTTCTGTATCACGTATAAATATAAAGGTTTCTACTTTGATAGAAGGCAAAGGTTTTATGATTTGTTTAGGATATGGATAGTATTACTGACAGCAGAGAATGAGCCCAGGGGGTGGGCGCTCTGAGCATACAGGCTCTCTGGGGATGAGGTAGAGGACAGCAAGGTATTGTGGCAGCTGGGGAAGACGGTCTACACAGCACGGGGTGGACAGGGCACACTTGATGCTGTGATCAGTCTGGTAAGGTAACAGAGATGGATGGTGGAGACTTGAAGAAGTCGAGGAAAGACATGTTTTTAGTGATGGGGGAGGTTACTCAGAAAGACACATCGTGTTGGCGGTGGTGAACAGCAGGAGGCTGGTGATGTTTAATTGTGAAGGGCATTAAGACCCAGACAGACTTGGGGAGGGGAGGAGTGTGAGAGTGGCTGAGGCACTTGGAGGAAGAGGAAGGCAGGAAAGGTGGACACAGGACGGTGGGAGCTTCTGCCTTTATAGAGATGCATTTGCCAAGGACAGCCAGAGTCTCGGCTCCGGGTTCCATGTTTTCTTCCTCAGACTCAGCCTGGATGCACAGCTCCACCTCGGATCGCTTCACATCGGCCTTTTCTAGTCCTGGTCTTTCCTAAGCAGGCGGTGTTTCTGACAGGGTTAGAGTAGGAGGCGACGAGCTGCACATGGATGCATGGGGTTAAAGCTCTGTGGGCTGACAGGATACATTCATGTAATGGCCTGCTTTGAGTCTGCATCTGAGTCTCCAGAGAGCAGTGCAGTGACAGCCGCCTAGAACTGGTTCCCGTTGCACGGGCGCACAGCTGACAGCGCCCTCTCCACAGAGGCGTTACCTTTCTGCTTGCTGGTGAGCTACCACTAAGAATGCTTATTTGGATCATCTCGCAGGTTTTTTTTATTCCATGCAAGACAGCCCTTTTCACAAAGAATGAGAGTGGTCATTGAGAGTTGTCCTTAAAACAACACAAAGTGGAAACCTCATTTGCCTGTCACAGCACACACCATTTTTATGGTACACGTGAAATTTGTTCTTTTTCCTTATCTCTGAGCTTAAAGGAGCCTTACTATCATAAACATATGCACTTGCCATGGGAAATAATGACTCTTGAGTAATGATCTATAGCTGTTTGCTGATAAGTTTACTTTGGTGTGGCATAAAAGTCTAGGAATTTGGATTAGCCGAACCTTCTGAGGTGAGGAAGGAAGTGCTTCCCTGAATGACATCCATTAGATCTTTAAGAGACAGAACATAAACAAAATAGGGCTCTGGCTCAGAGTTTACATGACATTTATATAAATCTTACTTGGGTTTTCTCTTTTGAAAATAGCCCTGTACAGCTGTGCTATTACTGGGTTTAAAACTGGTTCAAAAGGCCAAGGCTCCATGTTAGCTACCCTCGGATTTACAGAGTACCCTAAGAGGTGGCAAGTTATTCCTTTGACAGAGACAAGGTACTTATCTTTAAAAGTAGTCTCATCTCAAAAGCCTTTTTTGTCCTCTCTGAGTATCAGAGTCTGCCTGAGGAAGCCTGGCCTGAGAAACCACTCTCAGGCAGCCCAGGGCATCCCGACCACTCCCACAGACAAGCGGGCACACCCACTTTCACATATCTCTTTCTCTCTTTTTTAGTTTTTGAAACAGGGTATAACTATGTAGCTCAGGTTGGCCTTGAACTCACTATGTAGCCCAGGCTGGTCTCAAAACCACCATCTTCTTGCCTCAGGCTTCTAAGTACTGGGATTATAGGTATGTGCCACCAAGCCTGACTTCCTTGATGTTTTTGATAGTGATCTGAGAAATTAAGGATTAGCATAGACGCTGGCAAATGTGAAATTACAGACTGAACTGTCTAAACCATGAACCATCATGGTTTTCAGGCTGACTTTAACATAAGGAGCAGGGAGTTAAGGGCTTCACAATCAGACGTGCTTTTCACACACACTTGCACGTTTATGTTTGGCACAGTGTGAGCCCCGAGTGCAGCTCAGCTTATAATAGGCTCTGTTATTATACTGACTGAGTCAGGTAGCTCCTTTTAAAAATATCACATTTATGTATAAAAAGCTACACTATAAATTACTATATCGTAAATTCAATACTCTGAAAAAAAAATGCCACCCTGGAAAAGCGCATCAGAATTTCAAGTTTGCACTGGATAAAGAGGGTTGACACTAAGTTCTCACAAACGGCATGCACACCGGGAATGCTGCGGACGCTGAAGCAAGGAAGTAGGGCCGCCTTCACAAGCCAACGTTCTGAGGCTGGTTCACTGAGGTTCACAAGTACACTGCTGGGTTTTTATGCACTTGCTTTCCTGATTATTGTCTGGTCCTGTTGAACTAAAAGGAAGCTTTGTTAGGAGAGAAATCTATTGAAGGCACTAACGATTTCCACAGCCCAATCTCTACTTTACATTTCTGGGGCAACACAAAACCAAAAAGTCAGTGGTCACTGTACTTAACCCTTGTTTTCCCTTTTGGTTTAAAGCTTACTCAGGGTTCCGTGGGAATTCTTCCTCTTAGTACATAAAAACTATCCATCCGCCATTCAGTTCACCTGCACAAAATATGGGGCTATGACGTGAAACTGTTGTCTAGCACTTACTTGTAAAAAGCAGTAATAAACTCCACCTACATGGATGCCACCCTGTGCTTCGCCTGCCAGTCTTCCAAACACTTGTAGTTCAGACATCTGAAGAGGAAGGTGACACCGTCTACACACCCAACAGAACGCAAGAAACCGACCTGGCACAGTCTCTCTGCACAGTCTCTTTACAGAAACCGCCCTGTCTTCAAACCCTTTCCTCACACGGAGGATTTTACACAAGATCCTGGAGTCTAAAACTACCTCTGCCAACAGGTCATCTGTTTTCCTCTCTGGAACAAATCTCAAGGAAAAGGAGCCATCTAACATCCAGAAAGGGTGGCAGACAGAAGGGAGCGCAGCCTAACACAACACCGGCCCTCAGGCCTCTAGTCAGAGAAGTCACCCACAAAACAAGAAACCCCAAGTCGGCTCTCTGTGGGAGCTCCCTGGATGACTTACTAGGACAGACAGGGATGGTCTAGGTTAGCACGGACGGACGGATGTGTAAAATCCAAGTCACCTTTCATCAGGCAGAGGTGCTGAGCCAGTCCTGCAGGTGCCGGGCCCTCTCTAGGCACTTCCTGGTTCAGTGACAAAATGCAAATTAAAGCTATAAACACACAAGGTTGTGCTCTCTGAAGATAGTCTCCTCAAACAACATAAACTGATGCAAAAATGGGAGCTTTTGGCTGCTTTTGTTTCTCCCCTGTGACAATGCTGTCTTTTTGTTTTATTTTGTTTTGTTTTAACCTAGTTGCCCAAACAGATTTTTCTGGGGAAAGAATGCTTTGGCGTGGTGAAACCACTGTTCAGCCCCAGGGAGGTGAAACTGAAAACACCCAGCACAGTAAAGAAATGTCATTTCTTCATGGCTGTTTAAAGGACACTTCTGCAGTGACATGGCAGGGAAGCCGAGCTGATTTCTAAACAAGACTGCACTGCTGTCTTGTTGCTCCATCACATTAATGCACGGAAACACAATTTTTACCTTTGAATAACAAATTACTTAAGCTATTGTAAGAGCAAATCATGTAAAAATAATTTCCAGAAGTGTAACAGGAAAAATGAGGGTCTATTAATTAACCATCCTTAACTCTCAGAAGAGGAGAATGAGCAAAGAAACCTTTGGTCGGTGTTGTGGTGTGAGCTTGTGTGTACCAAGTGCGGGAGCTGTGGGCTGCACTGTGGACACTGGAGGGGACGGAGAGCCACTGCCCAGGCCTCCCTCGGAACTGTGCCTCAGTCCACTGCCACACAGACAGCCATGTGGGAAAGCAGCCTCTGTTTTAGAAGACAAAGTAGCTGAACTTGGCATTTCAGTAGCATGCTATAGAATTCATCATAATTAATTTCACATTAAATTATGGATGGTGTCGGTATCACATTTCACGTTATTGCCAATAGCAGTGTAAGAAAGTCAGATAAACTGCAACAGAGCAAAGCAGAGCCTGCTGCTCTCCGGGGCACAGGCTGCGCCCGAGGGGCGTGGTTCCGCAGCACCTGCCTTTCCCCAGACTCAGGACGCGGTGGGACTTTAGAGAGGGAGGAGACATCATTCTCGGCTGAACGCTGCTATCTGAAAAACAACTGCTTACACGGAGTGTAAGCGCTTTTCCTTGTTTTCTTACGTAAAGAAAAACAATGCACATACATACGTACTTCAAAGTACTGAAGCGTCAACAAACCAGTTCATGATTTATGGTCAGATCCGGAAGTCCGACTTGAACAACATAAAGGAGTACTCGTCAGGGTTACTTTTGCAATCGTTAGCAATGTTAAGCATCGAGAAATATAAAACACACCATTGCACATGACAGCCAGAAAAAAACAAAACAAAACAAAACAAAAAAAACCCAGAACAACCCTAACAACAAGAACAAAACAAAAATAAAATCAAAAACAAAGACCACAGCCTGACAGCTGTACTTCGACACTAGAGAACCGAGTAACTGCCAAGGCGAATCACAAACAAGTTCTGATGGGAGTCCTGGGGAGAGGCCTGGACGCATGCTGACACCGTCCTGCAGGTGCTTCAGGTCAGATGCCGAGTTATGGCCCGCAGGGCGTAAAGCAGCTCGGCCTGCATCCGCGCCTCCATCAGAAGCAGGTTCACGTGGACCTGGAAACCAGACAGCACTGCTTAGTTACCACGCAACACAACAGAAGTAACCAAAATGGTTTTCAGGTACCACATTTACATAGGCCATGTGTATCCAGATACTGCACGCAGGCCTGGGTGTGCACACTGACAGAGCCACGCGAACCTGCAAACATCCTAGATCTCACAAGCTTTAAGTGAACCCAAAGCTGCACTCGGTTTGTGTGAGTTATCTCATCTCTCCAGACACCCACCACGTGCCCAGACTCCGGTAAGACCACAGGGCGCCCCCTGGGAACGTCACACCAGTGCAGTTATAGTTGGACGGCTGATGTAAAGGCATTTACCCTTCTAACCTGACTACAAGGAAATGCCACGGTGCTGAGATATCTTGAGATCTTCCTATCACTAGAACACGGCGTCGGGCATACTCTCCTGGGGAGAGTATACAATCTCTGAAAGAAAGGAAAGCCTGTCGTGGATAAAAGCAGCCTGAAGATGCGTCAGGGCTAAAGATGACGTGGGTAATCTGCCTGCTGCACGGCTTACTTTACGACTAACGATTATCAGAAATGGAGCCATGGCATACTTTGCCAAGACCACCGTTAGGACCCCAGAATGATTTTCTTACCTCCAGCTTGGACACTGAGGTAAAAGGAGAAACTTAGCTTTAATACTTTAAAGGCCTAGGACGTTAAGTCAGATTTGATGGTATAATGTTGATAAAAGTTCTTAACACTATATTTAATTTAGGTAATAATTACAGATAGTCCATCTACAGATATTCTTATAACAATATATTTGCCTCACAGGTCTTCACTATAATGGCAAAATAGTAAACTAAATGAGAAACATTTGTTCTAATAGTAACCTAGTGGCTAACAAGAGTTTCTAAATGGCAGTGCCTTCTAGGCTGGGTACAGTTCTACACAGCACTGTTTCTTAGTGGGCTTTTAATAGTCAGAATGGTAGATTTATTGGTATTTAGGCCCAATCTTTCAAAGACTGAAGCTAAAATTAATGTTTCACACTGTTCTGACTAGTTTTAGTTTTAAGTTAACATAAAGTCGGGTCACCTGGAAAGAAGGAATCTTAAATGAGAACATGTCTCCACAGGACTGGCCTGTGCGCTAGTCTGTAGGGCATCTTGGTTGATAACAGATATGGGATAGCTCAGCTTATGGTGGGCGAGCCGCCCTTGGGCAGAGGGTCTTATGTGCTCCAAGATAGCAGGCTGAGCAAGCCAGTATGCAGTCGTTCATGGCCTCTGAGTCAGTTCTTTCTTCCGGGTTCCTGCCCTGACCCTTCCTCAGTGATGGGAGTGTGACCCGAGAGGTATAGGCTGAAATAAGCCCCTTCCTCCCCAAGGTGCTTCTGGTCATGGTGTTTTATTACAGCAATGGGAAACGTTACTAAGACATACATCATGTTCTATTGAGCACACATCTCAACTTTAGTGAACAGCCACTATCCTTAGATTAAGGAAACATGAAAAACAATAGGCCCACCCTGGTTCTTGATTTGAAGCTGTCATGTTGAACATGTCTCTGAGGTCTGCCGTAATGACACTGACCTTCTCTGAGTGGGTGAACTGCCGCCAGTAGCTGTCATACATGCGCTTCGTGGTTCGCTCCGGGTAGCAGGTCACTGTCTTGATGTAAACCTTCAGGCTCCGCTCGAGTAACTGGTTAACTTCTCCATAGTCATAGTCATCATACCTGTGTGTGACAGCACTGACATGAGACCCAAGCTTCACTGCACAGACCTCCTGTTCAGTGATATCATAAGCAACGCTCACTCTGTAAGCCATGAGAAAGCATTGACCTGGTGCCGGACCTCTCATACACCATTTTCTGAGAGTCTGTAGCGAACAGGAGGGGAAAAAAAAAATCCAACCCTAGTCTCTGAGCTTAAACTCTATTAAGGTATAAAGAGAAAAAACTACAAAACAAACACGTTTGTAGGTGGTGATACTACTTAAAACGTATCTGCAGTGGGGAGGACAGGTCTGTGGGTTTTTCAAACAGAGTAGGCAGGCACTTTCCGAATCATATAGAAAACACTAGAAGGTAGCACACGAGCAGCTTAAGGCCAGCCTGTGAAGGTTCCAGTTGGGAGTTCCAGGCAGAGGGTGAAAACCTGAGTCTGACACACCAAGTCAGGTGACACTTCAGACTGATGGAGCAGAAAGCCAGCCTTTATCTAAAAACCAGAATTCAGACTACTCCCAAACTCAAAGCCCTGTGATCACATTTAGGGTTTAAGGACATTTTTATGATTTTTCTTTTGCAATGATGGAAACCAAACCCAGGCCGTGACCATAAAGGCTCTCGGGTTAGGGATGCTAACCCTGGAGTGGTCTTCATCTGATTCGCTTCATTATGGGCTGGTCTGTCAGGAGCGCTCCCTCCACCCGCCCGCCCGCCCGCCCGCCTGCCTGTCCACCTCTCCCCCCTCCATCTATCTATCTCCCTACCTACGTATCAACCATTCACTTTCATGGTCATGTGCACGCACAGTGTGTGTGTGTTGTGTGCAAGTCTGAGGTCAAAGCTCAGGGCTGTCCTTCAGGTTCTGTCTATCTCAGTTTTTGAGATTGGATCTCTTGCCAATTAGGTAAAGCTTGCTAGTCAGTGAGCCCTAGGGATCCTGTCCCTACCTCCCAAAGCTAGGATTACTAGTGTGTACTTATACAGGTGCTGGGGATTGAACTCAGGTCCCACTGCTCACACAGTGTTTACCAACTGAGCCATCTCCCTAAGCCCTAGATTCATAATACTTTAAAGCAAAGAAAATGATCTCTAAGACAGAATTAATCTTTAAACCAAGTAGCATTTACCCCAGGAAGGTATAGTCCCACATAGGCTATAAATAAAACAAATGATTTAACTTCTATTCAGAAATGTATAAAGTTGTTCACACAATGAACATACCTGATTCCAAACATACAGTGAACATAGTTAAACAGGGCTCTGCGCAGCGTGGTAGTGTCAACATCCTCATGGGTGGCCATTGTGTTGTAGGTGAGATTGTAGACCATTCGAAACTTCTCATCCAGGAGATGCCCAATGTCAGAGTAAAGCCTGTTCACCAGCGAGAACCCATGATTTTCCCAGGTGTAGTCCTGGATGCAGAAAAAGTGTCCATTACAAAAATGGGCATTCTCTGTTTAACTCTATGTTTTTAGTTTTTAAAATAAAATAAAATAAAATAAAACAGTTGAAGAAGGTGACGGAGAGGCTTCTCTTGCCCAGTTCTAGGATGGCAGCTCTACTATGTGCAGCGTGCAGAGAGCCAGGGTGCTGTGCCAGAAGCTCAGGGCTGGGCATGCACCTTCCCTCGCTCGACAGGCGTTCTGCACACGACACTGAAAGGATCCAGAAGTTCTGGACTGTTTGTTCCTATGTCACCAAACTTCCTTAGGCACGAAGGAGTCTAAATGTAAGTCCCCTTCCCATAGAGTCTATTGCATGACTAGCACAAACCACTGGTGCAGTCATATCTCAAAAGGCATTCGTATAAATGTCATCATATTGCTTGATTTCTTCCCTGCCCCTCTAAAACTAGCACAAACACATCTAACTGTCCTGCATAATGCAGGCAAACTAAACTAAGAAGGCAGTTTCCTGTGACTTCCTAAGGGTGAGGATGTTGAAATAATTATCTTCTATCGGGACATCAAATAGAGTAAGTTGAAAAGTAGGTTAGATAAGACATTTTGCAGACACTTTAAAAATGCCTACTGGCTACACTTTATTTATATGTTTTAACAGTTCTCCCTTGGAAGGGCAGGACTCTCTAGTTTCTCTAAGTTAAAAGTGCTGTGTACCTGGGCTCGGAATGTTGGCAAATGTTCTTCTCCTCGCCTGGCGAAGTCTTCATACCCAAAGCCTGGGTCTTCGATGTATCGAGAGACATCAGCTGTTACAATCATGTCATCTTCAAAATCTAATGGACAATAAAGGAACTCAGGACGCGTCCAGCGCCGAGACAAGGAGTCTGAACCCCAGTGTTGACAACACAGCTTACACCCACAAAATACCTATGCATGAAGTTCTACGTACAACTTCCCTATCAGATATTAGGTATTAAGGTTTAATGATAGTTATGTAGGTGAAAACCCAACCACACTGAAATATTTGAACAACAGTAGAAGACATCAACGTGTCAGATTTACTAACTGAAATAGAAGCTCAGGCTTGGGAATATAAGATTTAAAGCTAGTTTGATCTTTCCAAGGGGAAGGGGGACTAGGGGCAAGAGGAGGAAGATGATGGCTGAAGGCAAGCCAGTTAGTTCAGGTGTCCTGAAGGGAGGAGACTTCTGGGTGCCTGTCTAGCCTCTCTGTGTACTCAGTCCAGGGAGGCAATGCTGCTGCCACCGGTCCCCATGCTCGATGGCTACGACCCTCTACTGAGATGCTGCAAATGATCAGTGCACACTATTTTAGGCCGAAGACAATTTTCTTCTAACTCCTTGTTTTTTAGTGATGTGTCTTTGTGATTACTTCCCCTCGACTGATTTCAACTATTAACATTGATTAAACAAGCTTGTTTTCCTAGTTGGCTCGTCTGACTGTGATTACATTTTTTAAGCATTCCGTCATTTTGGTTATGGTGTGATGGACTGGATAAAGAGAGCTTGACCTCTCTGAGTTAGGAGCTCATGCTTCAGAAGTGCTCATGGTAACTTGAATGGAGTCTGGACTGCGTGGATTACAGATGATCCCACAATTTTCCGTAGAGGAGAACCACTTAAAAGCTTTGCATGGCACTGGGGACCGTCTTTTTTTTTTTTGAGGCCGGGTCTCATACTATGTATATATATATATATATGATTTTTCAGTGGCTAAGTAGTTAGTAATGTGAAACATGAAACACTGTAATGTAGTATTGGAGTGACCTTCTCAGAAAGATAATATAAGAAAATACAATAAACACAAAACTAGTGTGCATTCAGTTCAGGATTAAAAGGTTCTGTAAAAGAGTCTTTCCCTATGGAATCTGGGAGCTTTATCATGATATTTTTCTTTAAATAGGAAAAAATTGATTTCTGCTTTCATTTTAAAATTGGTAAATCTATATAAAAAACCAATTAGCCACTGTACAGGATCATTTTTCTATACTATCTTTCTATAGTTAGCAAGTTTGGGACTGGGGATGGTTAATGGTAAGAATATTTATACAAAAGAATGGCTGATATACAATATATCTGTATTTATGAAATCAGACTATAGAGGTGGAAAGATGACTAAGTAGTTAAGAGCACTCGTTGCTGTTTCAGAGGGCCAGGGTTCAGTCCTAGCACCCATAAGACGCTCACAACCACCTCCAGCTCCAGTTCCCGGGGCTGCAGTGCCTTCTGACTTCCTCCAGTAGCAGGCACACGTGTTATACATATAAACACCCAGACAGAACACTAGCACACATAAAATAGATCTAAAAAATCCTGCATCAGAACATCATTTTTAAAGTTCAGGGTTTGTTGGTTAAAAATTCTTTTCAAAGGCAATAGTCTGTGTAGGGTTCAAGAAACCTACTTGGAGCCAGGCAGGGCAGTACACACCTTGCATTTCAGCACTTGGGATCAGAGGCAAGGGCAGAGAGCTCTCTGAGTTTGAGGCCAGCCTGCTCCACAGGGTGAATTCTAGGATGTCCATGGCTACACAGAGAAACCCTGTATTGAAGGGAGGGTGGGGCATGAGAAGTCTCCTTGGAATCTAAATATATTTCTATTATTTCAAAACACCGTAAAGGAGTAAAATATTTACATTTTTCAAGCTCAGTGATCTCAAAGAAACTGGAAAATTAATGTGTAGTGTTCACGGGTACTCACCCTGACTGCATCATCTGCTTCACAAACAGCAGTCTGTCTACCTGTATGGCTCCTGCCAAGCGATCACCACCTCCAGCAAGGCTCGCCCTGTGTGACCTGCTTTTACTTCCACTTGTTCTCGCTCTATTTTTCAACCAAAGGTTTCTGTTGAAGTCTGGACTTTATATTTAACTGCAGTTTATACAATTCACTTGGCTGCTGACTCAAGCTCCCTGTGAGACATGAACAATGTCCTACAGTGCTCTCAAGCTTCTGCCACCTCCTGGTCTCTGCTGCTGTGCTGCCGGGCACTGTGCAAGGGTGTCTGCTCCACAGGCCTGGGTGCGTAGGGATGGGGCGGAGAGATGGCTCGCAGTTAAGAGCACTGGCTGCTCTTGAAGACCTGGGTTTGGTTCCCAGCACCTACAGGGGGCTCACAACTATTTATAATTACAGTTCCAGGGGATTAATACCCTCAATTGATCTCCATGGGTACCAGGTATACATGTGATATACATATATACACATGGGAAAACAGTCATACACATGGAATAAAATAAATCAAAAGTTTTACTCCAAATGATCAAGAGAGTGACAAAAGGCAGGCTGTACTTCCTGTCACTTCCTGAGCTGCTACTCTGTGCTCCTTGACACATTAGCACACAGCAGGCAGCAACACGGCTCTCAGAATGAAAGACTGACTGATGTGGTTTCAGTGTGACTTAGATGACACCTTTGAGGGGTTCACACGCTGCTTAAATTAGACTACATATTGCTTGGTGCCTTTAGAAGAAAGAGTTGGAACATGGCCTTACTATTCCAAAATTCCTTAAGAGTATAAGGAAATGTGTGTGTGCGTGTGTATGTATATGCATGCCATGAAGTGTATGTGGAGGGTAGCAGGAAACTTGTAGGAGTACATTCTTGTCTTTTACAATGTGGGGTTCAGGATCAAGCTGCTTTAGTAGCACGACCATTTTGCTGACCTCAGAAATGAATCACTTTAACTATGTATCCAGGACAGAGAGAGGACAAGCCTACGCAGTCTCAGAGGACTAAGACAGCCACGTGTTGTGCAGCAACACTGCAGCATGTATGGCGACGGTTGCTCTCAGTGACCCTGGATCTAGGAAGTTACTACTGCCTGTGACACTACAGCTGACACACAGCAGTCTCAGGCGTTTCACGCTGTACCAACAGCCCTGTGGGTAGTCGGTGGGCCCTGCAGATGCGCAGCACATACCCGATGTAACCCAGAAACAGAGCTACTGGTTTACGTATCTGCTACGTATGCACGGCACTTATCAAACGTGTAAGTCTAGAGTCGCACACCCATGCTGCGGCAGTGGCCACACACTGCCCGTGCTCAGAAGCCACCCCACCCAGTGTCTGCGGGTGCACTGTAGTGTTTGCACTACTTCAGGCTTCTGAGACTGGACCCCTCTGTCGGTGAAGCAGGAGGGCACGGGGTAAAGAGACGGCAGCGCACACATCTTTAGATGTCTGTATGGGAAATGCTAAAGGCGGGAGCCTCGTGTCTCTGAACAGCCAACCAAGAGAAAGGACAAACACACCTGAGTGAGGAAACGAGTGGAAAGTCTCTCCAGGGACCACGAAGAGACTTTCTTTCTTTTCCTTCTCAAAACGCGTGCTCATTTCTTCCGGAGTAGTCTCTTCATCTTCCCTGTCTTCCTGGAGCCTTTTCATCCTCTCCATTAAGGCTTCTAGCTCACCTAGAGAGTCCACAATCTGGAAGGACAGAAAACAGTGTTGGTGCTCTCACAACACAAATGGCTCCCAGGAGTCCCTCTCCCCGCAACTCCACGGAGATCACAGAGGACAGTTATGTAGGCTGCGGTAGAGACACTGGTCAATGACATAGCTTGTAGGTGGCAGGAATATCTGAAATGTGGCTAGGGGAACAAGACAGAGATAAGGCAGGCGAGTGACTGAGGGGCTAGGCATGGGGGAAGAGGAGCTGGGATGGGAAGCTATGAAGTTGTTTTTTTTTTTTTTTTTCTTTTTTTCGGAGCTGGGGACCGAACCCAGGGCCTTGGGCTTACTAGGCAAGCGCTCTACCACTGAGCTAAATCCCCAACCCCATGAAGTTGTTTTTTATACCTATGGTAAGATCCTAAAATTTATTGTTGTCAGTATCATACTTACAACTATTTGTTTATTCCCATTTAACGGGCAAATTGGGTCATAGGTTATTCACATTTTATTAAGGTATTTAAAAAATATACTGAATTTTTATTAACTCACAGCAATCAGATGACATACTCGAATATTTTCAGATCTATTAGACTATTTTGGTTATAAATATAAAGTGTGTGTGTGTACACATATATGTGTGTGTGTTAAAATATAGAATTCTAGTGTTTGGAATATAGCAAAGTGTAATTTACTGAAAACTGACAGTTTCACACTTTCTCCTTTTTGCCTCTAAGGTACGTCTTCCTTAGTCACACAGCATCCCGCAGATGGGTGCACCATTTTGAGATCTGCTGCTCGGGGGTCTGGCATTGCAGCCCTCTTTTTATTATTTCTAACAATAACACTTTTCTTAAGGTGCCAAGAAACATGTAGGAAATTCAAAGAAATCCAGCCATATATATACTAAGAAATTAAGGCCACGAAGTTACCTGGGCAGTGAGGATATTTATAAGGACATTTAGGAAAAAAATAAATAAAGTTACTTTAATGATAAATTTCAGCATGATTTTTTTTTTTTTTTTTTTTTTTTTTTTTTTTTTTTACCATCAGTGGAAAAGTGAACTCTGTAAATATGGTATCTGTATTTAAAAAAGAAAGCTTACAGTCTTTCTGGTTATAATGTCTTTAACGTTCACATGGAGACTACAAGTGGGAGTTTCAGGAATCCCAGGATAATAACAGCTTAAAAGTTTGGGGTGGATGGCAAAGGCATTGTACAACGACACTGGAGAATTTACAAAAAAGTCAGAACTTTAGGCATTGAGGAAACTTTACAGCACTAAAGGAATCTTGCGAGTGCATTATATCCTGTCTGGTCACAGAGGGCTCGCTCTAGGTAGCCCACTATCAGCAAGGTTACAAGAGAGACAGTTGAGAGAACAAACCCCAAAGTTGCCGCCTGCCAGGGAGGCATTTCCAATGCTGTTGTCATTGGCCAGGTCGCACACACAGAAGCTGCTCACTGAGATCAGTCTGAACCCATTGGCGATTCCGGGGTCTCTTTCTGGATTGATGCCACTACCATAAACAAAGCTGGCCAGAGCGTGATAGTGAGCCAAGAGGACCACAGCGTGCACTAGCTCAGGCAAGGACCAATTATTTTCTCCAGTTTTGACAAGTTTCTGAAACGAGAACATGAGCCAAGGTCAACATGGAAGCCACAGTCTCACATGCTCACTTGTAGCAAAGCAAACTAAGATTCGTTGACAGTGCTGCACCCATTAAAGATAGACCTTTGATCACAATGTACCGTGCAAGCTACCAAAGCCTCACAACACAGTTTTGCTGTGGCATTGGCTATAACAAATACTGTATTACACAATGATTCTGCTGCTTCTAGAGCACTTTCCAAACACATTTTAATAAGATGTTAAGAGAATCAAGAAACATTAAAGCTGGAAGGGACTGAGACAATTTCTAGTAAAGCAATTCATCTTCAGGTGTTTTGGACACTGTCCCACGGTCATGTGAAAATCCAGTTTAACTGGGTAACTGACTTCCCTCTAGATAGCATCTGGTAGAGACGCTGCCTCCCCCTGCTACAGGACCAAATAGGACAGTCCCCTGGAATAAGGACATGGGACATGCCAGTGTACTTTTCCATAGACTATTTTATTTGGCCTATAGCTGAATGACAGAGGCAGAATTAAGCCCATTAAAAACAACGTTTTGGGGCTGGGGATTTAGCTCAGTGGTAGAGTGCTTACCTAGGAAGCGCAAGGCCCTGGGTTCGGTCCCCAGCTCCGAAAAAAAGAAACCAAAAAAAAAAAAAAACAACGTTTTGTAAAACCCAATCTTGGCTGTCAACTTGACTGGATCTAATGTCAACTATGAGAGAGGTTTTCTTGATCGGACTGCTTGAAGACCTATCTTAAAACTGGGCAGGGTCCTGAATTATCTGAACATAGAAGAAAGCTGGCTGAGAAGGCTGTGTGTGTGTGTGTGTGTGTGTGTGTGTGTGTGTGTGTGTGTGTGTGTGTGTGTACTGGCTCCTCCCTCTCTCTGTGCTTGCCGTGTGGATGTGGCAGCTGTCTGGTGCCTGCCTTGACTTCCTAGCAGTCATGCATGGATTGCAACTCAGAACTGTAATTTACAATAAACCCTTTCTCCCGTAAGTTGCTTCCAACTTCCAAGGGTAAATTCCATGAACACATTCACACAGGTAATGCTGTTCTTTTCTTTATTTAAAAAATACTCATCTCTACACGGCCACAGCTGCAGACATATTCTTTTCTTCCACTCAAATCTGTTGCTTTGGCATTTTCCTATTTTATGAGGCTACTCAGTCAACAGTGTCCCTGGCTGCTTCGTTTCTGAATCGATGTTGAATTGTCCCTCCCAGCCCCCATTATTGTTACAGCGAGTAGCTTCTTTATGCTGTAGCTTCTCCTAACTCTAACGTGGGTCCTCATCATCACCACTCGCCTCTCACATGCTGCCTGGTCCTATCCTGTGCATGGATCTCTTCCCTCAGTCCTAAGGCCTGGGTGGATGACTTGTTCTTCCAACTTGACTTTTGCCAATGTGTACTATGTGATTTCCATCCTCTTTTCCTGCCCCCTACTCTGCCTCTCATTGGTCTCATTCCATAGTTGGCCTGGCTCATACTGCAGCCAAGGATGGCTTTGAACTGCTAACCCTCATGACTTCATTTCCAACTACTGGAATTAAGACAGAGTGTCATTGTGCCAGACTTTCCAATTTAATGTTGACCCTCCTCTTCATCCTGAGTGGGACACCTTACCCCTGGGTAACTGACACCACCATATGTAAGTCATAATCTGCTCTGTGACACTCATGCCAGAAGAGCAAACCAAGCCCATTTGTCACCACCCTTATTCCCTTCTTAGTCCCACACGGCACAATCCTAAAGTGTACACAGTGTATGCAGTTTTCAAATGCATGCTCTGACGGTCCTGCTGGTTAGCACCATTTGTAATCTACCCTGTGATGGAAGATACTCAGAATAAGGCTTGGCATAAGCCATCTTATGCCATATGTACTTCCAATAGTAACAGCTGGGCCCAAGTCTACGGCATGTGTCTATAAAGACACTTACAAAAGTTAGCTACAATACACAGATACAGGATAATGCTAATAAAATATACAAATATACCAACTTAAAAAGATGAGAACACAAATGCTTTGACGCTTACTTCACGTCTTCTGTGGGACAGATAACTTAGGAGATCATGGCTTTCTAAGGGTAAATACAGATTGTGTAATGGAGCCTTACAGATGATACCAGATAATCTGATTCTTTTCAGGTTCCACCAACCACCCATAAATCCCTACAATCTGGTATCCTGGAGTTGATGGTTAGTCTTTCAACACATAGGACTGCATGCTTTTCCCTATGAAACTGCTCTGTAACAGGAAACAGTTAGAGCATGCATTTTGAAAACTTCTCCTTATTCTTAGACCTAGCTTAAACATTAGCTCTTTAAAAAAAAATCCTCTGCCCACCGTGCCTCCCTGGACCTACGCTACACGAAGTATGTTCACCTGACCTCTGCAAACACCCGAATCACGTGCTCGGTGCACCAGGACAGAGGTGGCCCATGCCTTTACATCTCAGCACCTGGGAGGCAGAGGCGGGTGATCTCTGAGTTCAAGGCCAGCCTGGTCTATGGAATGAGTTCAGGGCCAGTCAGGACTACACAGAGACACTCTATCTTGAAAACCAAAACAAAAACCCAAACCAAACAAACAAAAAAGCCCTCCAAACCAACACTTGTGATCCCAGCCTGCTTATCCACAACTTATGTCTGACCAACCACATCCTGTTACATCGCTCTGCTCCTGAAACCCAAGCATTTCAAGACTAGGTTTTCATCTTTTCAACCCACTACAGGTTCTTGTACAAAGTACTTATGATACGACATAAGAATAATTATCAATTCTCTGATCTAACTAACACACCACGGAATCATGACACAGACCTAGAACAGTACTGTGCTTCACAGAGCCTAAGACGTCAAATCTAACATTAAAAAAAAAATAGACAGGCTGCTTGGTTAAAAACTGGGTAAATCACAAAAATGTGGTACAATGAGGTAATTTTAAAGGGCATTTCTATTATTAACAGTACATATGCACGCGTAAGTCACTATGTGTCTGACGCTGAGCTGAGAGTCCCTACTGGAGACGGGGCTGTGCTGCACAGTGCTGGACAGCACTGGCCTCTGACAGAAACACCCGGAAAAGGTTCAAAGGTCCAACTTCACAGTCACAGCTCTATTTTTTGTCTGGCCAGTAATTCCCACACTAGCTGGAAAATATTTTTTTTTATTTGCAAAAGCATTTCTTTATGAATCTTTAAATTATGAAATGTTAAAACTAGCAAAGGAGTCAGAGTATTTTATGGCTTTTATTAACTAAAGGGCACATACTGCTGACAACAGTGGCCAGAAGCCAGGCATCCTCAATTCAGTGGACTTGATTTATCAACTCCTTGATAACAGAAAATAACTTTGCTCACAGCACGAGTTCAGGCCAATGAGTGACTCCTTGTGAAGGGTCAGTTTTCATTTGAACTTAAATGAAACCTACCAAATTTCTAATTATCTTTTATAAATGTAATTAGTATCTCTTATTTCTTGTTTCTTTATATAGGTATTTAAAATTGAATATATATATATATATATATATATACATGTATATACTTGTATACATGTGTATGTAAGAAGAGGCTATAATGTATCTTCCCCATAGCAGACTTAGCTGGTGCCTGTGTATTTCCTTAAAATAGCTAGGCAGGCTCCATCCAGGTCCGTCTGTACACACTCGAGAGAAGTTGTTGGCTTTGTGTGATAAGTATCTGCTTTTAAAACTGCAAACTGGCCTCATGCTATGAATTTCAACGAGAGAAAGGAGGTAGATGGGAGGGTTCAGACAGAAAGGGGGAAGGGAGAACAGTTGGAATTATAATCTCAAAAACAAAAATGAAAAGTATTATACAAAGCAAACCCTCATGAACTCTCCAGCTTCAAGCACAGGTCGGAACCTGTGCAGAAACCCCGTACCTGAATGTGCTCTTTCGTGATCAGCCAGGGCCGGTGTGCCAGCAGCTTGTTAATTTCATTAAGATTTCTCAGTCTTTGTGGTACATATTCCAAGCCATTGAGCCACTCAGCAATCCCTCCGGTCTTTAAAAATTCATCCACATGCATGTTTATTAGGTAGGAACACTGGTGTCTGGCTGCAGCCTGAAACACAGAAACAAGTTTCCTGAGAGCAGCCATGAGCAGGTCTTTCCACAAGTGGGTAATTTAGATGGAGTCAGTACTAGTAATAAGTAACTCCTTTCTCACAAGATTCTCCTTCTTCAAAATGTTAACCATATTGTCGTTACAGATTCTTCAACCAATGCATGAGGCCGATTTGCAGTTTTAAGAGCAGACACTTACACACAAAGCCAGCAAGTTCTCTCGAGTGTGTACAGACGGACCTGGATGGAGCCTGCCCCGCTATTTTTAGGAACACATGGGCACCAGCTAAGTCTGCTCTAGTATGGTCTATCTGAAGTACAAGGTCTCCTTAGTAACGTGTAGCCTAACGGTTCGGAAGCCTACAGAGGAGCCACACTGATCTCAGAGAGCTGCTCTCACACTGACGTCACTGATCACTCCTTATGCAGGCAATGTCATCTGGGTGTTGTCAAGGGGACCACCATGCTAAGTACTTCTGCCCTCTCTTCTGTGTCTACTTTTTGTAAAATAATCCTGTTTTATTCTTTAAATCTCTGTCTCACTGCTCTGTCTTAGTGAGCAAGCATCCCCTGTTTGTTTTCAACCTGTCATTGAAAATGTCTGCTAACAATGTCCTCAAGTTCATGTCAGAACCTGCCCTGAGTCCAGAGCAGCTCTGCTGGCTTGGGCAGCCAGGCCGACGTCTGTGCGTCCCCAAACACACAGCCCATGCGCATGCCCTCTTCTTCCCCAGTAGCTGGCGAGGTAGAGCCCAGCTCAGCTCTCAGCACTCCACCGCAGCCTCCTCCCGGGCCTCTCCTGGCAGCGAACTCTAACTAATTAGCCACCCTGTAACAAGAGCTACACTTGAAGTGCTGCGATCCACTCAGTAGTTCTCTCAGGAAGATCTGTCAGTAGTGACAACCAGTACTTTTCTCCTACCCCACACCAGGGATCACCTTCATGGAGAAGATGACTAAGAAGCGGCTTATGCAGAGAAGACCCCAAGAACAACAGAAAAACTGGTAGGGGATTATTTTGGACCCAATAACCATCTTTAAACATAATAAACTAAGTATGAAAAAATGATTCTATTGAAGGTTAAAGGAAAAACACTCAGCTTATTAAGGGATACTAGAGGCTTCTTCACTTATGCCTCCTGTAACTACACTCAGCTTTACACACATGCACACACATACATACACACATATGTGCGCACACATAACATCTCTCTCTATTCATATGCACACTCACACATATATGCACAAACATATATACATGTACACATATATACCTGTCTGCATATACACAAACATATATGCACTCTCACCCCACACATATATACAAACACCCTATACACACACACACGCACACACACACACACACACACACACACACACACTCCACAAAACACATACGTCTCTCCCGCACATACCTACTTAGCCCTCCCCCGAAGGCACACCTTAGAAAGGACATGGAACATGTGGAAGTGAGTTCCCGACAGGAGGGAATAGTGGGAAGTAGGCACCTACCATGATGGCGATGTAGTGCCTGTCCGGGAGGGGAAGGGGGCCATCCATGCGCAGCATGTAGAACTGGCTCCGTAAGAAAGATTCCAGGTACTGCGTGTGCAAGCTCATCACCTGTGTGATGTTGTCCAGGCGACCGGATGTAGAGTACTCTTCCACAAGAAAGTTTGTTCGTTCATCTGCCGTGTTTGCTTGGACAACCTTACAACCAAGGAGCAGAGAATGCAGTGAGCACTGTGATGTAAGACAGCCATGGTTTACATGGACTCTGCCTGTACTGAGGAAATACATATTCATTAGATGCTAACAGATACTGCAATTATGCAGTTGCTCATACTAGACGCAGACATTTAAAAAGAGAAAGTACCATTCAGTTTTGGCTTCGGTACCACAATTTATTAAACAACAAATGTTAAGTTATCAAACATTAAGCACAAAGCTAGGAGGCTGCGGAAAGAAGCCTCCATCTGCCTTCAGCGAGCACGCAGACTTCAAAGCTCGTTTGCCTGGCCACTGTCTCTCCGGTGTGCAGTGAGGCAAACCCGGCGGTCCCGGGCACACGCATCCGCAGCCTGCTCTCATCAGCTGACAAGGGACACTGACTAAGATCTGATCCTTTGTTGATTTTGCTAGTCAATACTTTTAAAAAGTTTTATGAAATCTTTTTAGAGATACAAGAACATATGACAACTTGTGATGAAATTGATGAACACAGGATCCTGCTGATGCTGGTTTAAGCCTATCATAGTAATTACTAAAAATAAGGCATGAAAATAGGACTTACACCCTCCATCTAGGGAGCAAAGAACTGTCTCGGAGTGGAATGAATAGTACGTAGCCTTGCACACCAGGCCAGCTTGGCATCACACAGCAAGTTGGCTGTGGTGGTTGAGGCACTGGAACACGTGTGGGAGGGGCCAGCTCTGCGGGAATGGATGGACATGTGGTGTGACTCCATCGCTGGCTGACTTCTCACTTGCGTTTTAGAGTCGCACTTCTGGGTGGAAGATGGACATATGCCTCCGTTTAGAGATAAGGAAGCAGATTCTGGACTCAGCTCTGTGCATCTAGTCAACAGCAAACTGGTTTTGATGAGATCTCTTGAAGACCAAAGGTTTGGTCCTTTAAAGACTGACACTATAGTTAGGAGACTGCTCTCCTCAGAGCTAGCTTCTCAGTTCCTGTTACTGCAGGGAAGTATCAATTATACAAAGGATCTGTTTATGGAGAAAGACTTACTCTTCAATGGAGTATGTCTAGAAGTGAGAAATGCTAGTTATCCCGGCATCAACACAAAGGGAAACTTCACCTCAGTCCATTATGGGACCAGGAGACTTCCATCTGTCCATCTCCCTGTTCTGCCACCCACACGGGCTGAGCTGATAATTAAAAATCAATGGGGATCCACACTCAAATATAATCAGGGCTAGGATTCTCTCCTACATTTGACTTGTTTTCTCCAGATGTGTCTTAGTTCTCAGGACCTTTGCAATATGTTACTAGATTCATATGCTGCATCAGATCCTAAAATAGAGATTAGCCTCAAATACATGCTACAAAATGCCTCAGGAGGCCTTTCACATGTTCTAGGTCACCGTCCTGAAAGTGCGGCCCTGGCCACAAGGCAGAGGTGTGTCCCGTGTGGTGCCTCTTATGTGTTGCACGGCCACCCCTGAGCTCTGGAGACACGCTGCTTTCACTTAAGCTTTTGGGAAGGCCATTAAATCAGGGGCAGGAAAGAGAAGCCAAGGCTCCTAGTTATTTAAGATAAAGATGTCTGCACACACACATGTGAGACAACTGCTTCCACATGCACTGGGCACTGCTTGAGCAGATAAGTATGTTCTTAACAGTGGTTCTCGTGGTTCTCAGCCCCGTGACAGCTAAGAGGCATCCGGGATGCACAGAGACCCCACACCTCGAGATGTACACCAACCATACAGGCAAAAACCTTACTGTGTCACTGATTACTCATGCCCGGCAATTACCATCTTGTTACCAAACCCTTACCAAAGATGCACATCTGTTAGAGCATTTGTGGGATCCTGTCAATCAAATGTGTAGATGAGAAGAGAAACTACCAGTAACGAAGGCATTGGCTGTCTACTGTTCTTTAAAGGTACAGTTGGAAACTCACATTTTATTTTAAAATTCTGTTTATTCCAATTATGTGATAAAAGTTCTGTGAAATGCTGGGCTATTTAAACCTTAAAAACCTTCAGACTTTCTTAATAAACCTAAAAAAAACAAGTCTATGTTTTTTCTGACATGAGTAACAGCACACTAAAGAACAAAACACATTGACTTTTACATGGAAAAATGGATGCAGTTTTAGAGCTAGTGTTTGACTAGACAATGTCTTGAAAACAAATAAACTTACTTCCTTCTCTGGAATAAAGGCACTTGGTCCTCTTGTCAGGGGTTGAGACATTCTGATTCTTTTGTCCTGTTTGTAAAAGAAAAGTTCAATGTGTTAAGATGACTTACCAAGAAAATTTAAATTTCAGCCAACGTATTAAAATAAATAAGTCAAGGGGCTGGGGATTTAGCTCAGTGGTAGAGCGCTTACCTAGGAAGCGCAAGGCCCTGGGTTCGGTCCCCAGCTCCGAAAAAAAAGAACCAAAAAAATAAATAAATAAATAAATAAATAAATAAATAAGTCAATATAATTATATAAAAACCCAAAGAAGTCTGGGGTCCAGGTCAGAGAGCAGCACTGTGTTGTACTTGTGTGAACTAAAGAACGGACTTCTGCCACAGTGCTGGGGATACGCAGCTGCAATAGACCACAGGGCCTCAGCTCACACTTTAAATGAGGGAAAGCCATTATCCTCCACAATAAATTCATTCCTGTTGGTACACCGCTATAGTAGGATATTGTTGTGGAATATTAATATTTTTATTCATACTTAAGTCTCTCTATATGAATTCTTTTTTTTTTTTTTTCGGAGCTGGGGACCGAACCCAGGGCCTTGCGCGTGCTAGGCAAGCGCTCTACTGCTGAGCTAAATCCCCAACAAATTATGAAATTTTTAGTGAGATTGCTTCCTTCTCTATTGGCGAGGTTAGGTCAAAGAGGTCTCTTGAACTCCTTAGCCAGGAGAAGAGACATAGGAAAATGGCCACTTGATTTTCTCAGATAAAAGGAACACTCTGAGTTAAGAATCAGCCCTCTGACACCAGAAGATGATACTATGGACAGCAGCATGGTTACAAAGACTCAACAGGAATATTAAGGATATTATATAATAATATAACGAGAAAAATATTAAAGACCTTGTGACTATTAGAAAAGCTTGCTTTAAAAGCTATAGATGCCTTAAATCTCGCGAGGAAACATACGAGGTAAGAAAGTAACTCAGATGGTTGCTTATCTGAAAGTGACAAAGTCCCCTCTATTGACCTGGTCTCTTGGCTACGGTCTATGCTAAGACCCTGACAATCAAACGGAAGCTGATTGGTGGCCCATGGAAGGGATGGGCTACCCATTGGTATACCTATGGGTACCTGGGTATGTAAGCTCTGTCCAAACCAACCTAAGGCTAATGAGTGCACATTCATAATTTCTCAGGACTAAACAGTAGAGTTATGTGAGCACGATGCAATCAGAGAGCCAGGAGAAAATGCTGCTCAAATGCAGAGGCGAGAGGAAACAAAAGAAAAGCCCAGGGTGGGTGTCAACAGAGAACCCAGCGGCGTTGCTATGGATTCCTGGAAAAGTAAGGCTTAAGCATGGTCATTTACATTCATCCTTTTCCTTCCTCTCTCCCCTCGTTAGTGGGTAACTTTAGTCTTTTTTATTCCTTACAAATCAAAGAGCCCTACCAAACAGAAAATAGTTATTTAAACCCTTTAAGTCCTGTCCTTCATTAGGAAGCAGTTTTACAACAAATTGGCAAAAGTAGGCAGTTGGGTATTCAACATGGTTTGTTTGAGAGCCTAATTGAATATTGTGATAGACCGAGGAGAGGGGTAAGAAAACAGACAGAGCCACACCCCCTGAGCCTGGCGCACTCTCCATCAACGTCAGTGTTCCCGCGGCATGTATACATCACGTGGCACTTGAAACTGCTCAAGTTTCCAAACAAGAAACACATCGAGAGTACAAACGATGGCAAGGCACCCTCGGCTGACTGCTCGAGCACCCCAGATGGCAGCTCGTGAACTAGAGTCCTTCAGAATGTCCCGTACGGGTACTTCCTGTCCATGTCAACTATAACCTGCCTAGAAAATGGATTCAGAATAGAAGCTCTATATTGCTTAGTGCCATCTGCCAAGGACAGCAAGAGAAACGTTAAGACAGTCATGGCTGTGTGTATCTGTAATCCCAGCACTTAGTAGGATCAGGCAGGGGGATTATGTATGAGTTTGAGACTAGATTGGGCTACATGGCCATCTTGTTTCTAAATACACAAAAGTAAGAATGAAAACCCCAAATGCACCTACTGTCTGCAGAACTTCATGAACTAGTTATTCAGGGACAGCGACTTCCTGGGAAACTAATCATTTCAAATAAACAAAGCACCCAACAAGCTGATTACAAGGGAAAAATCAAGTTTGAAAAGAGACAAATGTAAGTTGGGAGAGAAATGAATACTGTAAAATAAAAAAATACACAAAATGCAGAGAAAATGTAGGGGAATAAAATACACATTCTCTTACCTGGAAGTAAACTGGGAGTTTCTGGAGACAAATTAAAGTACTACTGTTATATTTTATTTATAAAAATCCAGAGTCAACACATTAATCAACATAATTTATCTTTACATTTCTGAAATTGTTACTTTCCTTACAAAATTACGTTCTGGAAAAGGCAACATTTAAATATGAAATGCGTTTTCATTGTAACATAACTGCAGGTTCCTGCATACAGATAAATATAGCATTGCTCCTTTAGTTTTTTTAGTTTTTTTTTTTTTTTTTTTTGGTTCTTTTTTTCAGAGCTGGGGACCGAACCCAGGGCCTTGCGCTTGCTAGGCAAGCACTCTACCACTGAGCTAAATCCCCAGCCCCTGCTCCTTTAGTTTTAAGTAGCTACTAAGAAGGCAGACATACACACAGCTAAGTATGTCATTTGCTCCACACTGGTGAGCACACACACACACACACACACACACACACACACACACACACACACACACACTGTGGCCAAGGCAAGCATCTTCACAGCCATCATCTACCTAGCTAGCTGTTCCAACTGCAGGGATGTGCACTTCGTCATGAGTAATGCTGGTAGAAACATATGTATGACAAGAGGCCTAGTTCCTTTGATTTAGCATAGTTTCTGCAGCAATGACTTCCCGAGGTTTGGGGTATAATTAGCCTTTAAAGAGGTGCGTACTGCTACAGAAAAGCAAAAATGCTCATTTTCATCACACCAATTTCAAAAGCTCGGTTCCTTTATTTGAGTAAAGAGATGAGGACCAGATCTCTGTTTGCCACGTCATTCTGCGGTGACACTGCTTCTGGGCCATAGAGAGGAAAATGGCAGGACTCTGGTGGAGCCCGGAGAAAAATGGAGCAGCCTAACCTGAGAGCACCGTTTGTTCAATAAACTGAATCAAGAGGGAACATCATCTTCCTTTGCCTTTTCTCAGGTGCGTGTGCGCACACACACACATACAATTTACATATATACTATATTGTTATTACACATATATAGCATGCAATAATGTGTATATATACAAATACATTGTGATGGTTTGTATATGCCTGGCCTAGGGAGTGGCACTATTGGCAGGTGTGGCCTTGTGGGAGTAGGTGTGTCACTATGGGGGTGGGCTTTAGGACCCTCATCCTAGCTACCTGGAAGCCAGTTTTCTCCTGTTTGCTTTCAGAACAAGATACAGAACTCTCAGCTCCTCCTGCACCATATCTGGATGCTGCCATGCTCCCACCTTGATGATAATGGACTGAACCTCTGAACCTGTAAGCCAGCCCCAATTAAATGTCCTTATAAGAGTTGCCTTGGTCATGGTGTCTGTTCACAGCAGTAAAACCCTAACTAAGACATGGGTATATGTATGTTGTATTGTATGTGTATGTATATATGTGGTTTTATATGGGACAGGTCCTTTATGCTATGTAGCTCTGGCCAGCCTGGGACTCAATTGTGCACTACAAGCTGGAGCTCAGCAACCTTCCAGCCTGTGCCTTCTCTTGGATTCCAAGTGCGAGCCACCACACTCTCCCTGGTGTGATCACGCTCTCTGACTGCATGGGGCAGGCAGTCATTCTGGTGTTTCTCTGCTACCTTAAATGGCACATTTCTGTTGTGCACATTTCTAAAAAGCTGAAAACCAACTGAAAACTGGTCAAGGCACATCTTCAATTTACTAGGAGCTTATTTTACTCTGAGAAAACTTTACCAGTCACGTTTTATCACAGTATAGTTTAAGGCACTGGTTCTCAACCTATGGGTTGCCATCCCCCTTTGGGGGTCAAAAGACCCTTTCATGGGGGTTCCTAAGATCATTAGAAAACAGATATTTACATGACGGTTTATAACTGTAGCAAACAAAGTTAGGAAGTAGCAACAAAAATAATTTTGTGGTTAGGGTCACCACAACAAGAGGAACTATAGTAAAGGGTTGCAGCATTAGGAAGGGTGAGAACCAATGATATAAGGTACAACCAAACGTAAGAGAAATAAGAAACCAAACTGTCCCGAGAGATGTGCTTTAATCTGTAAGGTAGAGTTCTAATCAAGCTGTAATACCTTCCACTTTTCTTCAGCTTTTTCTTGGAAACCTGAAACACCTCAGGACCAGACTCTCATTTCACTCTTACTGATAACCATTCTAAAACGACTAGCCTCAGTTGCCCTGGAAGATAGACACTGGCCATATTTGACCAAATTTAAATAAGTTCAAGCTTGGTGTGAATGAGGCACTGTAGCTTTCTTCCGCTCATTTTCCCAGTGGGAGAAAACTGCTACACAGCATGGAAACCCGGGTTATTCTATATTAAAGAAAAATAACCTGCAGCTGTACTAAACTCAAACTTTTACTATCTTTCCTATTTACTTATATGTGTAACAAGTACATCTACCATGGAGTAGAGGTAGAGGTCAGAGAATAACATTTGGAGTCACTTCTCACCCACCACATGAGTCCTGGGGACCGAACTTGGTTGTCAGACCCTGTAGCAAGCACTTTACTGTGTGAGACATCTCATGGAGCCCGCTGTACTGATTCTGGGAAATGTCCCAGGTCCCTTTCTTTAACTACATGTGATAAAGCTAATGATTTATTCTCAGAATTAAAAGCCTTTATCACACCAGTGAATTTTACTGTGGCCTTTATGTCATGAATCTGGTTTAGCTTTTGTAAAAGGCACAGGAAGGAAACAGCCTGGAGGTTTTCTCAGCTGGGCCGCCCAGCAGAGCAGCCACTGGTCACACTGGCTGCTGGATTTTAAGCTTACTATTATTAAGTAACAGATTTAAAGACTCAACTGCCTACCTACTGCCCAGGATTCAAAAAACAACAGGGCAAGTCTCCAAGCCATGTGATTCCAGACTGCTCCATTACCATTGAAGTCCCATAGTACAGTAAGGCAGGCCTTCACAACACTGGCCTGACTCTGGGACAAGGGAGAGGTTGGAAATGTCTGTTCTTACAGGGTTTAACCCAGCACAGCATGTACAAGTAGAGAAGCAAGTAAATAAATAAGTAAATACTTAGATGTGATGGTGGGAAAAGCATACAACTAAGAGATTAACCAGCTAGAAAAGACGGAAGACGCTGCTCCTTGGATTCCATTTGATAATTCTGAAACACTAAAAATGAAGGGGAATTATCTAATGCCGATTCCAGTGCTGAAGACAAAAAGGAGTGCAGGGGTGAAGTGCTCCTAACAGCAGGACTCTAACTTGTGACTTGTTCTTAAATAGTTTAGACAACAGTCAAAATGGGTTTATTTCATATTTCATTCACGAAAGATCATTTCTTTCAAGAAAATCGATTGGTCATTTCAACCAAGAAAGAACCACCCACAAAGCAGGAGCTTTCTTTCGCACCAGCCAAGTGCAGCCCTAAGGGCTTTGTCAGGCGTCATCTCAACAGTGCTGTGGAGATGTGGTCGGGGCAGAGCAGCAGAGAGGGACTGCTGGACAGGAATCAGCTCAGAGAGGGACTGCTGGACAGGAATCAGCTCAGAGAGGGACTGCTGGACAGGAATCAGCTCAGAGTAGTCCTGTTAAGCAATTACCTGCTGGCAAACAGAATCCTGAAAGGATAAAGCTGCGATATATTTAGAAAATTAGTTATTTTGACACTTCAGAGCTAAGCACTTTATTAGATCATTTTATACAAATTAATCCCAATAGAAAAATCAAGACACTTGCAAGTTAGAAACTCTGAAAATCATACGTCTTTAAAATTAATCAGCAAATTACTTGCCCCTAAAAAGCTGACTGCCAATGAGAATTCATCGCTATATTCTAAGCTACTAAAAGCTTTAAATAATTAAATTTAATTTTTACCTATTTTTTCTTCAGTTTGTGTCATTAGAAAATGCAAAAGCAAAAATGTGTTCTTCTGCCCACTCAGTAAAGTTTTTCCTGCATTTATGCCACAGAGAATATGAATAGTAACCTGTGTGATTGATTTTATAAAAACATACTATGTTTTTTAAGCACCATCTGCTTAATGTATAAAACCATACTAGCAAAGTGAAATCTAACCCCACAGCATTTAAAGATAGCCTCAGATGACAGTTTAGCAGTTTCAATATACACAAGAAAACATCTGAATGACGAGACATGTGCCCTATGCAAACCATCCTGTTGTGAATATAAGACATCTGACTGGACCTGGTGATGCGAACAGTGTGTTTCAGTTGCTGCCTGTCCCTGCACTGACCACATTTGCTCCATTTCAGCGGAATCACTGCAGAAAGATCAGGGCTGGCCCACTGGCCCTGTGCTCGGAAATAATGTAGATACCTCTGCTTGGTTCCTTGGTAGGTCATTTCAGCTATATGATTTTGGCAGATACTAATTACATTGTATATCTCAAAAGGAAAGGTCATATAAAGAGGAACAGATAGGAACTGCTTTAAAAACCTCAACCCAGGGCTAGGGAGATGACTTAGTGGTTAAAGTGCTGGGCACAAAAATGCCATTCCCTATTCTCAGAGTGTAACTCACCCCTACTCTCAGTGCGTAATTCTTCCTACTATTTTGAGAAGAAAATATAATAGACTTTTACAAAGTTATCCCTCCCCCAGGCTTGAGTAAGATGTGTACTTGCATTTGTAATACTCTAATGTCTGGAGCCACAGCCACTTACTGAGGATGCTCTGGAATGAGATTGACAACAGACATGACCTCTCTCCTCTTAACTCTGATCATGTTTCCAGGAAGTACTGAGTATCAGGAGCTGGCCAGTTCACAGATACGCTAAAGAGCATCCAAGCTCTCCTCCTTGGAGGAATGAAATCTTGCGCTAGAAAACCTCAGAAGAGTACCCCTTGCAATCGAGCTACAGAAGCTGTGGTGTTTGACTGTGAATGGCCCTCTAGGCTCATCATTTGATGAGTTGCCATGGTCACAGTGTCTCTTGACTGAGGTAGAAGTTGGTACCAGGGATCAGGATATTGCTGTGGCAGGCTTGACCATGCTGCTCGTTGGTAAAATGTGGACTTTGGGTTAGGAAAACACTCGAGTGCCTTAAATTGGACTCAGTGGACCATGCTACTAGGGCATGGAAGACAGTGCTAAGGACAATGTGAACTGTGGGCCCTGCTCAGAAGTTTCAGAAGGAAAGAATATTAGAAAGTGGCCTACAGACAAGTGATATTTTGGAGAATGAGACTGCTTTCTGCCCTTGTCCGAAAAATCTGCCCAAGGCTAAATTGAGGAGTTTTGGATTAATACCACTGGCAGGGGAGATTGCAAGGCAGCTTAGTATTGACTCTGTCATGTGGCTATGAGTGGGCGTCCTTGTGCTGATCTATGATAAAAACAATGTAAGGAAAATACAACACATACAGTTTGAGGAGAAAAGGAGCACCAGGAAGTGTAATGGAGTTAAGACCAGTACTCAAGAAGATAAAAAGGTCAAAGAATAAACAGAATAAAAGGAGTAGTGGGCTCAGGGCAAGACCTCGCCCAGCCAGGCTTCCAACTGTGAAAAGGAGTTAAAGAAAGCTTAAGCAGTGACAGAAACCATCAAAATTACCAGAACACTGACAAAAATGTATTTGAGCAAGGGGACCAGTTCCACCCCAAGAAGCAGAAGGAGCTTCAGCCACATGGTTCTGGCCTTATAGTCAAGGATACAAGAAAGGGTTTCCCTCCACAGTGAAGGAAAGCTGCTGTGGGCAGACACATCAGGGGAGTCCCTGCATGGAGGTCCGGAGAGGTCACTGAATGGAGCTGTGAAGGAGAAGCCTGGATTTTGTTGGAGATCCCAGGATGTTAAAGATTTCAGAATCATGGGATACCTGCCAAGGAGAACTGCTAACGGATTGTAGAACCGGCCCAGAAGAGAAGTGTGTTGCAGCCAACAATCTGAGAGGGTTTGGCGAGCTAAAGAGTGCTTTGATATCAGACACAGATGCTGAGTCTAGTCTGCCTCGCTGGGGTTTGGTCTTGTCTTGGTCCAGTATTCCTCACTATGATCCTTTTGCAATGGTAATATATTTTGTGCCACTGTATGCTGGAAACTTGTGATCTGCTTTTTGATTCTGACTTTATAGGAGGTGACAAGAGATTGCCATGAGTCTCAGAAGAGACTTTGAACTTCTAAATCTGTGTTGAGATGGAAAGACTATGGGGACTTTCAAAGTTGGACTGAATGCAGTTTTGCCCTACGATATGGCTACAAGTCTATGGGGGCTGGGGAGTGGAATGTGATGGCTGACCATTGGCTCCTGCATTTGAATGCTTAGCCATCAGGGAATGGAACTGCTTAGCACGAGGAGGTGTGGCCATGTTGGAGGAAGTATATCATTGGGGTTGGCTTTGAGGTTTTAGAAGCCCAAACCAGACCTAGTGGCTCTCTTTCTCTTCCTACTGCCTATAGGTTCAGATCCAGAACTCTCAGTCCTCCTCTAGCACCACGTCCCCTGGGTGCCACAGTGCTCTCCACCATGCTGATAATGGACCCATCCTCTGAACTGTAAGCGACGCAATGCTTTCCTTTATCAGACTGCTGTGTGTACGGTGTCTTCACAGGAACAACACTAAGACAGAAGCTGAGTCTATCAAGGATTTCCTGGCCATGTTCCAATCCTAGGGCCATGAAAGCATCATCACAAGGATCCTGCTTTTACTGTACATACAGATTTCAATTCTTAAGTGGAAATCTTAAAACATCTATACTCAAGCACACTGCATCCATCAACTACATCACAAGTCCTTTACCTCCTCCTCCCTAAGCCACCAGTCCCCTGGTAGACCAGGATAGTATGTGCTCATCTCTAAGCACTGGCATGTGACAGAAATTAGTGGAACGCCTTGTAGTGAATTAGTTCATAGGTCGGTCCTAGCAGTCCTTATCCCAGGACTGAAAGGACAGAGTTGTGTGAAGAATCAAAACATAGCCACAGACTTAATTGAGGCCAATAAACTGTATGCACACTGAAGTGAGCTGTAGCTAGGTGAGTTCTCCGTAGCCTAGCAACAACAGCCCTTATATCCCACTCACTACATAGTACAGAACTGGGGATATGGTGGTACAAACCTGCAATCCCATCTCTGAGGCTGAGCAGGACTGCTCTGAGTTCAAGGCCAGCAGAGTTAGTCCCAGAGTCAGTACCTGTCTCCAGTTACATGAAATGCAGGTAGTAGACACTGTACTTGAACTTGACTAATGGCCGATATCCATTATTCTTCTTGATCACTACTCTGGCTTCCTCCTTAGCTGTCCATACACCATTCACTACATGGCACTAGATATTCGACTTTGACCAACTAGAGACTATCGTTAAATACCTGTGCAAACTTGAGGTGGAGTGAGACTCAGAAGGTTGAATCATCACACTTTTCATTTAAAGTATTTTTAACTTACTATGGGCTTGTTGGAAGGTAGCCTATTAAAGTCAAGAAATGCCTGGTCACGGCTATGGATCACAAGCTTCTAAACAGACTGACCCACAGTGGAACCTTTGGAATGATATAAACATCCAGAGGTAAAACTATAAGTCGAACACTGGGCCAGACCTCACCTTTAACTTCAGAATGAGCACGCCAGTGTTTAGTTACTGACAGTAGAACTAAATTCAGAGTCACACTCATGCTGAGAGTCACAGGAGGTGACTTCCTTCCCACCACCTGTGAGAGGCCACAGCGCAGCACCAGGAAGCCTCATGCTCTATACTAGAGAGCCAGTGGGCAGATTTCAGAGGTGCTGCTGGCCTCTGCTTGAGACAGTATTTCCTGAGCCTCCGTGTCCCCTCCCTCTACTCTTCACTGTCTGCCCATTCTTCCTTTCAGATCCATCTAAACACGAGCGTTGTGGGTTTCGCTCTACTCCTGCTGACTTTCAAGCTCTTCTATAAATGCAAACCCATCCCTAAGATGCACAACTGTGCTGTCTCCCTTCCCTACAGACACAGAGGTAAATCCCAGCCTCGTCACTGCCTCCAACTGCATAGGGTCAGCATCAGCACCCCTGCACCACAGCACAATGGCGGAAGAACGAGCTGCTCATTAATTTACTGGCTTGAATTGCAGAGTGGGAGTTGGCCAGTCCGAGGCTTTTCCAGTCCTCTTCTCTTCCTTGTTTTAGTGTAAGAGCACGTTGATAACTTGAGGAAGCTGACGTTCTGGAAACATCAGTAACTTAAACTAATAAACTAAATGCAGGGCTGTGAATCAATCTGCTGGTCTCCCCTGTACCATTTGGATCCTCAATTACCTGTTTGCTTTCATTAAAACAACCAGGGCCTGCAGTCTGCCATAAACTGCCCTAAGTTCACGGAGCTCAGTAAACGTCCACACATGGTGACACTCATTTGGATAGAAAACTCCCCCTCTAAACCTTTAGGTATTCAGAGATGAAGGGTACAAAGATACTTGCTGAACAGTCTATGAAAGTGTTTGGCTAAAGTCCAAGAACATACAGTGAGACCTTATATATGTTTGTACCTGTGGTAATGGAAGCCGATGACAGCCACTTGACTCCATGTTTCCCTACTAATGCACAGACAGTGTACCGTCCTACTGTTAATTATAAGTCCAGTTTCAAAGAGCATTAGGAAGGCCTGGCTTCTACAAAAACATTCACGAAACCTTACCTTAAATCTTAAAATGCTTTCCCTATTAAAATCATATACCAATTGGAGTAAGAGAACTTAAAAATGGGAGTTGGAGAAAATGAAGTTTTCATGAGCGATGATCACAGCCCCAGAGCATTCGGTGTGCAGTCAATGCCTGGGTGCCAATAAGTGCTTCTGAAGACAGACACAACCAAAGTAGCCATGACACAAGGGAGCTCGAGGTCTTCAGAGCAAGGGAGCAAGTGTCTTCAGAGAAGCTTGTGGAAACAAAGCCAAACAGCTTTTGCTACTCTAGTGGGAACAAGACAATTTTCAGGTTTTTATTTATTTATTTTTAATAACACAGATCACTTAGCTTAAAGAAATCAGGGTCCTACACTAAGCACATTTGATCCCCATGATTCACAAAAAATGTGTAAGCATTTAGTTAATGAAAACCTCTTGTCCTTTATAGACAGAATTGTCAGAAGCAGCAAGAACTCATCTTCACTTAAACTGAAAAAGTCATTTTTACAGTATCCTGGGAACACAATTACACAAGTTAATAAAATCCTTGAATTTACATCAAATCTTGTAAACCTTTGGTTTTAAATTTTTTTTTTACTAGTTGGAAGGAAACATCTCCTAATTTTTGCCTGGAACAGAAATGGACACAGCCCATATAGAAAATGCCCATGGACTTCACCTCTGTTCAAGTTTGTCAATTCCTCTGACAGCAGACTACAGGACTGTGCCCTAATCTGATATGAGTAAACTCACAATGGATTGTAATGAGTTAAACCTGGAGCTGGGCCCAAGGAGATGACTTAGTAGGAAGTGCTTACCACCAACCTGACAAGCTGAGTTCAAGTTTAATCCCACAGAACTGACTTCTGCAAGCTGTCCTCTGACCTCCACATGCACACATAGTAAACTAAGCTCCTTTAAAAAATTGCTCCATAACCTTTTAAATATCAGTATCTCTTTATTTCCCTTAAAAAGTATGAATCCAAAACCTTTTAGCTTATGGGTTATATTTATCAATAACTACATTAGAAATTAAAGAAAACTTGAAAACCACTTAATTCATTAGTATTCTGAAAAGTCAGAAAGGCTAATGGTGCAGCCCTGTGGTACAGGATGTGGTTAGTCTCTGCCAGGCTCTGGATTCAAGCCCCAGTAACTCTCGCCCACCAAAAAACAGGAACATGAAAATAAGAATAATAGACCTATTACATATTAACAAAAGGGATTGTTTGAAAACTATAATTTAGAAAAAACTGAGGAGAGTCTGTCTTACATTTGTATAAATATTTAGCTTAATTAAACACAGCTAGATTTTCATGTATACTCTGGTATTCATCTGCTGCCATAGGCCACAGGACTGAAAATTACAAAGAATCTGAGCTCAGAAATACATGCCTGACAGTCAAGATTAACCATTACTCTGTGACTAACCATCTCTGGGCAGTAGCCATTTTAAGTACTGTTCTGACGTCCTGCACTCATGTCTGTCTACCGGACTATATAAAGCATATATAAAGTACAGAAGTATACAAAATATAAACTCTCCTGAGAGGAGATCTCATTACTTGCCTACAGGGACACAGAGAATAAAGGAGGACAACAGGGCTGTGTGACTGAAGGTCAGTGAAGGCTACACTGTAGCAAGAGCTGCAAGGCCTGAGCACTTGTTCCTTTTAACCACCAAAAGACCTAGTTGCTGGAGGAGGCATGGGTCCTCCCGTCTGGAAATGAGAGATAAAACAATGCTAAGAGCCCATTTGCATTAACACGACCTGCTTAAGCTATGATATTGTCTGAGTGCTGGTAGAAAGTTAACATGGCATGGTTATGCTACGATAGTATCTGAGTACTGGTAGAATGTTTTCAGAAACAATCAGAAGAACACTGTAAACAATTTCCCTGTTATTCTTGCTAATTTTAAAAAAGTTTTAGTGTTTTAAAAGTAAATATTTTGTGACAGCTAGATGACTTAGTAGGTAAAGGTGTTTACCCCTAGGGCTGACCAGCTTGATCTCCAGGGTTGACTTGGTGGAAGGAAAGAACTGACTCCCCAAAGCTGTCCTCTGATCCCCATGTGACACCTATCATGAACAAATGTAATAAAAGTAAATGGAAATCTAATGACTTTCCTTAAACAGTTAGCTAATAAACTATTAGATTTTAGATTGTTTTGATAAAATGTTATAAAGCCAGGACTGCAAACAAAATTATGTTCTATATAATTTCTCTTTTCACTCAATGCTTTTAAATATGAGGAAGATTCTCTTTAGTATTCTACATTCTCTGTTCAGATAACAGACAAAGTGGTTTTGTGTGTGCAGGCCTGAGATCCTGAATTCCATCTCAACTCCAGACAGAGTTGCTCTTTTGACTGTCACATATGAGCAGAGTACACTCACTTGCTCTCATGTGCATGTACACAAGCACACATACACAGAGAGAGAACATACCATACTCTAAGAAAATTGAACCTATATGCTGTTATAGTGCTTAATAATTCTCCTCTATAAATCAAGAGACAATAAGAAAAATATATAAATGCTGTTTGTTCTTTTTAATAATCTATCGTTATGGGGTTGGGGATTTAGCTCAGTGGTAGAGCACTTGCCTAGCAAGCACAAGGCCCTGGGTTCAGTCCCCAGCTCCGAAAAAAAAAAAAAGAAAAAAGAAAAAATAATAATAATCTATCGTTATGGATGATTTTTTAAAAAGCTCTCACAAAGCAATGTGTGATGGATCTGTTGTCTAGATATTTTCATTAAATATATGGTTTGAAGTTTTAGCTTTAGCATTAAGGATCACTTGATCTATATATACTGTAGGTTTGTGTGGAATATCTGTGTATATGATGCTAAAGGTAAACTTTGGTTGTCATTCCTCAAGAGCTGTCTACTTGGATATTTATTCATTTTTACGTGTATGAATGTTTGCCTGCAAGTGTGCAAGTGCATATCCGTGTGCCTGGTGCTCATGGAGGTCAGAGAGCACTGCGCTCCCTGGAGCTAGTTACGGGCGGCTGTATATGGGAGCTGGGAATCAAATCTAGGTCTCTCGCAAAAGCAACAAGTGCTCTAACCAGTGGACCATCTCTCCACCCCCCCACCCCACCCCCCCACCCCGCTGTGCTGTTTAGACAAAGTCTCTCACCGCACTGGAGCCCAACACATGGCCAAGCTGTTCTCCACACTTGGAATCAGAGTGTGTGCCACATGCTTGGCTTTTGGTCTGGTTAGAGATCAAATTCAGGTCCTCATGCTTTCATAGAGAGGAGGCTGCAAATGGAGGCAGCCTCCAGCTCTGTGCTGTATTTTAACTTTTCATAACTTTCCTTAGAAGTGTCCAACATCCTGACAGACCTTTAAAGTACAGCTATTCCTGCCCAAGAATGACATCTTCCCACACCACATTTTTCTTTGACAGAAGATGATCTATGTGGTCCTCAGTGTGACAAGCTCACTTATCACTCTCATAGCATGGGGATGGGCTGACATGGGTCAAGATGTTGCAAGCTAATGGCTGGCCCCTAAATGACAGCTGGCTCAATGTCCTGCTTTACCTCACAGGGACTGCTTCCACATTCTCTAACCACCGAGTTTATTCCCCAAAGAAACATCCAACCGGCAACGGCTGAAGCTGCAGGGCCTCCTGAGCAGTTCCTGTTGTCTCTTCAAAGACTAATTAATTCTACTCTCTAAAGCAAAACATTTGCGTTCCAAGGTGCAGCCCAGGCTACCATTTTCCGACAATGTATACAGCACAGTGGGAACAGCTTTAAAACTTAGTACAGCTCCTAATGTGTCAGTTCTATGTGACAACGTACATTTCCAGATCATTCAATACAGAACTGACTGACCACTCCAATGGTGGCTTTACCATTGATTAAGAGCTTAAGAGCAGAAGTCCAATTACTAAATTATACTTATTACTCACAATGTGAGTAAAATCATTTTAAGTTATAGTGTGGACAGGCACATATATTTAATAAGCAAAACTTAGTTGGCAAATGTTTTCAAAGACTTTTAACACACTAAGACATCTGGATGTCAGACACATGTAAAGGCGGACCTCTACTGGAATGCAATTGGATTCCCTGGGGAAAGGCATGCAAATGGCTCATGAGAAGGCTATGGGGAACAAGGGTCCCTTCAATTCCATCAGCTCAGAACTAACCATTTTCTTTCTCCACTAGACACATCATGAACTATCAACTCACAAGGCCATATGGCAATGAGACTCTTCTGCACAAAAGCTGACAAGTATTTTCCTTAGAAAACATGAGCTTTCTCTAATTTAGAAAACAAGATAGCTGTGTTTTGTTATATAATAATTTTAAAATAAAACTGTTCCCCTAAGCTACGTTTTCCTAGAGAAGGAAAACTGTGTGTTACCATAGCAGCGGTGCAGCGCTGGGCCAGCAGAAGGTACCTTCCCTACAGTGGGGATGGCATTGCAACCCCTCACGCTGCCTCAAGAAACGAGGACCTCAGAATCATACATTAAAAATCAATCAGACCATTCCTAACAAGAAACAATAGTTTCTTTTGCTCTAGAGGACTATGCTTTTTCTGGTAACTACAAGCAGGAAGTTCACAAGAATTTCATATTTAACCACCTTTCTGTTCCACACAGTAACATGGGTGTTGGGAGTTTTTCTGTGATGACCATTGTTAGTAATAAGCAAGAACCCACTCATCTATAGAACCCCAATGGAGATGCTCAGTTGAGTGCTTGCCTCACATGTGCTGGAACAGCTTTTAATATTTTTATGAATATGTGCGTATAAAACAAGAATAAACATTGTTAAATAATCTGAAATCCCAGCAACCCAAAATAATCCAGTCAGTTTGGACATTCTTTCTGTGTCTATCTTCTTAAAAATTGAACCATTACATACTTAAAAGGAAGCAGCCTTTCCCATCCCGGAGTCAACACCAGTATGGGCACCTTTACTGACCTTCACTGACGGTGAGGTGGCCCAGGAGTTAATTAAAGGGCTGCCTCTTACATGGGTGTGGGCAGAAGCAGGAACAGGGTGGGGGTTGGGCAGCTTGCCAGCTGTCCTTTAAACAAGATAAGTGATCTGAAGACCACAAATTGTAGGGACTAGAAAATACATTTTTTATTAAACTTTAAGTACTGTTATTGCTTCCACTATTTTAGAGACAATTCTGTTTAAATATAATCAAGAATAACCCATCATTTAGTCAGTACTTTCATTCTTTGCAAGAATATAAACAGAGATAAATAACACTTTGTTTTCAGCCTCTGGCCTCAGTCCTAATCCTGTCCGAGGTTCTCAAGTTTACGGTCAATTTGGAGACCAGCACTATCACCCCTTAACTAAGAGGTGGGGTTGTCCAGACTAAAAGTGCCAAGATCAAATGCTACTCAACAAAGGCACCTTCCTCTGGTGGAGTCAGTGGTGCGGTGGCTGATGGGAAGCACTCCCATGCCTTACTGATGCCACACTGCTATTTCAGACCATGAAAATACACTTTTAAATTCCCCTTTTTTATGAGACTCCAAGTCAAAAGCTGACTGTCCATTGCCATGGAGACAGTTCTATTTAAGGCACTCTATTAGTCCTTTCTTCACAGAAGACAGAAAAATTGGTCAATAGAAAAGCGTCCCTCTTCACGATTTTGAATTAAGTAACTGCAATTTCTTCTTAAGCAGCCAACACCTACCTGAGAGAATCTGCAGGCAGGGTAGGGACCATGCAATGAGCTCGCTGAGATCAACAATGGGCTCAAGTTTAGCACTAGATACAGCATAAGGAAAACACTCATTATCACTAAATTAGACTCAACCTAACAGATAAGATTAGTTGTGATCGCTTCTGGAAATAGGACTATAACTGACTGAAGTACTCTGTGCTTTTCAAAAGCTAGCCTCCACTTAGTGACATTTGTGTGTGTGTGTGTGTGTGTGCATGTGCACATGCTCACACGTAAGATATAGGTGTGTGTCTTCCTGATGTCGCTGTCTGATACTTACAGAAGGCAAGTAAGTGACCAATAAGGATTCAAACAATAAAACAAATACATCAATCTTTGTCTATTTTTAGGATACATCTTCTCTTTCTCCTTTAAGGAAAAAATTATTTTGAGAGTTTAAATATCAGCCTTCTGACTCAACAGTTGCTTGCTTATATAACCAGATATCCTTTGTAATTTACTCTAATTGTAAGTAGCACTCGCTGCTCTTGCAGAGGAAGCAGGAGCTGATTCCAAGCACAGGCACAGTGGCTCAGAACTCTACCTCCAGGAGATCTGACCCCACTTCTGGATTCTGTCAGCAGGGCACATACATACATGAAGGCAAAACAGAGACTGGTCTAGGTTATTAACTACGTGCTTCTCTAAACAGAATCGATTCAGTTTAGATTCACCACACATTCGACAAATATTGTTTGAAAAATAGGCTTAAAAAGAGGAATACTACTCAGCTTTAAAGAAAAATGAAGCTAAGAAACCAGCGGGAGAATGGATTGAACTTAGAATATACTGTATTAAGTAAGGTCACACAATCTCAGAAACAAAGCACACCTCTCTCAACTGTAGAATCTAGCCAATTAACGTGTGTGTACATGAGAGCAAATGTGGACACAGTATAACATGCAGAAACAAGAACAAGAAAAGCTACGTATAAGGTTAAGGATAGCCTCAATGCAGGTGGCAGACACTCGTCATGAGAGATGATATAAGGATAACTGTTTTTCTGTTTTGTTTTGGTGGTAGATAGAAGCATTAAATAGTGTAAAACTTAATGTGAAACTTTATAGTTTCTGTTTTGAATGCTAAGTATAACTGTATAGAAGTTGAGTAAGATGTATGGGCTTTGGGTCTGGCAACTTTTAGTGTGTGAATGTTTATTTAAAAATTAAAAAAAAATAAAAACTAATCCGGACCACTGGTTTTCTGCCTTAGAGTACACAGGGATCATACAGAAGATGTGTTAGAATCAAAAGTTCCAAGTCAGCCCATATGGGTGGTGCTAACAGATTCCAACTCCAGAGTGAGGGTCATGTGACTTCTCAGAAACTCTTCCAAACTACTGTCCCAACAGTAAGCAAGTATTTGTACCCCTGGGAATGGCTATTACTAGCTAATACTTTAATCTTTCCAAAAGAAACTTTTAAAGGGAAAAACAAGTTTCAGTTGGGAGGGTTCTCATAGTAATTTATGAAGGACATCTGTTTCTATCAAGACCTAATCCACTTACACCTTTATCTGAGAACTCCTTCACCTTGAATTGATTGATCTCTAATAGACTGCACAGTATACCTTTGTTTTCAGGCCTCTACAGCTCTTGTCAAATAGTTAATTATCAGTAAACACCTAGATGTGGCATTAAACGACTATGAGGAAGAAAAAAAAATGAAATGGGGCCCAGGCTTCTGCTATGAGTGTGTAACATGTACCTATCACAGAGAGGTATCCTGCAATACTGTCCTAAAGGTAACACTTAGTAAAGAAAGGAAGATGTAACCACACAGACCAGCCAGTAAAGGAAGCAAGGTACAAATACATACATGTCATATGTGTGCTTGCCTTTAAAAGCTCAAAGCCAGCTAGACTTAAAAGATTTTCCATTACATGTGACTTTTTATATATCATCAAGTTGTTGTTTTACATTGATTAGTAAATATTTCACAAGAGTAAAGAGGCTAAGAAATGTCACCCGTGTCAATGCATGGGCTGTGTGTACTTTAGTTCTAGGTGAGCATCCTAGCCAGAGCTTGTCAAACAGCTCCCTCCAGACCTAAGTGCAGGGCCGTCAACTCTGCATTCAGTGAGAATCCTGACCAAAGGGGCTTCAACCACACATACCCAATGCCTTTGCCACTGCTCCAAGTATCCGTAGATTTCTACCATGAAAAGCTTCAAATCCAGATGTGCTTACACATACATGACACAGATAAACAGTTCCACATTATAGTCACTGATCAAATGCTTAGTGCCTCAGCTTTAAAGCTCATCCTAATCAGAAATGTTCAGAACGCCTTAGAAGGATTAGTGGGTAGCCCCTTCGCAACATCCCCGAGGCCAGTGCTCACGCAGTCCACATCACGTGCTACCCTGACCAGCTATGGTGGATGCAGGAGCTTCATTTACATGACATACTTCATGTGTGCTTCTGTCGAGATTGGTTAAGGAAAGTGGGCAGAAACTAAACCAAAACCAGAAAAAGACATACACCTTGTACTATTTATTGTGGCTAAAGATGCTGTTTGTGAGTATGAGCTGGAGCCTAAACTATTCCCCAGCTCACCACATAAAGAGTGCAAACCTTTTGTACTCCAAAATGAGAGGCCTGGCCATAACCTTGAAGACCTTTACAAAACCCAAAGACACACTGAAAAAGAGCATTGCTTAGGTAAAAATCATGGTCTTCTCATCTTCTGTTCTTTCGGTACCTACCAGAAAGGATATAATGGACAGTATTAAATAGTTTGTAGATATTAACAGACTTAATATTTCTTGTCTATGAATGTGAAGGCCTTTTAAAATAAATGGTATATGACACAAAACATGCAATTATTAAAATGAAAATCTACAGTTTTACCAAGAAAGTGTTTCTATTTACCTAAACATACACTCCCTCATTTTAAAGACTGCCAAGTACTAAATAGTTTTTTACTATAATCAAATAAAATTACTAGTTTATATTAGTTTCTTTTATGCATTATTGGAGACTGAATCTAGAGCCTCAAACATGCTAGACAAGTAACCTGCTACTGACTCACACCCTGGCCATGCTAATTGCCAAATATCAACAACTTAGCCTAAATAATATTAGAACCTACATCTTATAGCTACATTTAATACACATGTAGTATTCTATAGTACTGATATAATGCAAACAGTGTATACCAAACATAAGGTATTTAAACACTAAAACCACAACACAAATAGGTATCCTACAGCCCAACTGAGAACCCACCAATTTTAACTAATATATAAAAAAGTTCTAATGAGAAGATAATTTTTCTTGAGTGCATACTCAAATCCGCACCCCTCTGAGATGCTAGTTAGGAAAGACAGTTTGTGGAGAGGCTGTAACTTTACTCTCGGGACTGACTCTTCTGTGAACAGTGACCAGGTTTGCAGGGTCGTCCGTTAGCACCTCTGTGACCTGTGGTATGTGCTCTACCATGCAGCCCCATCCTAGGTGTCTCTGTGGGAGCCCTGGGAGTGCTCACCTTAACAGCAGACCTGCACCAGGAAGCCCTCTCTCTAAGCAAAGCCAGTTAAAGGATGGAACTGTGCTGAGGACACAGCACAGCAGCAAGCGCTGGGTGCCAAGGTGGGGACAGTAAGCAGAGACACTGCTGACACAGTGCTTTTTGCCACCTTTAGCTGATGTGTGACGGGAATGCTAACCCGAATGGTAGAAATGGACACTCCCACTCATCTTCATAAAGCGCTGCAAAGGAATTTACCAAAAAGTGACGCTACCTTCTGAAGGTCCTAGACAAGAAACACAGTACCTAAGTATTTCTAGAAACTCTTTTTTTCAAACATGCTATAGCCGTGCTGGGTGACTCAGGGTGATTAGGTCATCACTGGTAGTTGGCAAGAGGGGTCAAGTGTGCTGGGCAGTTAGAAAAAGATCCTAAGATCAGGAGAACCCGGTCTCATAATTGGGGATTTGAAAGGATAAAATGGATGAAAATTGCTAAAACACTTCAACTCAGTCTTCCATGTGCACAGCCCTGGGTTCTACTGCCACTGCAAGAGAAAGAAAAACAACCTGTATCTGTCTGTCTTGACCAATCTCATGATTACTCATATTAAGAGAGTATGACCTGGATTGTTAATAACCTCATTTAAAGCCACTAATAATGAAAAGAGTAGAATGCATCAAATTTGAGATCATACCTGTTAATCTCTTGAGGCTCTAGGTTCCTATTCAATACAGTCAATTTTACTTTATAGGACTTGGTAAGCTTTCCATATACAGTGATTATATATATATATATATATATATATATATATATATATATATATATATATAGAGAGAGAGAGAGAGAGAGAGAGAGAGATAGTCATGCAGTGTTTATGTCTGTATACTGTGCCATATTTTGGATCTCATACTGGTTTCAGATCTTGTTTGCTTATTGGTACTATGACCCACAGCCAGTTCCCAAAGCCCTCTGAGTTCCAGTTCTTTATCACCAAAAGTCGAGGGCTAGGCTCAGTGGGTAGTGTGTTTGCTATGCAAACATGAGGTTCTGTTCTCCAGCCCTGCGCAAAAGGCTGGTCCTAGAGACACCTGACTATAATCCCAGTGCTGTGAGGTGGTGGGGAGAAAGGAGGATCCAGGGGCCTTGCAGGCCAGACACTCTAGCTGAGTTGGTGAGCTTCTGGGTGAGCAAGAGACCTGGTTTCAAAAAATAAGGTGGGGAGCAATTGGGAAGATATTTAATGAATGTCAATCTCTGTCCTCCACACACACAAGCACAGATAAGTGTAACTATACATATATGTACACAAAAACACACACATACAGAGAGAGAGAGAGAGAGAGAGAGAGAGAGAGAGAGAGATGCAGAGAGTGCACGTGATTCTTATGAGTTTACTGTGACAACTGTGAACATACATAGACCTCAATACCTAATGGAGAATGGCAACCCAGGGAGCATAGGACAAAAATTGCTTTGTTATTGACATTATAAAATATACCTGAAACTGTGTATCTATAATGCCTTCTCCTTGGTGACAACCAATATTCTGGCTTACAGAGCAATGGATGAGTCATTCCTGGGTGGATATTAAAGGAAAGGGCTAGAGCTATGGGGTAGTCAGAGCTTACAAAACGCCGTTTCATGGTTACGACAAGAGCACTTGATGACCAAGTTGCAGCTGATGTAGGAGTTCTGCAAAGAAAAGGGCTTGGAGGAAAAACGAAGGTCAAGCAGAACTCTTTTCCAATGGGAACCTGCAGAGTTACCCACAAACATTTTGGGAGTTGAAGTTGTCCTTAAGGACTCTTCCAAAATATCCACTCCTTGCAGAACACTGCCAGGTCCTAAGAGGTATTCCCAGCACACATTCATAATGCAGCAATGGGCACTTTATACTTCTCAGCATGGCTAGGAGCAGAGGCTGAGGTCCTCAAACTCTCCCCATAGATTTTCTTATCCTTTGTGACAACACTCTCTAAAGACTTGTAAGATAAATAGTTGAAACAGTCTCATGGGCACAAAAAATATAAAAGAGCAAAACAAATGATCAAACACAGCAACCTACCCAGACAGTAGTGCACTTTATTTCTCAAACAGGCGTTGTCACCATACTATAGGAAATGTTCCTTGTAGAACTACCCTAGAAAGAATACACACACACACACACACACACACACACACGCACGAGATATTTTGGGAATGGTGTGATTGAACTGTATCAGCTCTATTGTACGGCATCCAATATGACCTGTGTTTAAACAAAAGTCTCATCATTTAAGAGCTAAAAAACAAAACGACTTCATGAACTAGATTCCAAATAAGAGACCACCTGATAAGACAAAAACCCACATGACTTGTTATCTGTGATGAAGTACATGAAGGACAATCAACGCCATAGCTCGAGACCTGCTGTCCAGGCAATAGCAGAAAGAAAGGCTGGGAAGGTGAGTGGCAAAGCATACTTCCTTCCTCGTGCCAATCACAATGATAGCTAACGATAGGCCAGATGCTGCTGCTACGTTCAAGTCTTAGTTAACTACAGAGAGTAAGCAGATCTGCCCTGGACTCTGGAGACCACAGGGCCGGCAGCCCACCGACGGCTGCTGAACATCCATGCACTGGAACATCCACACCCTCTGCCCACACACAGAAGCCCTGTACCTGCGAAGAAAGCTGCCGGGCACCATGACTGCAGAACTGTGCACCACACCAGTGCTCTTGCTTTCTCCCCTTTGTCTCACAACAATCGCAGAGCCTTGGGACCACCCTTCTCTTTGGTCTGAGTCTCCCTGGTCCCTCTCCTGCTTCTACACGCCTGTTTCCAGGCCGTAAAGCTAGTTCTGCTACTCAGGGTCATCCTTTCCTTTCCAGCCAAACCCCAATCAATTAGGGTATCTGCCATAGCCTTGGACCAGACATTTCTTCAGTTGCTTCACATAACAGAGAGAACCAAAGTTTTGCCCTGCCACCAAATTTCTAGCTCATAAAAGGATGCTCATGAGAACCAGCGAAAGATCATCTATGGTTGACCAAGGTCTTCCCATGTACGAGAAAAGCTTCTGGAGCATCAGGAAAAAGATGCCAGGAAGTATCCGTAGGCTCCCACACAGAACAGAGCTGCCTGGTTGGCCTTTACCCACTTTCTGCCAGTGTTATCAGGACTTTCTTTTTAGTTTCTCCACTGAATTCCTTCCACTTACATTGTACTGTCTGTGACTCCAGCCTTCAGTTTTCATAACCCTTCATACTCAAAACGTATTGCAAATGCCAGAGAAGCCCTTTTGTTTATGTATATGTGTATGTTACAACTGTTGTCAATAGTTGTAGTAGGAATTAAACTTAAGGAAAGTTGAAATATTTAATTCACCTAAAATAAATGTCTATACATGTTAACATAAATCATGCATTTTATAGAATTTTATTTTCTACAACAAAACAGTGAAATTCATATTTACATTTTTGCAAATCTCTTCAATGTCTGTTTATCATGAGACAGTTGGGTTTTCTGCATTCATTGTCTGTGATGTTTTGAAGAATATTTAAAGAAAATCAGATATGTGGTTTTAAAAAACAAGATGATTGTGAATACTTTTCTTTGATATCACATCAAAATTTGTAAATAACCCCTTTGAAACCATAACTTAACATTTTGTACTATGTTAAAAAACCATCCTTGCAGTTTCGCATAGATAGTTTATCTTTTTGAAATCTTAATAAGACACCTCAAAAATCAATAACGTGATCCTGGAAATTCAAAGAAAAGAACTCCCAGTAATCGTTGTCATGCTATGACAATCAAGAGCCAATCCCAAAGCTTATGCCCACTGGGATGGAATGGTTTGGTTCTTGGCTGAAAGAAGGGGAGGGGTAGCAGCTTTCACATACTAGTCATCAGTTCATTGGGTTTTGTTGTATTATCAAAAAAATCACACCATTAATCCTTCACCTCAAGAGGAGAGACTTTTAAAAATGAAAAAATTTACACCTGGCATGGTGGAACCTGCCTTTAATCCCAGCACTAAGGAAGCAGAGGCAGGCGGATCTCTGTGGGGCTTGAGACCAGCCTGGCCTACATATTAAGTTCCAGGCCAGCCAGGACTATACAATGAGCCCCTGTCTCAATAACAAAGCACAGATATGAGTAACTTTCTAATTTAATGGAAGCAAATATAATTTTACAAAACCTTATTTGTAATTTTAATATGTATGTTTACTTAAGAAAACTGAGGAAGCAAAGTTTGTCCATTTTCTTCCGAGTAAAGTGAGTTACATGAGAAACTGTACTGCACGTGATTAGACACAAGACAGGCGGCTTCCTGTGTAGAGGTGCTGTATGCCTTCCCACTGCCTCACACATGGACAAGGATGGATCTTCGCAGGTCACTCAACAAAACATAAAGCTTACTGCTTCTTCAACAGCATTCTTAAACGCAGCTCATTATTTCCCACAGTGCTGAGTGGTGCCACTCCCTTGATGCTAACGGGTCAGCACAATTACGCCCACACTACTATACACAGCAAAAAGGGAAAATAACAGTTTTCAGGTTCTAGCACCTCTGAGTCCTAGACGTAGTCCCAGAGTCCAAGGCCCAGAGTAAAGGGTGATGGGCCTACCAGCATCCAAGAGTTGGGAGGGGCAGCTGGTTCCCTGGCATTCTTTCTCCTTTAGCTGTTGTAGCCCAGTCAGAGGCTGACTCTCTAAATCCCGGTTGGTTGGTTCTAGTGCCTTGCAGGCTCAGCACTGCAGGAGACAAGTCCATCCCAGAGACAGAGACCCAGCTTCATGGTGCTTCTTAGTTGATGGCATAGACTCTGTCACCTAAACCTCAGTCTTCAGAGAAAACTGGGATGATGGAGAGGCGCTCTTTAAACTAACAAGGTCACTGTCTTCAAAGGAAAAACTGGGACAGTCAGATGGAAAGATTAGGGGCTTCATAACTCTCCTGAACAGTAACTAGATGCCCTTGCTTTATCCTAGATCTTCTCTGTTACTGGGCACATCACCCTTACCACATGGTCTTCCATAACCAAATACCATTTTCCTTGTCAAAGGCAATTTAATTAAATTATCTGAAAATCCGAAAGTGCTGTATTGCATTACTCTTTAAAGGAGGGTGTGTGTGAAGACAGGAGGATACAAACGAACAGGTGAAAACCAAAAACATGCATCAAGGTTACTCTCAATCACCATCGTGACCTCTCTCTCACTAGCCATTATTACAATTCCTATAAGAAATGACAACTAGCCACATTACTCAGTGTGTGTCACTGGTTCTAATCCTCTAACACAAAGGAAACACATAGACTGAACTTTCCATTCCTGTATAGTGACATTTGAGGGTTTGTGTAGTGCTTACATACATTCTCTCTAAGCCACAGAAGCCACCACAAGACAGGTAGAAACCGTGTGTAGTCTACAGGAAAAACTGGCTCTCAAGGAAGCTCACTAACCTACCCTAAACGGAAAGACCAGTGCCACGATGGGACTGTAAACATCTTATAGCTTATGAGAAGTAGCAGAAGCCACATCACAAATTAAACCTCACATTGAACTACGAAGCATTAAATACACAAAGCAACAATTTTAATGAGTATTTTGTTACACAGTACCAAGCTTGTGGTCCCAGAAACAAATATGTGACATGAGTAGCTATGTACAGGAAACAATGTTTTTATAAAGGCCAATGCCTTCACGAACAATGACAATCTTCAGCGTAATAATCAATGATGTAATTAAAAGCTCTACTGCACATAACCACATTGCCATCACTGCCCTCATATCATGATCACCATCTTGTAACGAGAGTTATGGTAGATTCCAAATTGAAATTACAGGTATATTTTTCAAATATCTATATTTTAGATTAAAAATATTTGAATATCTTCTTAAATATTTAATCCAATGAAAGCATTTTAATACCCTGAAGCATCTTAGGGATCCACAGAGAACAGTTTGAAGAGCACTGCATCTAGGTTTGCTATTACAAATTCACTGCTTGAGCTCTGCTTAGGTTATTAATTTTAAAACCATCTCACAATCAAAAATGTAAGACACAAGACAACTCACTAGCCAAAGGCAGAAGATGGCTACCTCTCCATCATGTAAGTAAATGCATTCCATTGGTGAACTATATCAAATTTTTAATACTGACTGTTTTGATTATATTAAGCAAGGCTCACAAGAGTCAAACTAACATTCTCCCTTTTATTTGATAGTCTCTTTGGTTATAAAAAACATCGAAAAGTTATAAAAATATCAAATTGCATAAGTGAAAAAATACGTTACCCACAGCAAGATGTATCACTAGAACTCCTCAGAATTAGACTACAGATTTCAAACTTCCCAGCATGGTGCTGCACACTTGGCATCTCAGCACTTGAAGGACCAAAGCAAGTGAATCAATAGTTCAAGGCTAGCCTGAGCTACAGTGAAGATAAAGATAGTCTAGGCTACATGGCGGGAGCCTGTTTGTAAACAAAGAAAGAAATTAAAATGTTAAGTCCTTTAATGTATATTTAATTCTGTTTAGCTAACAGGAATCCTACTTCAACACTCATGTACATGTAATGGTAGGTGACTGGGCTGACAGTTACCTTCTTTCCTTAATGAGCTTTCATGTTTGAATGAAAGATTAGATCCCTGTGGTTGTCACTGGAATTTCTTTAAGTAAAACACTTTACCTTTCCAGTCTTGTTATGTTCTCAAAAGGAACAGTATTCCTCTAGTTAGAAAGTGCCACAAACTGTATGATGGGTGATGGAGCAGACAGACTTAGAGCTATGGATCTGATGTGCTTGCTCTCTTCTTGTTCTTCTACGACCCAAATCAGATACTTTTAATACTTTAACAATTCTCTTTATTTTGCAAGACACTGGACCAACACTGTGAAAGCACTTCTAAGAATAAACAAGATTCTCATACAATACACAATTCACTGTTCAGACATTGAGTTAAAAACAAAGTATTTCCTTTGAAGGTTTAAAGTTTAAAGGTTTCCATTTAAAGTTTCTTCAGAAGCCATCATATGTTGCACATATTGCTCACGGCCAGAAAAGGGCCTTCTGCCTTGTACAGGTAAAGGCCTCTGCTTCTCACTGATGACAGTTCTAATAGCCAAGAGGCCACTGACATGGATGCACGAGACAGTCATCCTTCTGCGGTGTCCTCACTCAACTAGAACCCAATGTGCTTGCACACTACTATATAGAAACAAGAAAGATGCAGGCAATCAGGCTGTGGTGGCTGTAGATGAACTTTAGCTATATCTACCGAAAATAAAAACATCATTACTACAAGTAAATCTTCACGTGGCATTTTTAGGATGATGAAGCCTTTAATGCTAGATACTGATTTCTTTCTAGAGTGTTTAAGAATGGCAATGTTATGAGCTTCGAATGTTGCCAGATCATGTCTTAACTGGCACAAACAATGTTTTTCTCATCTAAACTCATTTCATGCCACTACATGAGTCAAAATTAAATGCCTTGTAGTTACTGAAAACTGGATACTGGCAGAGGTGTGCACAATTATAAAATAGAAAACTGTGAATGCCCACTTTGCATGCTTCTTATAGTTATGGTTAGAAGTGAGATGGTCTTCCCAGATAAACAGAAATATTAGTTTCTTAAAAAACTGGAAGAAAAACATAAATATGTCATTAATGCTAGTGTCATGGATTCATAATCAAAGCTCTGTCAAACGAAAAATAAAAAGGTGCGAAGCCTAATTTTAATGTGCTTTGACTGAAATAGAATTATATCACTTAAATAAGTCAATTATAGCACTGCTCCCCACACTAGGACCCACACATATAACATTTCCTTTCATTTTAACTGAAAGTTGAATTAAACAGGTTTCACTGACACTGTTTTTCCTGACAAAGACAATTTCGGCTTTAAAAAAATTAAGAAATAATAATTTTTAAAACCTCTATTCAGATGCCACCTGGTCCAGCAGTGAAAGAGTTAACATTCAACTGAGCTGAACTGAGCTTCTGATCCATTACATTTCTCTCAAGCTGCCCTACAATGAGCTGAGCAAGTATCAACTGTAATTTGATCCAGGAGTTTATGGGGAAAAAATAACTGCACATTCTCAACATGCACATTTAATAAAAATCTTTTTTAAGAGAAACATATCCAATAAACACAATTTAAGGCGTATTTAATTGTTTGATTAACTTCAAACCTGCAATTCCTTTGCTTTCCTGACGCTCTCAAATAAAATAGGAGAAAGGAGGGGGGGCGGGGGGACCAGCTCCACTGCAGGGAAAAGAGGCTTGAAAAACAACTTTGATTGGCACTTGGCCTGACCCACAGAGGAAGAAAAACAGTTTTTGGACAAAGAGCGCAAATATTTGAGCTTGCTTATTTATGTGCTTGCTTCTTTTTCTTAGTACATAAAGAGCAATCCTAAATTGACTGTAGATAGGGAAATTGACAAAAAAAAAAAAAAACCAAAAAAAACAAAAAAACCCGGCACCTTCTTCATCTTAGCTCTCAGATATGCACAGCTCAGCAATTTTAATTCATTTGGTGCTGGGCAAACAGAAACACTTCACCTAATGATTTCATTTCATGCAATGTAAAAAGAGAGAGAGAGAGAGAGAGAGAGAGAGAGAGAGAGAGAGAGAGAGAGAGAGAGAGAGAGAGAGAGGAAAAGAAACAGATTATATTAGTCAAGGAGGCTGTTCAGATCTGATTAAAAACTCTTCTGCGTCTACAGGGACATTTTGTCATCCTTTCTCTCCCTGAATCCCCATCCCCCACGGGGCGATTAAGCCAAGTAAGCTAAACAATACTGGAGTAAACTTTCTATCAGTCACTCTGGAAAGCAATAAGCTGATCTTGGGTCGGATTTTCTTGATCCACACCGCGGTGGGGGATGATAAGGAGGGCGAACCCAAGTCGTCTTCAGCCTCCACCTCCACCAACCCAAGCTGAAAGCGCTGGAAGATCGAACAGTATTTCCCATAGGCATAAAGTTCAAGATGCCTTCATGGTGCCTTTTGGGACCCACCAAGAGAATGTCAAAAGGCGGTGTCAGGGCACTGTGGGCCTGGCAGAAGCGACCCAGTCAAAGAAAACACCCCCCAGAGTCAGCCACCGCGGAGAGGCAGCCAGGCTCCTGCAGACCAAACTGGCTGCTGTGATTTCAGGCCAGCCTCCATCCCCAGCGGAGCCGGTTCCTCCCAGCATCCCAGCATCCCTTCAGCCTCGGGGCAGACCCGGCTGCAGTCCAGGGGCCGAGCGCGGGGACCCCGCGGGAGGACCCTTCGCATCTCGTCCCCCGCAAGCGCCGCCCGGACCCCGACCGTGGGGAGCGCCTCACTGCCGGACGCGGACGCGCCGTACCTTCCGCAGCACTTTCCGGCAGTTGGTGCAGAGCAGGTAGTTGGCCGAGGCCGACGCGCTGCTGCCACCGCGGTTCATCGCGCCGAAGCCGGGCTGTCACCGCGGCCGCTAGCGAAGGGCTGCTTCAACGTTCTCTTCTTAGGGGGTCGGACGGCAGCGACGACGCAGCGGCTGCCCGCGCGAGCTCGGCGGGGACGGCGGCCGCGGCGCTCACCGGCCCGTTGTTCCTCCCGCCCCCATCGCCAGACCCCCGCCCCGCCAGCCAGGACGAGCAGCCGCGGCCGTCTCAGCTCCTCAGTGCAGCCCCGCCCCCGAGGCCCGCCGCCTTCAGGGCAGCCGTGCTGGGCACCGCCCCCTCCCGCCAATCAGGCGGCGTCGGCCACGCCCCCTTCCGCGCCCTCAGCCAATGAGTAGCGTCGGCCAATCACGGTAGGCGAGAGCAACATGAATCTCCGGGCAAGTTAAGTTTATCTCCGAGGCTCGATGCTAAGGAGTGACCGTGGGTTAGTTAGGTAGTGGGGTCCAGTCTGCCAATGAGAAGTGGGGGTGTGGTATATGCAAATTATCAGGGACTCTAGCGCCACCCTCAGGACAAGCCACGCCTCTCTGCAAGACCAGGCAGAATGGACAGAGTGAGATTAAATAGCTGGAAGCTAGAGCTCGCTAGAGGATTTGAGACCTAGCTAAACATTTCCTGATCTCTCGGGAGTGGGTAGGGTGGACGCAAGAACGTTCCTTCCTCCCAGGGCAGTGGTTCGGCTTTCTCTCGGTCGGTTTAAATCTAAGAATAGCTGTGAGGAAGTCTTGCAGCACTTTGCACCCAGAGATCTCAAAGAACTTTATGCTCTTTAAGCACTCTGTAAGTCTTGTGCGAAAGACCAACTACCCGCGGCTGTAGAGATAGAGGTCTGAAGTCTATACATTGGAGTTAGAGACCTGGAAACACATCTTTGGTTTAGGGCTCTCTCTCTCTCTCTCTCTCTCCCCCCCACCCCCCATGATCATTCTCACAGCAAAGAAAGTTCTTTTATCATGAACAACTCAGAGGTTGGCTGGCGCTCGGTCTCTCTCTCTCTCTCTCTCTCTCTCTCTCTCTCTCTCTCTCTCTCTCTCTCTCTCTCTCTCTAATCCTGTGGGAGGCCTCTGCTTAGAGACTTGCAGAGCCCAATCCCTGCCTGAATAGAAGGTTTTGAGTACGAATTGCCGTTTAAAACGATTTAAAACTGACAACGGTGAGGTCAGGGTCTAGCTTCTATGTTCTGGAGACAGAAGGCATAAGTCACTGAGGAAAGCCAGATGAGCGAGGGAGCCAGGTACCCTGAGGGACCAAACCCGGACCGCAGACTGCAGACCAGACTCTGGCTGCCTGCTCCCCAGTGAGAACAAAGGCGGTGCAGAGCAAGCACCTGATTGGCGCAGGGTGCTCACCGGTGTCGCGGAACCGGTGACAGGGTGCTTCTGCTACTGGAGCAGAACAGCAAGCTCCCAGGAACTGCAGTTCCCCAGCCAGCCTTGGCGGTGACCACACCGCACTGCGTGCTATGACATCACCTGTTTTCGCTCTTGAGAACCTAATCTGTATTCTCGGCTTCTCGTTTTCTAAAGGTCTCGAGTGTGTCCAGATTTGTGAAGGCCTGCAGTTTGCAGAATGTATCTGTGGAGATGATTTTAAAGAACTGACCCACTGGTTTACATTTCTTGTATTATTTTTAATTTAACACATGTTTAATTGCTAGCACTACTTTGTGTTAGGAATTTAGTGTCCAATGATGTAAAACCAGGAAGTCGCACTTGGAGAAGCCCGCAAGGGTTAGCATAACAAAGCCATTAGACCACACTGTTGTCCAAACTGCCAATCTCATCCATACTCAACATCTGTCTCCACTCCATCCTCTTTAGAGACCTACACCATAAACAAGCCTACACAAAGAACAAAGGAAATGAGAATCTGCCCGCACCAGGTTTAAACAGACTGGAAAACCCCAAGGGTCTAGGTGATATGGTTAGGTAAGTGTGAAGGTCCATTTAGCCAGTGATAGTTAGCAAAGGGTGGCCTGATGCTGGGTAGACCTACATAGCCTAGAATAGCAATGATTTGGGCAGGGTGCTAAATATTCAGTTCAAAGAAACGGTAAAAGCAAGAAAACTCAACGAAGGAAGAAATTACTGCTTGCCTTTCATTGCAAAGAACCAAGAAATCTAGGCAAAAAGTCAGCAAGGCACAGTTCCCCCCCCCCCCCCGAAAACTGAAACACATATGTGTTCCCATTTTTGCTGAGTTTCTTAATCTATATTCTTGGCTGGGCCTCTCCCTCTTCCCACCCCCTCTCTCTTTCCCTGAGACAGGGTCTCACTGAGTAGCTCTGGCTGTCCTGGTGCTCACTATGGCTGGCCTCACTCTGACAAAGATTCAGCTACCTACCGCTGCCTCTGTGGGTTTCTATTATGAGCTCACTTTATGTGAGTCCATAGTAAAGCAAAGGAGAAACTGAAGGGCGAAGTGAATTTAATGAAGGGATTGAATTTTCCTCAAATAGTATTTTATTTCAAATTGTTTTCTAATATTTTCATAACCTTTCCCCTTTTTCCATCTAAGAGCAAATGTCTCTTTTGAAAAGAGGTCTTTTACATTCTTTAATAAATAAATCCCAAGAAATGATAGCCACAAGAGTCCACGATGGCACAACTAATGTCCTTTACCTAAGATTATCAAAGGGGGGTCTTTTTGGTCCACTGCCCTCCACTTTGATCAGCCTGTCTTTAGTGCCCTTTATTCAACTATAGATCATCTACACAGTAATGTTCCCTTTTTGTTGTTTGTTTTTGTTTTAAGTTTTGTTTTTTAAGACAGGGTTACTTTACATAGTTCTGGTTGTCCAGGAACTTGCCCTGTAGACCAGGCTGGCCTCAAACGCATGGATGTCCCTGCCTCTGTTGCAGGAGTGTTGGAACTGAAGGTGTGGGACACCAGGCGTGGGCTTCTTGTTTGTCTGGGCTTTGGTAACATTTCTTAGAATGATCCATGATGTGTGACTACATGGTCCTCCCCTGAAGTGCTCAGTGCCATTGAGGCATCCTCAGGCCTCAGCATTTGGTCCTCATACCCTGGCTTTCTTCATACGTGTTCTCTCTCCTGGCAGAATCCAGCTTTCTCTTTCCTTTCTCTTCAGTTCTTCACAACTGGAGGCCTTCCTTCCTGTACCAGCCAGCTTGGCTAAAGAGAACGAGACCTACAGAGTGACTTATCAACTTAAGATCATACTGATCACTTAGAGGGAAAGATGAAAGCCAGTTGTTGACTTTACTCAAAATGGGAATAAACATCAATCTTCTGTTTGCTGTGTCTAAAATAGGGAAGATGTTTAAAAATAGGATATGGGCGAAACTTGCTACCAATGTGTGTGTGTGTGTGTGTGTGTGTGTGTGTGTGTTTACTTTATTTATTGTGTGCACATGTGTGTATACTCAGGAGTAAAGGCATGGAGGTCAGAGGACAAGTGTGAGAGGCTGTTCTACTATGTTGGCTCCAGGAATCAAACTCCTGTTGTCAGCCATCTTACTGAACCCTACTAAATTTTTCATTAAAAACTTAGAGTGATACTTTATTAAATATTTTACATGACTTGAAACTCATGTCAAAATAATTTTGCTGATTTTGAAATATGATTCAAATGTGATTATTTTTAATAAGGTGTATGAAGTTTTAGGGCTCGGAGACACCATAACTGCTTTCCAGTTGTGATATTGTTTCTAGTATTCCAGTGTTGTGATAAACTTTCCTCATATGTCAGTTTTTGCTTAGCAGCTCTCATTGGTAGGTACAGAATTTCAGAGTACAGGGGTATAGGTCTAGTTTAAGGCCCTTGAACACTGGCTGAACATATTTTGTGGAAAGGTTTGAAAAAGCCTACAGTAAAAGGCAGTCATTTGAATATAGATCTGCTCTGTCATCTCTGGTGTCAGCCATTAATATTCCACCCATCTCAACGGCCCTCCCTGTCCTGCTGAGTCATTGCCCTTCTTCTGTTGAAAGATTTCCCACTGAACTCAAATGCTTGTCCAAGCACCATGGTACCTCTCCAGGCCTCTGCTTTACCATGGAGCTCTCTGCTGGGTGATGATAAAAATGCTTTCTCATCAGACTCTGACCCCTGGAGGGCACAGAGGGAGCCCCACACATCCCTAAGTCTTACCTGTGTGCCAGCTAAGTGCTCAGAGCATCCTGGAGACCAGTGAGTTTGCATTCTTACTCTCAGACATTCTTTCAGGGCAGGTCTCTCTAATCTTTAATAGCAGTGCTGAGATCTTATAAAAGGATTCCAGTAAATATTTGTGAAAATAATCGCCCTTAAAGACCAATGCTGTGGAGCAGAAAGACTGAGTCTGTCACAATTCCTTACTTGGCTTTGAACATGATCGTGTTCAAATTAATTATTAATGCTCGTGATACAAGTTGAGCATGTAGGGTGTGCTGAGGGAAATGTGTTCAGCTCTTTTGAAAGAAGACACCTAGTTAATGACATGAGGCGAATTTCGGACTTCTCTACAGACTCTCATTCCAGTGACCTGGCTATTATCTCCTATGTGGTTGCTAAGTAAGGATTCAGTATCAAAAATCAACTAGTAAAGACATCTTTAGAATTATGTTCCTATCTGTCATCTATCTATCTATCTATCTATCTATCTATCTATCTATCTATCTATCTCTCTATCTCTCTATCTCTCTATCTCTCTCTCTCTCTCTCTATCTATCTATCTATCTATCTATCTATCTATCTCTATCTATCTCTCTATCGCTCTATCTCTCTATCTATCTATCTATCTCTCTATCTATCTCCCTCTCCTCTCTCCTACTCCTGCCCCAAGCATTGTTTACACATTTGTAATACCAAGCAGTATTTACACATCTGTAAATTCTGTAATTTGTTTCTTGCAGAGGAATCTGCACTTTACAGGGTTGTAAATTGAATACTCCTTTGGAGCTGTTAGATTCCTGCTATCTTTTCCTCTGTGGCTCAAGACCAATACTACTTCCAAGGAGAAATAAAATCATCTCTGAAAAGGCCAGGGCTGAGTCCCATTCTGTCTCCTCCATATTCTACCAACACAACTGTCACTGTGAATGGATATCTGCCCCACCTGCTAAGATACACATCCTGCTAGCCTTCTAACCCACATACTGGATTTGTACCCCACACCTCATTGAAAGGCTGATTGCAAGTGGAAGTCCCACAAATATAGTGTCAGTTTCTCCCACTGCTCAATGCCAGCCCACTTCATGTTTTTTAAAAATGAATTAATTTTAAACATTTATTATGCAGGAATTTTTTGTTCTTGCGGAACTCGGCTGAGTGACTGGAGCGGTGGAGCAGGAGTAGCTGGGAAGCCATGTGAAGGACACTGTGCTTTCTACACTGTGTGGTCATGGTCTGGGTCTATGTAAACACTTCAAAAGTATCACTGGCTTATCAGACAAACTTATATTCCATTTCTGCAATACTTTTAAAGTTGCTTTACGCTGGAGATTTTTGAGCTTTATGACCTTCGGCATCTTTAGAGTAAGATGTGGGGGTAGAAAAGATAGCAATGTACAAAACTGAGGGAGCAGAGGGCTCAGGCCAGCGCGCACCACCATGAGCTATATGATATTAAGCCTCAGCTTTCCAATCTGACAAGAGTGAGTGCTCTTTCCAAACTGACAGAACTGAGTTCTTCCAGTTCTGTAAGGACTCGGAGCATCTTTAAGAAAAGCATAATGCTACAAGTACAGAGTTAATAATGATGAGTTACTATAGACATTACCGCCACATGCAGAAATGACCGTGATCTCCTCAAAGAGGGCCCGTCTTGCCCAGATCAGAGAATTATTGTCATCTAAGTCCTCTTAACCAGACAGACAGAGCTACTCCTGCTATTCAGTGCCTCAAGCGCATGGGAAAGTGGAAAAGGGGTGTTCAAGCAAAGAAACACCTTCATCTCTATCAATAGTGGATAAAATACTTATTTTTGAAATTTGGTTAAAATAGAACTATGTTAATACATGGCTTGAGGTTCTTGAGGCCATGGAGGGCATATAGTATTGGTGATAAATCCTAAAGTCTGGGTCTCTTCCCTCACACATACTTTAAGATTGTGTTAGGTTTGGTTTGGTTTGGTTTGGTTTGGTTTGTATCCTGGGGACATTTCCTGTTACCCTGCTCATCTCCCTGATTCTCCAAAGTCACCGCCCCAAAGTCTTTTGAGGAACAAATATAATGTAGGTGACAAATTTCATCTGCAACGCCCATCTACAGCAAAAGTAATTTATATTTTTATATAAAGATAACTATGAAGTGCACTGGCTAAGTGTTGGAACAGGAAGATGGGTGGGTAGTTGGGACATCCAGGGGAGAATGAGGTAGTTTATAGGTAGGGCTTGTTAATAAACAGAACAGCTATTACCTGAGACTTAGAGAGCCTCTAACAGTGTTGCATTTTCAAGGATTTTCAGGAATTGGCACAGAGTCAGAATAAAATTGGAGGGACTTCAGAAGGGCACAATGATCTGTATTCGAAGTTTCCAGAGCTTCTGAACGTAGCTTAATTCACCTAAACTCTAGAGCCCATCTCCCAGGAGAGTCTTACTCGGCTGGGTATTTACAGCATTTGCAAATGTAAGAGCCTGTTGGAAAGCTCTTCAGATGGAAACAAGGAAACGCACCAGAGTTTGCTAACTGAAATCTAGTGGACATACTATTTTACTAATAAAAGTTCCCAAGTAGTCTTAAAATACCTTTTCATGCAAGCATAAAGTTCATCAATTGGCCTTGTTAGAAAGGAGATAATCTCCATTTCGATAAATGATGCAATCATGCAGTACTTCAGAGGTATGATGCTGGTTTAAGGTGATGCATACGAACTGAATTGCAAACTTGCGACCACAATAGCAGCTCATGAGATGCTAGAAGCTTGCAAGTTTGGAAGCATGTGTTGTATAGTATATATGGTCTAAATATCCCTCTATTCACACTCCTCCTCTTCCAACCCTTACCAAGCGAGTCCTGGTGGTAAACTGACAGAGGACAGTCATATGATGTAATGATGCGGCCAAGGCATAATCCCTGCATTGCTAGAGAAGAGAAATGGAAAATGGAAGATGGCGGGAAAAGGTTACTCGCAAAGAGCTCAGAGGGGCCTTGAACATTCATGCCTCTAACTAGATGCCCTTCAGCAGTAGCTCTGGGGACATTTGAGGGAGAATGCTTGTATATGATGATGCAGTTACATCAACCAGAAGACAGGATTGATAGCCCCCAAGGACCACAGAATGAAGCAGGGTAGTATCATACTGGGCTTGCTTCCTGCTTCCGTGTTCATTACTTAATGCTTCCTCGAATGTATTCACAGTGCTTCCCATGTGTAGCCACTTGCTTTATTATAGTCCTAATATGAAGAACACAGGTCACATTTAGAACAGAGCCGCGACTACTGAGCCTTAAACAAGTATCACCAGTGTGTAATGACTGCAGTACTGCAGAGAACACGGGCAGAGAATAAACGGTAGGGTTGGTCACCTGATCTAAGCCTCCTAGATAAAATGAAATGTAAGCACTGGGCTGCTTCTCCTGTCTCCAAGAGCGGTGTGTAGGTACCCCATCTGGGAAGTCCTTTCCACATGCAACTCCTGTCTTACTGTTGCCATTTCCTCTTTCCTTTTTTTTTTTTTTTTTTTTTGTTCTTTTTTTTCGGAGCTGGGGACCGAACCCAGGGCCTTGCGCTTCCTAGGTAAGCGCTCTACCACTGAGCTAAATCCCCAGCCCCCATTTCCTCTTTCCTTATAGTCCAAACTGCGTTTACAAAATGCCCACGAAGCATGCAGCGGCCAGGCTGCCACATAGTGTGAAGTCCCCAGTTATTTCCTAAGAGCACGGCCTCTAAACACTCAACAGGATCCTTCCTCCCCTCCTGATGACAGGCTCTTAGTTAACGTTACCATCTCATGTTTACTCCATTACACTGTTCCATCCACAGGCATGAGTTAGACCATGCGCCACTTGTAGCGTGTGTGTACACATGAAGACTGTTGTGTGCTTGAAGGCAGAACCCTATCTCTGCTCTGTGGTCTACACATCTCAGAAAGCCAGTGCTGATAATCATTATCTGTATAGTAATAAAGCAACCAGTAATGCTAGGGACTTACTGCATGCCAATCATTATGCAGTAATTTGCATATGATATCTTATCTTGACTAATATTTGTAAGCCCTCTAAGAACTGATTGTATTAGAGTCATTTTTGCATATGATATTTAGCCATAAAGGTCTACTGAGTGTTTCAAGGAAGAATTGTGATGTGAAGTTGTATTTAGAGTGTTATACGGTTCCAACCTTGTCATTACTGTGTTCAGTCGGTCATTATTGTCACTGTTACTTGAATCTTTGTGTTAGGCTATCAGGTGGATTGGCTTAGATCTGTCATATATTCACCAAATATACTTGGGTGCCTCTGTGACATCTATTGAAATAAGCACTGAGATTGGGCAAAGAAGTACTACTCATCATTCCTAATTCTAATAAATTAAAAATTAATTTAAAATATTTTGACATTTATTTATTTATTTATTGACTGACTGACTGTTGTGAAAGTTTACGGCACACGCATGCCCAGCACACCTGTGAAGGACAACTCGTAGGCGCTGGCTCTCACCTTCTTCCATGGTGGCTTCTGGGAATCAGTCTACATAGCCGTGGTTGGTGACAGATGCTTTGCCCCCTGGAATGTTGCTCTAAACTAAAGTGACTAGATGGTCCCTGGGTAAAGAAAATACTTTTTGCAAGTTAGGTTAAAATTCCAAATGTTTGAGTGTTTGGTGACTGATGTGCGAGATGAACATAAGATGTCAGAGCTGAGGGAAAGGTGACATTGCTGTCCTCACACACCCATCAAGGCAAGCCCAGAGCTTTTGCAGTTAGTAGGATTAGCTGCCAGGATGACAGCAACCTGAGACTTACATCCATAGCCTTCTATATGGCCTTTTTTTTTCTGGCGGCCTCATTCTACATAGTTGGGCTCAGTGCTCTGCCATGTGGTCACTTGTCTGAGATCAGTATCAAAGGATAGACTTTTGACTCAAAGACAGACAGCCATTCTATAATTTGGCTGTCCATCTTTCTAAGTCTTTTAAAACGACCATCTCAGCCAATCATATTCCTACTTAGAAATGTGGCATTAGGAAACCAAGACTTTATGCTGTTTGTCAGATCCTGAGAGGATGGGAAGCACCGTGTGCAAACTAGCAGTGCTGGCTAGGGAAGGAAGGATGGGGCCAGGCATGGAAAGAAAGAAAGTCTTGGAGCAGCCTCCACTCTCGTCTCCAGTTCTGGGCCCTGTTTATCCTGCAGGGATTTTCTTACCCAGTCAAGTCTTTTGCCACTAGCGACTCTGTAAGTAACTGTACCCGTGTTTCTTTTGAGCAAACACGATTAGCTGCAACAATCTTATCTCTTTTTCATGTCAAGTGTCCCTACATGGGAACTGCACTCTTAGTTTTTACTGGTAAAAGGATGTAAAAATACAATATTCCAAAAGAAAGAACTAGAACTTACTGGACGAGAAAGCCCCATGGTAGTTTTTACATACTGAAAACTTCTTACAGTCTCACTAAGAAAGTGTGTCTGTAACGTGTGAAACCCTCAGACTCCTCATTCTGTGCCTTGATGAGCAGTTATCAGTAATCTATTACCCACACTGCCTCTCTCCAGGCACAGTGTCATATGTCTCCTTTGTCAAGTGCCTAAAAAGACAGACCTTGAGGCAAAATCTTTTACCCTTTCTACTCATCCTTCATTCAGACTTAATGCCAGTGGTTCCCAGTCCAATGAATTCCTACAGTTTATGAGTCACAAAATTAAAAGTAGATGTAAAAACAAACAAAAATCACAGTTAAATTTTTCCAAAGTTTTACTAGTCAAGGATAAAGACAAAGTTATGGAGGGTACTACTGTGTCAGGCTACAGTTAACCATCACTGTGACACTCCCACAAGATGCCAAGGGGTCCAGGTCTGCATTGCAAGTACAAATGTGTAGAGATGTTTTTATTAGACTCAACTTCCTGACTGGGATGTGCCTGAACAGCTAATTTTTCTGTTACTATAGAACCAATCACTAGCAACAGTGGAGTGGTTTAAAATGATAATCAGAGCCAATCAGATTCATTTCTTGGGACTTTAGCTTTAGGACACTGAGACACTGAGATGGCTGGCAGTGAAGTTCAAGTGTAGGAGGATGTCATAAACTATACAAACTAGAACGATATCAGAGCTCGTAGAGGTGAAGGGTAAATGTGCTGCTCTGGAAAGGAAAGGGAAGCCCTCTGTGAGAATAAGGCCAAAGCAGCTTTACAGGGCCGGTCACAGAGAGCCCGGGGTCCTGGTTCTCTTCCTGTGTCACACTCATCATCCCTCCTGGAGCGGCTCAGTCTTTCCTTCTCTAATTTCTACCGGGCTCACTGTAGTTCACTGACCCTCAGACCCTTCTTACTGTCTTTTGTTAAAAAGCTCTCACGCTTGGTTAAGCCTTTGGAAAGTACAGGAAATACTTCACTCAGTGGTCTCCCTGGCAGTCCTGGTCTTCCTGTTGGCGAGAAGGTGCTATTGATTTATCTGTGGGCACAAGCCTTGACACTCTGGATTGCCTGTTTCTCTCTGAAGATGTTAATACCTAGAGACGCTCAGGTCTGGGGAGCTGGAATGCCCAGTACTAGAAGCATTTGGAGACACTCTTAGGTTACTGTGAAGAGACACTACACTCATGCACTTTGCTCGTGACCTGAAAAGGATTGCCTAGAATGCCTAGAATGGTGAAACTGAAAGTTCTTTTATTCTTTATACCTTATCCAATATTATATAATCTAACCACTTTTTAAAACCTCTTTAAGCTTCATCTTTTAGAGTTTACTTTATAGGATTTTGTGATAAGTTTTTGAAAATACATAGTGTATAGAATAATATCTCCTATCATGAGCACTCAATATGTGAGTACTATTTCTGCTATTTTAAAATTCTTCACAGTGCTGAGAGTAAGAGACTACTGAGTGTTCAGTCATAAAAGGTATATTTGCATATCCCTTCCAACAAAGGTTCAGAGAATATCACAGAAGAAGGGGCAGAAAGAATGGAAGAGTGGGAAGGCGGGAGGTGTCACCTTTAGTTACAGCATACCTGTTGCCCTCATGACCCCACAAAAGCTGTAGTCGTGGGCACAAGAGCAAGCTAGTGAACATTCTAGCATGGACAGGAGAGGGACTCATGAGACACCAGCCCTGGCTGAGGAGCAGTTGACAGCTGTGGGTGAAGGGTGTCACTTTTTATTAGACTGTGACAGCTAGTAGGTTGTCTATGCTCTGGTGGGCGGCCTCAGAGCCATGTGCATGCAAATAGCACAATACGCTTGGTCCAGGACGTGGCACTCTTAGGAGGTATGGCCTTGTTGGAATAGTGTGGCCTTGTTGGAGGAAGTGTGTCACTATGGGGGTGGGCTTTGAGACACCCCTCCTCACTTCCTGGATGCCGGTCTTCTCCTGATTGTCTTTGGATCAAGATATAGAATTCTTGGCTTCTTCTCCAGCACCCTGTCTGCCTGGATGCTGCCCTGCTTCCTGCCATTATGATAATGGACTGAACCTCTGACCCTGTAAGCCAGCCCCGATTAAATGTTGTCCTTATAAGAGTTGCCTTGGTCATGGTGTCTCTTCACAGAAATGGAAATCCTAAGACTGAAGTTGGTTATCAGGAGCTAGGGTATTGCTGTGATAGGCCTGACCGTGTTTTTGTTTGGAGGAATGTGGACTTGAGGACTTTGGGTTTGGAAAGCCATGGGATGCTTTAAGTGGGACTAAATGGGCCATCCTAATGGGAATATGGAGGACACTGGTGCTGAGGAGATTTGGACCCTGGAGATCATTCTCATGGTGAAGATCTTATGGTGAAGAATGTTGCTGCTTTTTGGCCTGTCTGAAGAGTCTGTCTGAGGCTTAGGTGAGGAGGCTCAGATTAATTGCATCAACAAAGGAGGTCTCAGAAACGCCTAGCATAGATTTTGTTCTCTGGTTAAGTCACATGAAGAATATTTTGATCAAGCATAGCAAGCTTATAAAGAAAGAAAAATACAAAATGTATTAAAGGGGCACAAATGGAGCTGAATCCTGTGTTCAAGGAGATAAATGGATTAAGGGGGTGGTGAGTTCCTGGGCAAGATCCCACCCATCTAAGCTTTTTGTTTATGCCTTTGCAGTTGAACGAGGGATAGTTATAGTTAGGTATTACTATTACTTGGTTCTTGTTTTCATTTGGACTTTTAACCCAAAATGAACTACAGTCCAGAAATGGAGGGAACAGGCTTTTGATATAGATCTTGAAGCATAGTGGCCTTGAAAAACTTAGGTCTAGGCATGGTGGTACACACCTTTAATCCCAAGACACAGAGGCAAGCAGATCTCTAAAGTCAAGGCCACCTGGTACAGAGCAAGTTCCAGGTAAAGAAAACCTTCAGTCCAGGTGTGATGATATAAGCCTTTAATCCCAGCATTCAGGAGACAGCACCATGCAGATCTCGGAGTTGAAGGTCAATCTACAGAGCAAGTTCTAGGACAGAGAAACTTAGGCAGTGAAGGAGTTGGAAAACAGAAAGCTAGTGATAATGTAATAGAACAAGGGGCCATGTTCCAGCTCCTGCAAGCAGCAAAACTAGGCAGCTTTGGCCACATGGCTTTGGCTTTAGAGTCCAGAATAGAAAGGACTGCTGGGACAATTGGTACAGGTTGACTGGAGCTAAGAAATAAGTGGTGATTGAAACCAATATCACTAAGGTGAAATCTTCTGGGAAGTGTTTTCTGAGAGCACAAAGAAGTTGTGTTCCAGAGATAGCCAATGTTGTACCTCGTACTACAGCTGAACTTTGTAATATGTAAGAATCACCCAGGTGGTACTGGTTTTGAAGGGGTCATGAAGAGCAGTTGAGGCTTGGCACTGTGGGAGGCCAAGGAAGGCCAGGTGGAGGTGCAGCCTCAGTTGCAGTTGATGACTTAGGATTGAAGGGATCATGCAAAGAAGTTGAGGCTTGGCACCCTGAAGAGAGCCTATGAGGGCTATTGGTAAAGCCTACTTGTAGTGCAAGATTCCAGTGTATTGAAGATGACAGTAACATGGGATGACCACCAAGAAGAGCAGCAGTGGAATGGAGTCAATCAGAGCCTAGAGTACTCCAGAGGGCAGAGCTGGAGAAGTGACACCAGCCCTTTGGAGGAGCCTAGACGATCATGTGTGGATTTCAGCCATTAGAACAAGAAGCCATAAAGTTGAAGTTGCCTTGGATAACCCGAGATGTTAGAGATGTCAGAGCCATGGGATACCTGCAGAGGAAAGCTGCTAACAGGGAGTGGAAACAACCCAAGAGAACAAAATTTGTTGCTGCTGAATGTAAGATCTGTCTAGAGCAGTGAACAGGATGAAAGGGGTTGGAGATCTGAAGAGCGCTTTCACATGAGATATGGAGTTTGCCCAGCTCAGTTCTGGTTTTGCTTTGGTCCAGTATTTCCTTGCTATGGCATTTTGGAATGGTAATGTATATCCTGTGCCCTGATATGTTGAATGACGTGTGATCTGCTTTTTTTTATTGTGGTATTTTAGGGGATTATGTTAAGAGATTGCATGAATCTCAGAAGAGCCTTTGAACTTTAGACTTATAAACTCTGATGAGACTGTGATAGACTATGGGGATATTTGAAGTTGGACTAAATTCATTTTGCATTATGCTATGTCTAGGTATGCCCTCCCCCGTAGACTCATGTATTTAAATAAGTCTGTGGGGGCCAGGGAGTAGAATGTGGTAGCTTCAATATGATTGGTCCAGGGAATGGCACTATTAGGAGGTGTGGCCTTGTTGGATGAAGTGTGTCACTGTGGAGGTGGCCTTTGAGACTCTCTTCCTAGCCATGTGGGAGCAGTCTTCTGTTTGCCTTCAGAACAGGATGTAGAACTCTCAGCTCCTCCAGCATTATGCTTTCCTGGATGCTGCCCTGCTTCCTTCCAAGATGATAATGGACTGAACCTCTGAACCTGTAAGCGAGCTCCAATTAACTGTTGTCCTTATAAGAGTTGCCTTGGTCATGGTGTCTCTCACAGCAATGAAACCCTAACTAAGATGGGGTTATTTTTTAATAACATGATGTGAAGGTGGGAGGGGGAATAGTGGGAGAACAGTGCCATGGGAGGGAAGACTTTAGGTTGGATGTGATCAAGGTGCATTATATACACATATGAAACTGTCGAAGAATAAGTTCGGGAAAATAGATAATTTAAAGAAAGCTTGAAGGGAAAATGTCTCATACATAGAAACACACTTTTCTACTAGCAATTGAAATTTACTTGAACTTTAATGTTTGGGCCTCCCATTCAGTTTACTAGGACAGTTTGTTTTGATTTAAAGGGTCTTAAATGCTTTTGTTGGTAAATATGCAGAAGTTATTATTAAATGTTGTTATTGCACTTGTATTTGCAAAACATATTTTTAAAATTTCTGTCAGGCTACCCAATCACAATCTAAGTCATTTCAGTTTCTGTGGAGGAAGAAAAATGATACCTGAAATTTTGGTTTGCATGTGTGTTCATGTTAGTGTATATGAATATACATATACATATATATATTCATCCATATATATGTGTGTGTGTGTGTGTGTGTGTGTGTGTGTACATTTATGTGTCCTGCTCTCAACATATTCTCTTCTAAGGTAGAGATAGCAATCATTTTTAAGCTTCTAGCTAAAGAACATGGTTTCCATTTAATGCAGATGGATTATTAGACCTATTGAATAGTCAGAAACCCAGCCTAGAGTGCTTTGGTGTAATTCAAGCACACTGGCTACTAGTTGTAGCTGGTGATTCCAGCTTTACTCTGCAGGAGACATGAACAAAATCACAAAAGATAATGTGACCAGTATGTCCCCCGTGACTGAAGCGGAACCTCACCGTGTTATAAATGGGTCTGGGCTGAGAGAGACCTCTGAGTCGTACAGTGGGCACAGTGTGAGCAGCCTACACCTAGCGCACCAGGTTTGATCTTTGCCTGTCATGACTGCATTCTGCTTAGACAGGTCGATCACCAGTCTGAACTGGTTATCCGACAGATAACTTATTTGTTTCCTGGTTGTTCCTTGTTTCCAAGAACCAAGGCTATTGGATATTTACCCTGTTGCTTATGGCAGCATCTTCTGGAAGAGGAAGTAAACGATTCGCTTGCCAAGCGAGGCTCCAGTGGCCCCTTTGTTATGAGTGTCTGGGGTAAGATCCCTGCAGCACTGAGTGGCTCAGGAGGAAACAGCTCCAGTGGCCCCTTTGTTATGAGTGTCTAGAGTAAGGTCCCTGCAGCACTGAGTGGCTCAGGAGGAAACAGCTGCTCTTGTGAGTTACCGACTTAACTCACTCAGGCTGCTTTCTCTTGCTTAGATGTATGAGCATCATTGAGCTCCCACCCTGGACTTCTTTGCTTTTGTGGAGTGGCCTCTCAACATCCCTGAGCAGGATCCCTCTGCCCTATTCTGAAGTGAGAGATGAATCTCTCAGAGCCTGTGGGTCCCAGTGACAAACCAGCTGTCCTGATGGTGTCAAGCTGCTTTTGGTTCCCATGAACACTGTCAGCAGCACGTGATCACCAGGTGGTTTGTGTCTCTTGCCTTTCACCCTGTCACTTTTCTGATCTGCTCCCGTTTTTCACAGTTCACTCTCCCTTCCTTGCATTAGTCCATGGCATTTGACATCAGCTGACATGTTTCCTGCTTACGTCTTATTACAGAAAACCACCAAACCCCAGTAGCTTTGCTCTACTGTTCAGGGTTTTCTCAAAGCCACCCACATTATCCTGCTAGCAAAGTAGCAGAACTTAAAAAGATATTTTTTCCAGTGTAACATCTAGAAATGGCTTACTAGGTGTGGCCTACTCTCCACGTGTAGTTTTTGCTTCTCCAGAGGGGATGCATAGGTCTGAGTTTGCTTAGAAACTCTGTCTATTCCATGTCGTATGCTAGCCATACTGTTTCAACTGTATCAGCTATGTTTAAGCAAATGAATGCAGGTGTTCGTGAAGAGTGGCAGTGTGGATGCTCGTGGTATTCTGTGGCTTGCTGCTTGTAGGTTACCTGAGGCCTCAATGTGAATTGACTCAACTGTGGTCATGTTGATCTGAAGGAGAGGACCATTTCCACATTGACTGCTTACATGAGGCTTCCCCCTCCAAGCTCTTTTCTTTCATATATGCCACATGCTGTGATCTTGAGTCTCTTCTAGATATTCAAATCAGTCTGTTAATTGGAATGTTGAACAAATGATGTCATTGTTGGTGCTAGAGAGGATTTATATTGGGTAAAACATAAAATTTTTATCAAATTAAATATATCATAATGCTATAATAGTAAGTAATCAAAATTATAGACAATCAATAAAACCACGGACTTGGAATTGGACCAACCCTACACCAAAGATTCTGGGCCTGGAGCCTGTTGTTGTACCTCTTACCTTTAAGTCCCTAACCCTGTGCAGTTATTTGTATGTGAGCTTTCTTCCTGTTGAGCCAGGGTCCAGTTTTCATGGATTCCTTAGAGAGTGTAAGCCCCCAACCCTTTCCTTATATCTTTTGGTCAAGACAGAGAATTTGCTTTCTATGTCAGGCCTTCTGCTAACCTCTAATTTCTTAGTTTCTTATCCCTAGGTTCACGATGCCACTGCTTTTCTGATGAGTAAGATTTCTCAGTCACATAACTGAGGAGTGTTGCAGCTGAAATGCTAACCCAGCAAAACCAATCCACCGTATGCTTTGGGCCGCTTCTCTATGCAGGACTACCTTTTGGGCAGACAGCCTTTTTGGTTGCACTGCCACTGCCATTTGAAGCATCTTTCCTGTGCGGTAACTGCTTCTTAAGCACCCTGCCTTCACCACACTCCAGCAGCCTTCCAGACTGCTGACTCCCATTGCACAGCTGGCTGCGGGGTGCAGACCGTTATCGGAACTGTCTATTCTAGACGGCACAAATGGATAGGCCTTGCTCTGGACCATCTCCAGGAAATCCATCCCAAACCCTGAATGGTCCTGGCCCTGCTCCAAAACTGTACTAACCTCCCACAAATTGTGATTCCAGACACGTTTATACCTTGGCCCCCAGGATAATGGAAGCCACAAAAGAGGCAGAAATTAAAATGTCAGTCCAGCTGGGCCCACAATGTGGGCCAGCAATTACAATGGGACCAACTGTCTCTTGGGGCACCTGAGGGTAGCACGCCTGTGCGTTCCATAGTAGGAACAGAGTCATCCAGAGACATTTCCTACATGCATAGCCACTGTAATTATGGTGTGCTACTTATCAACTAATATTTTAATGAGCAATTGGAAAAAATAAACCAAGTACAAAACAATTACCAGAAATCTGGTGACCTTTGTCACACACCTCCCATTGCCATTTTATGAAAACTACACAGCCCAAATTATTGTTTGATGGAAGCTGTAAGACAAGATAGAGCAGCATGCTTCTCTACCAAGAAGAGTGAGGACTCTGATATCGTCACAGTGACCTCAGGTCCCGAAAGGCAAGCATTAGATGATGCCATGCAGATGGAAAGAGTGTCCACAGCAGAGATGGCAGGCCTTAGAATAAGGGAAGCCAAGGACACGGGGTGACAGAGGGTTCAAGCTATGTGGACAGCTGGACATTGCCCATTTCAGTTTTCCCATCCATTCCTTACCAGCCGGCCGTTGGCAGGAGCCGCTCGTTTTACTGAAGCTGTCGGGTGTTTTGTGCTTCTGAGGGTGCAGTTAAGTGCTTGCTGTGGCACACTTGAGTCTTTGCTAGGTCCGAAAGCAGGAGTCTACTTCCAGTGTGCAGAGAATAAGCAGCGACTCACCCCGAACAGCTCTGCAGCTAAGCTGCATGGAGAAGCCGTGGTCCAGCAAATAAAGCAAACCTGCCACGTCTCGCCCAGCAGGCCGCCTGTCCCCGGGTATCTTCACACAGGATGGCCACACAGTGTTGTGACACACCTGATGCACGCGGTTTTATGGTTTGTCTTCGCACTTCCCGCTTCACTAGACTAGACGTTCTGTGAGGACAGTCTGTGAGGACAGTCTGTGAGGACAGTCTTCGCCATCATCCTCAATGTGAATACTCTAGGGACAGAATAATCAACTCAGTGAGGTTCTAGTTTATGTCACAGCAACAGTGAATTCTTAGTGGAAAGTGGATTCATTGCCTGGGCTTGTTTGCTTGCTTGCTTGTGTGTTTTGTTTTGTTTTGAGACATACATAGTTTCTCTATGTAGTCCTGACTGTCCTGAAGCTCACTTTGTAGACCAGGCTGGCTTTGAACCCAGTGCCTGCCTCTGCCTCCCAAGTGCCGTGATTACAGGTGTGTGTGCCATTGCTCCCCAGCATGCCTAGGTATTTTGAGTACTTTCTCATGGTGGCACACTGCACCTCAGTGTGTGACCTCAGTGTTGACTATAACTGGGAAGATAGGAGTGAGTGGCAGCGTGCAGTGAATTGTGACACCCCTCTCATGCTGGACTCTGCTGCAGGGGCCTCTAATACAGTGGTTCTCAACCTTCCTAATGCTGTCACCCTCTCATACAGTTCTTCATATTCTGGTGACATCCAACTGTAAGATTATTTTTATTTCTACTTCATAACTGTAATTTTACTACTGCTATAAATCGTAATGTAAATATCTGTGTTTTCTGTTGGTCTTAGGTGACCCCTGTGAAAACTTAATGTGTCTCCCAAAGGGGCCACAAGCCACAGGGTGAGAACTGCTGTTCTAGGAGGCAGGGGGTGGGCCCTGTTGCTACAGTGGGTCCAGCATCTGTAAACCCTTCTCTGTTTCTCCAGGGAATAATCTTCCTCAGGGCTAAGAGGCCTGACTCAGCCATGGTTGCAGCCGGGGCTACCAGAGGAGACCTGCAGCAGGAAGCTTGTTGGTTTTGCTGGGGAAGAGTTATCTTGGACCTGTGGGACCTTTATATTGAAGTCACACAGGGGAGGAAGGTGTTGAGGGCAAGAGAGAAAAGGGGGTAAGGGGTCCTTTAGACACCAGGAGAGCTGAAAAATCCCCCATGACTTTTTATTTATTTTTTTTAAATGTTGCTTTCTACAATACTACAGCGAATCCCCGAGCCATATGACTCTATCCTAGAAGATTCACAAAGGAACTAAATTTGGCAAGTCACAGTCTTACTAGGAATTCATCATTTTCCTGGGCTGAAATCTACTTCAGCTACAGGAAACTCACATTGTGTAATACCACTTCAACCGGACAGCTCTGCATGGAGACACTGATTAGGACGCATTTGCTCCTTCTGTCATTCGGGAGATATTTATTGAGTGCTCACTGTATAAGTAGCCCTTTTCTCCAGTTGCATATTTAGGTCATCCTTTGAGCTGTTCCTCACATCAAAGGGATTCTGGACCATTCCTTCCACAGAGGAGCTCCACTGTGTAGTATCCCTTTAACTGCACATAGAGCACAGTGCACAATGACGACGGCATTGACTCATTGGTGTTACACTTTCCCTGCGTATCAGTCATATACTAGGCCTAAAGATGACAGGGGTGAAAGACACTGTGTTGTGCTGAGAGTTCTCTGGACCCACAGCAACCTGTAAGTCAGGGGCACACAAGGTAGAGAGAACCCAAATGGCCTTGGAGGGGACCCTTTCAGGTGCTTTCACATGAGAGGGGGCCAGGGTAGGAGTGTGGTCTTTTGACAAGTGTCTGCGGGAGGGAAAGGGCACTCCATGGAGGCTCGGAGGTAAAGCTAAAGAGGAAAAGAACACTCCAGATCCGGAACTCAAAAGAGTCTGCCAAAGCAGGAGTGGACAAGATGAGAGAGGCACCAGACAAAGCTGAAGAGCCCAAAATGCTGTACTAGAAAGGTAGACGCTTTCCCTGTAAGGTTGCATGGAGTTTGAAAAGTTGTCGATAGTGATGGGGTTAACATGCTTGGCTTTACATTTGGGGAAGCCAGTTTGATAGTATTTGGACCTCTAGAAATCAAGGTTTCAGACCAGCTGGGAGACTTAATGGTTAGGTGAAGGGTGTTATGGGACTCACTAAGGTAGTAGCTGACTGAGTAGGAAGAAGGGCATGGTAGTGGAGACACGTAAACAGCGGGGCTACAGGGGCATCAGAGGGCCCATAACTTCAGTGGTCCTTGGAAGTGTTCGAGAAAGTGTGAGCCTCAGACCCACTGAGTCAGAGAATTGTAAGTTCAAGACGCCCTAGATTTCTTTCTCCAGAGGCCATTAAAGCTTAAGGAACACTCCCGTAGGCCTCAGCCTAGCACTGAGACACCTGGAACTCCCCCGTCACTGAAGGCATTCTAGCACAGAAGTAGTGAAACGTTCCATAGTTGGCATTGAGTGGTGGCTGGCATTGGTGCTAAGAACCTAGCAGACATCAGTAGAGCGGCTCTGCCTGGGTTGTGCAGTCTGAGGAGGTTTCCCTAATATGTTAAGCAGTTAGGCAGCAGTGAGCTAGGTAAAGCAGGCAGGAAGAGAGCATGTGTGATTTCCCATGCAGACAGCCCAGGGTGGGAGAGACATGGGGCTGGGAATAACAGTGCGAGCAGGAGAGAGAGCATGGGTGGGGCCTGTAGAGATATCAGATCCAGCCCAGTAGGTTTAACATTTAGAGGAAAATAGGAAGGCCTGAGCAATATGGGAAGACCACCAGTAAGAGGAGAAAAGAAGTAGCTGAGGCTCCCTTGATGACTGAGCACAGCCTCGTCTTCATTGCTGGGGCCATTGCTTGAGGTGCCTTGACTGCGACTGGTTCCAGAAAGATCTGTGGGATGTTCTTTCTATGTGGCCTTGTCCTAGACAAGGCAGAGGAATTGAAGTGCTGTCATGTGATCCTTGTGATGTGACATCTTGTTCCAGGTGACATCTGGCTTCATTGTGACGCTTAATCCACAGAGCAGGGATCATTTTATTCCCTTGCTGTCTCATGGTTGTGTCAGCTCCACTTTTCCAACCCCTAGGACTTAAAGGCAGTTGTTGGTGGTTGTTATACAAACTTCTACATTTTCCCAATTCCGGGCCCCGTCCCAGCCTTGTCTTTCTAAACCAGCCTCCACTTCACTAGTTCTCTCTCCTGACTACCTCAGACAGACCTGCTGAGGCTTCTTTGTGTTGCTCTAGGACCCTCCTTCATCACTGACGACAGGGTGCCCCTTGGCACAGCAGCATCTATACAGATGTTGGCCAGTCCAGACTCTTCCCAACTCATAGCTAAAGACAGATGCTGTTTAGGGATGCCTATAAGACCTGTGAGTTCCCACCCAACAGTAGTTGTGACATTACATTTTAATTTTGTTATAGACCTAATAATCCATAAAGGGCTGCTGTTTTACTCACTACCATCTCGTTAATTGGCTCAGAATGCAGTGTGTGATGGACATTTAATAAACATTTTCTCAGTAACTTAACCCACGTTGTTTTTAGACTTGCAGGAAGTGTGCAAAACAGCCAGGGTGCTGGTTGTGTTCTGAGGTGGAAGTGTGAGACCCCGGCAGGCAGTCTCCAGAGCTGGGCCAGTGCAGTCTACAGCCTGTGCTCTGCTTTCCAGAGCACCGCCTAATGCTCCACAGAAGCACCGTCTCTTCAGTAGAGACATGGCACGTCACATGCAGTGAGTCTAAGGACACCTGCTGGTGGCATGACTAAGTCTGTTAAGGTGCCTGGAGGACACATGTATGATCCAGGTTCAATCCCCAGATCTTCAGAAGGTAGAAGGAGAGGACTGCCTCCTGCAAGTCGTCCCATGGCCTCCCCACATTCACACCCATAAACAAGCACACTGAATCACCTTTAACTCTGGAGAAAAGAGGCAGAACTCAGATAAGTCACCAATTTTTAATTTTATAGGCAGGATGTGTCAAAAGGCCTGCAATTTGCAGATAGAACCCCTATTAACTGGTACAGAAAATGTCAAACTTCACTGTGTCACAGTGGAAAGCCAATTGCTAAATTAAAAAACCTTTTTACGTGTAATCATCTCAGTGTTTGTATTTTTCACTGTCTCCTGTCACGTTTCACTGTTTTCTGTTTAAATTGTGATTTCCCCAGATTCCTACATCGAGTGCTCTCTGCCTGAGTTTTTTTCTCTGTCAACATTCGAGTTTCTATGTTTGCCAAAAATACCAGAGTGCTTGGTAACCTTTACTGAGTCTGTTACTGCTGCTGCTAAGAAGGTGTTACTGCTAAGTAACCCAAGCAGTCCTTAAACTCAGTGTATCTCAGGCCGGCCTCCAATTCATGGCAATCCTCCTGCCTCAGCCTCTGGAGTGCTGGGATTACAGGTATGCACTGCTATGCCTGACTTTTTTTGAGACATTTTGTACCTTGCATACCAACTCTGTGATATGGATATCCTAATTATTGGTTTATTCAGATTCACCAACAAAGGACAGATACTTTGCTCTCCCTGACTTATTTTTAAGATAAATTAGCAGAGAGATCATTATCACATTGATTTTGGTTGCTCTCCCTGCTCTTGATGTGCAGGTATGTGAAGACTGTGTGAGTGAAGATTGAATGAGGCCTGATTCTAGAGCCTGAACTTTGACCCCAGCATCCAGAGTTCTCCAAGGGCCCAAAGACAGCACGCCCTGCTGGGTGGGCTCTCAGAGGCCACCTGGCTCTGAACATAAAGGGTGCTTGTGGGTTTCGTCAACTAGGTTACTTTCTGGGCTGGTTGGGCAGTATGGTTTGACTTGTGTTTCCTGGACTCTGGAACTGCATGGATAGTGTATGAACTTTAAATCTGCATGTAGTTTTTCATCAATAAAATATTAATAATTTAGTGAGGTTGCCAGCCAGCATATAGGTGTATGACAAGGGAATTTTTCTTTGGACCTCCATGGAATGCTAACTCGCTGTCATTTTTAAAGTGTTGCAAAAGCAAATGCAAGGGCATAGATGTGTTGAGTCCACAGTGAGGGCACAGAGAGCAGAGACAAAGTCTACAGCAATTGCAACTGCTTGTCACCTCAAAGTAACACAGGAAAACAGAGTCAGTGAAAGACTGCAAATGCGAGCAGTGTGAAAAGAACTCATTTCAGGGAGCACCGTGGGCTGAAACTGAGAGTGCCGTGCCTGCTACAGATCAGGTGGGAAGGCCTGAGGATGGAGGCCCTCAGGGACTTGCCCTTTCCCATGGCTACAGAGCCATCGCTGGGAAAATGAGAGCAGCATGAGTTCCTCTGAGAGAGTTGGAGACCCCACCTCCGCCCCAGAGGAGGGGGCTGGGTATTTGGGGGCTATAGCCCAAGGTCAAGAAAGAAAAGCAAAAAGCCCAAACCACCCACTTTCCGAGTTCCTCCTCTCCTGTTCTCCTCTCCCAGCCTTTTAGTCTCATATCCTTGGCTGAACTGCCTTCTTAGCCTCCGTCTAGTTTCAAACTGAGGCGACCTTGCTCTCAACTGAGAGAGCCAGATGTGGCTGTTTCCAAGGAGTAAATCTGTGGTGTTTGTGTGTGGTTTGCTTTTTCCTATGGAAAAATAATCTAGGAAAGCCGAACTATTTCTAACGTGCACCGAAGGTTGAGAAGGAGGGCTGTGCAGCCGTGATGAGATGGAAGAGACTGTCAGCTGGGCCCCGGGACAGCCAAACAGCAGGCAGGTCCCCGTCCCATCTAGAGGCATACCGAGCAACCCAGGAAGAGCCTGCTACCCACTGCCCTGACGGTGGATTTATTGAGCTGGTTATGAAGCCTGCTATTTCTGCTCTGTCAAATTCATTCCATTAAGACTTAAAATAAGTCTGCAACTGGATAATCTTACTGTTATAGGAAGAAGCCTTATGTAATACATGCAAATGCATGTTGAAATTATTAGGCTTTTATTTCCTCCTCCTCAGAGCAGCATTTAAGTAAGAGCTGTAAAAGCCCAGAGATTTTCGATAATAAATGTATATCTGAGAGTATCTCCTGACATTGTGTGGAAAGCTATCCAAAGGTTTTCGGCAAAGGCTCTGTGGGGATAGACAGAGCGGGGCCTAATGCCTCCTAGTTACTCTCTAGTTACTTCAGACTGCTCCATGCAAATCACCTTGCTGTCAAGTCCTGAAAGTTGTTCGGTCCACCAGAAAAGCGTTCAGAATTTGGGTCAGAAAGCCAGGGGTGGAGTCCCAGTCTTGCCCTTTGTGAGTTCTGTGTCACAGCTACTGCAGGATTCCTTTCTTTCCTGTACAATGGGAGAAGTAACAGTTCCTGTTTCCTGGGGCTGCTGGTGAGACTTGGGAGACATCCATCTATGGAGTGCCCTGCAAGTTTCAAAGGGCAGGGAGGTGGCCAGCTCTTGCAGTCACTCGTTGCCTCACAGAATGAGGGATAGCTACACGAGAAGGAGAAAACCACTTATTACAAAAAGCCCTCCTTCATAGTTACCATAGCAGATGACGACATACTTGAATTCTGTCCATAAAGGCAGATATAAAGTAATCAGAAAGCTAGTCCATTTTAGATGTGAAAATACCTTTCATCTACAAAGAAAAAAAAGTTTCTTTTGAGATTGTAGAGGGGTCGGTCGTGTGGCCTAAAAGAGTGCCACAATTTAGCATTTGCTAAATTGTGGGTTGGAGGGCTGTAAGACGACTGAAGGAATCACACACACAAATTTTTAATTCCATTTGAGCTATAATCTGATTTCACTGTGGAGTACAATGTCCCTTTCAAGAGAAATCTGAAGTCAATATGGAGGACTGTGGTGCAGAAGTTTTCCACCCAGCAACAGGATGACGTCAGCGGTCAGGGAAAACAACCAATCAGGAGGCAGAATGAATAAACGCGTGCTGGGATTTCGCTCATCGGTCTCCTAGAGCAAGCTCGGCTCTAAAGTGCAGGGGTTATTTGCAGTTCCACTGCACTCCAAGCCTAGACCCAGCGGCTCCATGGTTGAAAGAGCACCGTGCGCGCAGGCGTTGTTGAGACCATTTGCATCCAGACCTGGTCCTGCAACTTCTAAGAGTCACGTTGATGTATTTCTGCAAGAATTGGGGACTGGGGGTGGGGCGAGGGGAGAAGGGGCATAAAAAAGTCAGGATTAGTAAATATTTTAAAGGCTTGATTTATATGCTGTGCCTTGTAGTTGTTTGAAACCTGTTTTGTTTCATGCATTAGATGCTGCTGGGAGGCTAATGAGCTAATGACACAGGGGCCATTATGTAAAGTTCAGTGCATGCTCTATAAACCTCAGAGAGTTTGAATTTGCCTGTGATGTTTCAGGTCTTCTAATGATAAGCAGTCTGAAAACGAACAGCTGTTTTATCTTTGGGTCAAAAGCCTGACTTTCACTAAGCTGTGCTCTCTGTGTGCACTACAAACATGTCTCAATGGGAAGTTCTAATGTGGCTTGCAGACTAGCTCCCGCGTGAGGAAGCTGGGCAGGATTCCTGAAAACTTGAAGTTTGCCTCCAAACATCTGGTCAGTCTTCAAGGTCTTGGTAGACCGTGGCAGCAGTAATATAGAAAGGGTGCAGATGAAGGGTTAAATCCACCAGGCAGCCTCACTGTCTGTCATACTTCCTAGGCACACACCTTGTCTGCATGAGCCAGGCAGCGTCCTCTCCCGGGAGCGGTGAAGCTCCTCTTTCCGAAGGAAAGAGGCATCTGGCAAGGAGATGGTGATTTCCATCTTTCTTCTTCCAGAGTCGCTGGCAGGCTTCAGCATCGTTGATGGAATTATTAGTCTTCACCTGACACAACTTTCTTTTTGATAGTTTGTGTCTTGGCTGACAGCCTCCTTTTTTCACTAGTGAAATGAAAACAGGATTTATAAAAATGAATTAATTTGAGCGAATTAGGGACATACCATTCTGAACTCCTCCGAGGATCTAGAGAGAAGGATCTAGAGAGAAGCAGAGCGAGTGAGTGGCCGCAGAGCAATCCTTTTGGGTGCAGGTGCCTGCCTGTGCTTGTGGACCAGTCTCCCTCCACCTAGCAGAGCACCATCCCACAGGTGCTGGCAGGGGCATTGCTCAGACCGGAGCAGGGCTCTAAAGATAAATAGCCTTTCACACAGAGGTTCTCTGGCTGAACAGAGTAGTTGAGTAGATGGCTACTCAATAATTCATAGCCCTCTCTCTCCTTTAAACTGGAAATAAACAACTTGTTGGCAAACAGGCATCCCAGAGAGACCCACAAACACTGTGGATTTGTAATTAGCATGTAAAAGGATTGCTGGAAGCCTGTTGTGCCCTGCAGGTTCCCAGGAAGACTGGGAAGGCCTTGTTTACACTCTGGCATTCATTTGCTTAGCAAATCTTCACTGTAAAGGCAACATTAAATTTCCGGGCTTTTTTCTGTTTGACTGACCTCAGATACCAAGCCTTGAGAGAACAGCAAGGGGGCTCCTAATGATTCTATAGCGCCCTTTGTGGGTCTTTACAGAGAGATCCAACAGGTGAAACACCTGAAGCACCTTCCCTGTCTCTTTCTCAGTATTCTCAAGGATACGTGCTCCTTGTATGCAGAGGGGTTTAGAAAAGCTGTTACTGGGGTGGGCCAGGAGCCTTCGTGTGGGTGAAAACCCCAGAGTCAGGTTAGAGGCCACAGCCGCTGCAGTACAGAAGTCAGAGGAAGTGGAGTGCGGTACACTTCCTGGGTGAGCTCACCAGCTATTTTGGACTCTGGTTCCTCATTAGTCGGTAGTCAAGGAGACCACGGGAAATGGCAACATCTGACTATTTTCACCCAGCCTTTTTCTTAGAGACGTGCACTTGCTGACTAAGATAGCGCACTGGACCTGGGGATCAGCTTACCACAGTGCCTTCTTCCCACTAAACAGAGGCAGACGGGGCATGCTCAGAGATTTATGGCCAAGTACCCCCTGATGGCAGGACAAAGGCAGCAGAATAGAGAAACTGAGATTTTCCTGTTGCCCTGCCTTGCATTCTATCTTGCCTGAACCATTGAAGTTCACAGAGAGGTGGCATTAATAAAGACTGCAGGTACAGCCTTGGCTGGGAGTAGAGATTCACCTGATTTTGAATCAAGGGGCCATTCATTCCCTTACAGACCCAATCAGATCTTGGCCTGTACTTGAGCAAGGGAAGTCACCTTATTCCAGGAGGGTGTCATTTTGTATGGGAATATATGGATGTGATTTCGTGGGTTACAGTGACATGGGTAAGGCAACATTTGCAGCGTTGCATGTGAAGGTGAAATTGGAGTTAGGCAGGTTTCATATCCAGTGTGTCGGAGGAACATTCCAAAGAGATTGCTGCAGACTAGCCACTAAGCCAGGGACTCCAAAACTTGTTGGCTATCTAGGCACAGAAGAACCAAGCAGAGTTCCCCTAGAGTGTTCAGGGTGAGCTGGCCATGCCTACACCTTAATTTTGGGTGTCTATTCTCCAAAAGTATGAGACAATACATTTAGGTTGTTGTAACTTGTGTAGCTAGTGGTTCTTTGTTAAACAGCCTTAGCAAATTAAGACAACCAAAATGTCTGTTGCCACGCTATGTAGGGTAAAGTTGCCCATCCATTGTATGAAGATGAGTCACTCACTTTACCTTTCTGGAAGAAAGTTTTCTTACTTGTTCTGTCAAGGTAGAATAGATAGGTCAAAAGGAGTCTTGGAATATTGAGTTGCTCCCCAATATTCTGTGGGTTTTCCTCCTCTAACCTCCTAGAATTTCTGAGAGGACAGAGTAAAGGAGAAAAGAAGGTGCACAGAACCAGCCTGCTGGTGCCTGGCTCAGGCTGAGGCAGTGCCCGACCCAGGCTGTCTCTGGGTTGGGTGACTCTCTCCTGTGATTCCTTTTTGCTTCTCCATGACTCAGCTTGCTGAACAAGGCTTGGGGCAGGTGGGAAGGTTGTGGTGCATGTGGCCCTCGACAGACAAGCCTTCTGATTGAATGGGCAGGGCATCAGCTGCTGGGCCCAGTGTCACTCTGGGCAGCGAAATTATCTACTGAATTATCCTGAGAACTTTGTGTATTGGGCACTCTCCTTCCATGTTTCTGTCATTTAAATAAATCCAAGGTAATTCTTCAATATGGAAACTGAAAGGGAAAACAAGTGTGTTATGTGCCCAAGGTCACAGAGATAAAGACGGAACTCGGAGACTGCTGAACTTGACGGCTTTGCTTGATTATCGTGCAAAACAATGCTTTACCTGGCCGTTTCGCCCTGCGGAGCAGCTACACAAGCAAACAGCGTTTGTGTAGTGCCCAGTGGATGACAGATACACTCAAGGTTCTGGGGATCCAGTAGCACAGGACAGACAGAAGCCCTGCCCTCATGGAGAAGGGAGGCCGACAGTAAAAACAGAGACAAATAATTTAGGTGATAGGAACTATGTAGCAAGTAAAACAGGAAGGGACAGAGAGTGTGATTAGCAGGCTCAGAGAAGACAGTCCTTAGTCTCCGTCTCTTGACATTCATGTCCTTCTATAACCACTGGACTGTGACCTGAACCCAGGGGCTTCATTTGTAAGGAGCACAGTGCAGCAAAGATAGATGAAAAGACATCTAAGAATAACAGAGAAACTGTAAAATTAGGAAGTGGTTTAAGCTAACAGGACTCAGTGAGATCCACATGCTACAGTGACTTTGGTATTCGTTCCTATTTAGTTAGTAAATAACAAACTGCCCTAGAAAGACAAACTTGGGTCTTCTGAGGCTTTGTGCAAGGAGCTCCTCTCTCCACTGTTGATTCACGCAGAGTTTCTTTGTATCAGGACACCAGCAGAATACTTTCTGCTTAATTGTGTTTAATGTCCTTTCCCAGGTCATCACAAGCTCTCAGAGCAGATGGAGAGCCCATTTGGATTCTCTGTATCAACCTAGATTTCCAAGGACTGAAAGAACCAAGAGCCTGACCTTGGCTTCTGTGGAACCAAAAGGCAACATTAAGGCTTCAAGGAATACTTTAGATATCCACTTTCTCAAGCTACAAAGAAATATGAAATGAGAGTAAGTTCTTCAAGCAGAAGTCTTAAATAAGGGTTTAAAAGTTAAGCATTTAGGTATAATAAATATAGATTAAATGTCTGACCTCAGCAGAAACCAAGGAAATATGAAAGCAGTGGACAGTTATGGTTTGTTTGTTTTTTTTTTTCATCTTTCAAATTGGGAAAAATGATCCTGAATTCACGTGGGATTCAGTGAGATGCAGCGTTCACACTCCTGGTGGCTGTCCTGGCCCTTCAAGTGGGTCAGATCCACAGGTGTGCAGCTCTTTAATCATTGCTTTGTATAAGGACACGAGAGCATCCTCAACCCTTCCACAGAGTTAGGTACCTTTAGATGTTCAGCACTTATGGGGTGATTCACTAACCAAATCTGATACAACCCTAACGAAGTTGGAGAAAGCATTCAGTAAAAAGCGCTTTTATGGTTCATTGTAGAATTGAGACAAGGAAAGAAGAAACAATAGGAATCCTTGGAGATTTGCTTATAGGATGGATGCGACAATTTCCTGCTTTAAATGAGGTTTGAAAGACTTCAATAAACTGGGGCAGCATGAATAAACATCTAGATACTATGCCAACTATATCAAGATCCCCAGCATGTATGTGGAAGAGGCCGACACAGAACTACTCACCGTGGAACTGAATTAACCAGGAAATATATACATTTCAATATATAGATACAGACAGACATAGATTTGGATATGGGTATAGATATATAATGGCCATGTCATAAGTGACTGTAGACTGACTTGAAAGTGGTTCTAGAGTGATCATCACTTATGCTTATAGTCAGAAAACTAACAATGCATGCAGCTTAGCAGTATGTTTTCTAAAAATCTAAGTCCACAAAATTTGAACCGTTATGTTCATGACTGTGTATTGATCCAAATATTTCCAATAAATAAGACCACTTTGGCTTGCCTTAAGTTTTAGAATCACACTAGTTTCCTCTTTTTTGCTGCTTTTAAGGTAACAAAGTAGTCTGGGTACCAAGGAGCTGGTGGTGGACTGGCAAGACGAATACTCCCGAGACTCTGCTAGTTTAAAACGGGGCTGGAGGCTCAACAGCTGTGTGACCACAGGAACATGTTCAACCCCACCGGCACCTCAGCTTTTCCATCCTTAAGGTTTAACACCAACAAGGTCAGCGGTTGACTTGCTGAATTTGTTGCATGAGGGTTTGAGTAAGAAACCCCGAGCCTTGTCTGACACATAGAGAAAGCCACCTACATTTTCTAAACAGTCATGGCCTGCTTTTTCTAAGTGATGGCTTATAAACCAACAAAAAATGTAAGTTTTAGTGGACTTAGCGGTGAGGAGCCACCCTGAACCAATCCTCTCCTTCATGCTTCATGGCGTTCACTATCCCCTTGTGACAGTCAAACGGCATAGCCCCATTCTACTGAAGAAACCGTGTACCTGTGTTGTGGCTCGCCACTCCCACACACCTCAGAGTGGAATCAGGAATCAAGTTTATTTTTAACATAAAGTCAATTTCCTTGTGACCCATACTCTGTAGCTCATCTTATGGTGCATTTTAAAATGAGCGACCTACCCACTTACTTTATTTAGTGAACATTCACCGTATGAGGCTTATGTTTCAGATGTGTGGCACAACCCAGCTCACTCCGACGCCTTCTTTATCACTAGCCTGTCTGCTTGGAGCTGCTCCACAGATAAAAGTGGATAAAAGTCACATCAAGTCCTACTAGGCCACCTTATGCTGTGAGCATGACTTTAAAGGATATTTTACAAGCTAACCAGTGATGCTGTGTGCGGAAACAGGGGGACTCTGAGAATACGAGGTCCTATTAGGAGACTGGGGTGTAATGACCCCGTCAAAGGCGGCTCTGTACCTGCCGGTGAACCTAAGTTAGTGGCAGTCCTGTAAGACTCTGCAGACAAAGGGACAGCTGGTGGTGCTTCCGAAAGAGCTTGTTGAAATTTGTGGCACAACTGTTTTCAGTTGAAAATGTGTCCAGTGATGTGTAGAATTTTAGCCATGAAGACTGAGCTCTGGGAAACTTGTAAGTGGAAAACCAGAAAATGCACCCCATGGGTCATGCGGCTTGTGTCAGTAAGGAGACTCATGGGTGACACTGTGTATGTTTGGTAAAGCAGGCTCTGTAGGCAGGCATGGATAGAGTAGTAGCCTTCACTGAGCCATCATTTTCTCAAATGTAGTAGCAGTCGTGACTTCTTAGCACTGTTGTCAGGATCAAATGCAATGATAATCTGTTAAAGGAAACACTGGATGGTAGGAACTTAATTAGGCATCACTTTACCAGAACAACAAAGAGGCATCAGTCTGGAATGCACTCCTACCGCAGAAGGACAGAGGAACATTCTGCACCCCAGATTGGTTTTTTTTTTTAAATACTTCTAGAATTTATTTGTATAAAACATAGGGTCTTCAAGAACAAAGATTTTTGTCTAGTCACCTGTGTGTCCCTGGCACCCAGACACTATGCTCCCCATGGTGGATAGTTGATAAGTTATTTGACTTATGGCTAATTTGCTTGGACCAGCCATTCAGCCTTTGGTCATTCCCAAGACGTTCTGTGGGACCTCAAACTGTCAATCAGAAAAGTGACTCCCTAGCACGATATACTGAGCTAGAGGAAGAAAACTGTGGTTTGAAAATGACACTCCAAGTGAACTTTGCATGAGATAAGCTGAGACTCAGAGGAGGAAGCAGAGAGATAGAGCAGGCGAGAGCAAAGCTGCAAGAGAGGGCATGTTTGAGCTGAATTCAAGAAGACTGAAGAATATTGACAAAATGAGGTAATGGGGGAGAGCAGGGGGAAGGTAAAGAATGGAGTAAACAAAGAGAGCAAAGGTGGAAAGGCCGGAAATTAAAAACCAGTGCAGTCAGGGACAAGGAGGTAGGCACAGGTCTGTGTTATTTGGACACTGCACAGACCCCATGGACTTAGTAACCAAGGTGTGAGTCACTGCCATGGTGGTCTAGGCTTGAGCACCCGAAAGCCCTGTGAGAAGACTGCATATTGGCAAGAAAGGAGAGGACTTGGGTATGGGGACAGGCAGCAACAGCGGATATTTGTCCAAGGGAATGCATATCTTGTTGCCTCCAAACCTGTGGGAAAATCACATCTGGCTTTAGGAAGGGGAATGCTGGACTATTGTTGGCTTGGAAATACCCTGGACCTGCATTTGACTCTAAAGCAGTCATTGCTAGTCCAGCACGTGTTCAGAAGAGCAGCTACACGGCACTGCAGAACCTAGTGAGTGGCATTTGCCTCATTCCCAGCACCTAACCTTGGTGAATAGAGCCAGCGAGCCCCAGAGCTGTGCACCTCCCAACAGAGCATGGGGCTCAGGTACACCGGGCACACAGCCATCAAATCCCCAAGATTTTTGTTTGTCATCAACTGTTCTCAGGCTAGTGAAGGACAATGATGAAGGGAAGCATGTTGTGTGTGAGACCTTGGGCATTATCAATGACATCGTTTCATGACCATAGCGAGGACGGTTCTTGTAGCCCGTTACACAAAAGGCTTTGTGGAGCTAATTGCTTAAGAGGTAAACCAGAAGCTGGACTCTAAGCTGACCTATTGGATGAGTTAATTACATGTCGTCGCAATAGGAGAAAGAGTTGGTTTTAACCTAAGGATTTTAATCTAGAAGGCACAAGGAGCTCGAAGGGGCAAAAGCTCCTCTAAAGGACTGATTTAAAGGCTGGGAGTGGAAGTCTCAGAGTGGACAAAGCCCAGAAGTCAAAGGCCAACAAGTGAGGAGGAAATGAGATAGCCATAACTCCCTCCCTCCTCTTCTCCTCCTAAGGTGTCAACAGCTTCCCTCTTCCAAAGCAAGTGAAGTGGCAGCTCCAGGGTGGCTTCCTGGTCTCCCTGGTAAAGCACTGGTTTTCCATCAACCCCATGGCCTAGTCTGTCCAGGCTTCTAACCACACTGAGAGACGCAGCCATTCTTCAGTTGCCATCACCCATCCTGTATAGGCCTCTGTTGTCATTCCAATTAATCATTAAGCCTGCAGATTTGCACTTAGCCTGCACAAGACAAATTCCAGAGGCATGAGCTAAGAGCTCACTTTATTTTGCCGCTCATAGCAGGGCACATTTCCTAGAGTCAGCTCTGCCTACTCCCTCTCTGCCCTCACCTTTGGAACCGAGGAAAGGGAAGGGAGGGGTCACGTGGATGTTGAGGCTCCTTAGGACTGGGAGTGCAGGGGGAAACAAAGAGGGCGAGCAGAGTGAGTACTTCTCAGGCTTCCCTTGATGAGGAAGTCTGCAGAGCAGAGCTGACTCCAGGAAAACCTAGCACACGAACAAAGAGATGTCTTCATGCTCTTCTGTTTTGATGTTGAAACCTAGCGCGCCATCCAAAGGTGTCAACAGGTGCAAGGTTAGGTCTGTTATGGGAATTCCAGCTTCTCCAGCTTCTTGGCCACATACATTATCATTTGGCCCCAAGGTTGAGTGACTGGATAGAGACAAGTGACTGAAGTGTTTTGTGAGGACGGTGGAGAAAGGGCTCCAGATAAAGACCGTGCTCATCAATGCTTACAACTGGACAAGAGCTTACATCATGGAAACACACCTCTGACTTTTTCTCTAAACCACTGAGACACCTCAGTCTGATAAGTAATTGGCTACATGCTCAGACGTCAGTCATGGCGTCTGTCTGGCGCCACTCTGACTAAAACACCTTGTAGTAGAGAGATGCGTGTCTTCCATGGGCCTACAACCCACACACCCCAGTTCTGTTCTTTCCGTGACAAGGCTGAAGCCATATTAGCTTTTAGTTCAAGGAACAAGATGGCTCCAGGCCCCACGTTAGATGCTTGCACATGGTTTCTCTACTCCCGCATTCTTCTTTTCTCATCATCTCTCCATCACCAAGAGGAGGAAGAAGGGAAGGGGGAGGGGGAAGGGAAGGGAGAAGAATTAAGGGAGGGGGAGGAGGAGGGGGAAGGGGATGGTGAGGGGAAATAAAACAGAATTGTCTCCTGTCTCTCTTTTTCCTCAGTGAATGCTAGCAACTTTGAATGCAGGGACCATGTTGTTCCTGTGTACAGGATGTCCCTGTGCTGGAACAACATCTGGCACATGGTCACTGCCCAATAAATATTTGTCAACTAAATGACAGAAGCCATATAATTTCCAGCCTTACAGTGGCATGGTGTGGGAGCGATCTGTTGGACCAACAGTATAAACACAAAGGGTGGCTACTGGCCTGCCTCTACAATGTATGGCAAACAGATGTCCGTCAGCAAACAATTCGTACCTATAAAGTGCCGAAGGCTGTGCTGGGTGGTGTCACTTTGACAGTTGGACCATTTTCTGAGTTCAAAAAAAACCTTACTGAAAGCTGAGGAGGATATGTATCTATCTGGGAGAATGTGAGGAAAGTGCTTGTGTCTGTTCTGTCAGAGGTGTGTGTGTGGTGAGTTGGGGAGCAGAAATTGAAAGAAGCTGTGTGGCATTGCCAGTTCATGCAACAGAGGAGCCCAGAGGGTGGTGTACTTTTGTCTTAGTCTGTATTCAGTGCTATGGGTTGGTTTTGGTGAAAGAGTTCCAAACCATACTGGCAGGCCTGATGGGACAGTGTCAGCATTGCAGAACTACCCTCGCTGGTGCTAAACAATGCCGGTTTAAACAGGCCTGGATGGCAGCATGCACGTTCATGTTCTTGATCTGCAGCTTTTCTGGATGCCCCCTTCTCGTCCCTACCTCTCGTCTTCACCCTTTTCTCTATATATTTGGCTCATGACCTCATCTGTGTCTATACCTGTTGTGCCTACAGTCTCAAGGGCTTCAACTTCCCGCCTGGACCTGGGTGTTTGTTTTCACCTCTTCTTAATTTTTTATCTCTTGTCTAACCCTAGGGATTGAAGTGTCCTTACATCCACTGGGTCTTTGTTGGTCAGTGGGTCATGAAATTAAACTGGCAGATTTGCAATGGTGGTTGAAATAAACCAGGTAGAGAAAGTGAAACCCAGGAGTTACGATATGCACGGAGTCTGAATCGTCTCTTGTAGTTTGTTTGACATATAACATGGCTTGTGGCCGTTCCTCTGTGATCGTGCTGGGTCTTGAATTGCTTGTCCTACAATGAGCATAGTTAGAGTGGACTCGGAGCTCGCCCTGTCCCGCAATGTCCTCTTTGCTCTTTACATGTTTAGTTCACTCTGCCTTGACCATCTCCATATATTTCATTTCTATCCATTCTTTAGCTCCAACTTTCAGTGCCCTCTGATTTTTAGCTTAAAAATATTCTTGTCTGAGACCATCTTCAGCTCATTCTTGTCTTGGCACAGAAACAAAAGCCAACTGCAGCTCTTTTCGTTGCTCCGTGACTCCCACACCACTGAGTGTACTTCAGGAAAACTTGCAAATCTCTTCATGTCATTAAATTGAATGCATATTCATTTGGGGGCTTTTTGTTGTTGTTGCTTTGGCTGTATGCTTAAAACTGTCAACATTCTGGATTTCTACTTCATCTCCAGCAATCATTTCTCTGTGGCCATTTTCTCCTGCCCTATAAGTCTGGGTGTTCCATAGGGTGCAAATCTCACCATAGGTTATTTCTCCTGTGCTTCCTCGGCTCTTTCCCTACTTCTCCAGCAGGTGATGACTGCCAACTCTACATCCCTCTGTCCGCACTGTCCACTGAGATCCAGATTTCTTATAGCAGATTCCATCTTCACACAGAAAACACATCCCATGATGAGGTCATCTTCGTCGCCAAGATAAGGGGCCTCCTGTGTGTTTGGTCAAGCTGGTCTTTGTATCTGAAATGCTTTTCCTTGCTATTATTTATTTTTCAAACACACACACACACACACACACACACACACACACACACACACACACACACACACTTTCTCTTTCATTTTGTAAGTGATGTTTTTTTAGCCAGAGCCTTCCTGTGTAGCTCAGTTTAACTTTGAACTCCAATCCTTCTGTCTCAGCTTCCAGGATGCTACGGTTTCAGGAATGCACCAAGTTGGTCTCCTACGTATCTTTAAAACTAGCCTTTTATGTGCCTTCGAAATCCAGTGTCAGTGCCCTCAGAGATGCCGTGCATTTCCTCCCAGACCACATCTATGTGGGTTTTGCATCTGTCTGTCTCCCTGTACTGCAAGCACTTTAAAAGAGAGAGAAGTTAAAGGATTTTTGTGTACCCATTGCCTAACACCTGCGTGCCTGGCACAATATAAGGGTTAATAAATATTTCCTAACACTGCCATCATAATAAACTGCTAGAGAATATTTGGTGAGTTCCCAAAAATGGGCCCTGAGAATCAAGTGATCTACAAGCAGATCTGGAGTTGGCCCAGCCTGTTGGCCAGACTTCCCATGGTTCCTGTAGTGTTGCTCTGTTTTCTAATTGTGCTGTGCTGCGTAGACTAGAAAGAGATGCAAAAAGGAAATTTTGATGTGCCCATCATCTCTCTGACTGCCAAGGAGGCAGCTTACCCTGTCATGGCAGGCCCGTGATGGACATTGAGCGTCCGTGCGTCCTTCTGGTTGTCTTCCCTTTGATACTTTTGTATCTTGGTGACTGGGGCCAGGCTCTGAGCCAATTGCTATAATCTGATTGGGAAACTGGTGTTTCGAAGAGTGGGGAACCAGGTCTAGATACCAAGTGTTGCCCCCTTTGTCCTCCCGGAGGTGGTTATGTTGGGGTGGGGACAATGGAGCTGAGCTTACTCTGTGATTAGAGCCATAAACTGCTGAGCAAACATTTGATTAATGAGCGCATGCTTTGCTGATTTCATTAGTTCAGATAAAGCTCACAGCGAAGCAGTTGAATTCCTTCACATGAGTTGGTGTGTAGGTCCAGGGCTAGTGACATCTTGAAAACGCCATTGTGCCGTGGTTTGGATGGAGACTTACGTTTCCTTGGTAGTCCCATCAGGATTGCATGTGGGCTCAACATTAAAGAGTAAACACGGGTCAAAAATAATAACAGTCCTGTGTATTAGACTAGCATGATAGGTTTCGTAAGCTTTATGCAAGTTACATTATTTAACTCTTACAGCAACCTTCCTAACTAGTCCTGATTTACAATACAAAGTTAAAGTGAACATAATCTTATTTGCCTGTGATTCTAGTGCCTGGAGGATGGGGCAATGGAGGATTGCCGATATTTCTTGGCCAGCCTATGTATGTAACGAGCTCTAGGTGAGCCTGGGCTACACAGTGAGATCATTAATAAAGTCAATAAGTGGAATAACCAGAAAAATAAATCTGAAAAGTATCTCGTGGTTGAGACATAGTAATTATAAACTATAGTGACTAACAACAGGAATTGTGCTAGGGCCATAAGATGTCGGGAACAAGAACCCAACAAGGGCCTTTCACATGTTCCTTTGAGTCAATGTGACAAGTCACAAGGTCCAGGCTAAGCTGCCATTCCCTGAGGCAGTTCACTCTTCCTGGTTTCTGGTTCTCATAAAAGTTTGTGTTGTTGTTTCCCTTTGGTCCTTCTGCTTTTCCTGACTCTGTGATTGGTGGAGGCACAGCAGTGGCCCAGGTTTTACCCTTTCTGAGAGGCTGAAGCAAATGATAGTGTTGTGTCCCCTTCATCCCGTACACTAGCTCCATAATAAAGTGAGAATCCTGATCATGTGTCCCCAAGCCTGGCCTAGAGTGTCAAAGCACTGATGATGCAAGAGAGCCTTCCGTCCTGACCACGGCAACCACATCTCTCCATCTTTTCTGGAGGACATTTCCAAAGCGTTCTGTTGAACAGCATTGGAGACTATGCTGAGCTTGGTAGAGGCAGGAGCTGTAACAGATGAGCGCCGACAGCCATTGCTAATCTCTGGCTCCTTGGTAGCAATTCTTTCAGCGCCATTCATCTTCAACCCATCAGAGACTCCCATGAGATCCATGTCCATTGCTTCCTATATACGACCGCTCCTTTCCAGTTAGTGTCTCCATGTTAGAGTCTGCTCACTGTTCTGCAGTAAAAAATAACTCCCCCTCCCATGCGTTTGCTCCACTCAGGCCCTGCCAGTTCCACCGTTCCATTAAGAATTCCACTCCACAGTAGCTCCACATTGAAAGGATTCCACAATGTGGGATGTCACCAGGCCAGGCGCTGATGACTCAGAAGGATACAGTCTTACCTCACAGCAGCACTGGTCAGAAATGAGCCATGTTATTTCTGCTTACAGTCCCTGGGTCAGAACTAATCCATGGTGCCACTCAATTCCAAACCAGTCCATGTGCCTGGATAACCAATAGAATCCCAAGGAACTACCGGTGTGCCCTCGGACTCCTCAGAAGTACTCCAACTCGGTTCTTTGCTATTGTTTTTATCCCAGTGATATCCATTTCTCCACAGGACAACTAGAGAATGCATTACAATTATGAGTCAGCATGTCTAACAAATAATATAGAGAACATCTTTTCCAGAGCGTCTATGTGGCCATGTGTCTGTACTAACCAATTTGATGAGTCTTTGAAGGACAGACAGGATTGACGCATCTTCTCATAGAACCTCACGGGACTGAACGCAAAGGTCCTCAGACACAGCAGCATTCCGGGTGGCTCTCTTTGGGAAAATGCAAGTGGTGGTTTTGGAAGGGCGGTTGGGCTGTGCCAGCACTTCTGTAAGGTTCTCTATGAGGGCGAGGGTCATGGCCATGTCTTTTGTCATTTTCTCTCCCTTGATGCCAGGTGTCCTGTTAAACTAGCGTGACAGTGGAAGCCGTTTGTCTCCCCTCCACATGAAGCCAGACTAAAGTGAGTGCCTTGGAACAAACAAGGATTGCCATCTCATCCTCTTCTATCAGCTCGAATTCACCCTAATCTCGCTGAGTGCCTCGGTGGAAAGCGAGCTTCAAAGACTAGCAGCTTGGTTGAGACAGCAACTTACATCGTCACCTTTACATTAGAGACACAGCTGTGTAAACACATAAGCTACGCCTTGCCTGAAAACATCAATGGCAACAACCACCACCACACCAACAAAACCAAAGCAAACCCAAACCCAAACCCAAACCAAACCCAAACCCAAACCCAAACCCAAACCCAAACCCAAACCCAAACCCAAACCCAAACCCAAAAAACCTCATCTCCCCGACTCCTGTCTGTAAGCCACCAGTCTCATGTAACTGCAGACAGTGTTCTCTCTGCTGGGCTTACTGTATCCCCAGCTTCCTGTGCTGGCTGATCAACCGGGACCTGACTTCTGACCTGTCAGATTTATGTTGTCTGTCCAACCTTGTCAATCTCACCTTGTCAATCTCAAGGTCTTCTCCAGGATCATTACCCAGATTTTTTTTCCTTACATAATTTAATTTCACTCTGTCAACTATAGTTTCTTTGATCATGTATGAGACTTAAAAGTTTAAAAGCAATACCAATATATTTTGTACAAGCATGTCTCAATATGATACAGCTTTTTCTATGTTTTTTTATTTTATTATTTTAATTATTACATAATTTATATTTTATTATTGTTTTATTTTTACTTTTGGGAATTGAACACATGCTAGGCAAATGCTGTACCAGAGAGCTGTGTTCTCAGCCCTCGGCATGATATATATTTCAGAGGAAAAAGTTATGTTTCATCACACCACAAAATTCTAGAAAGAAGTTACCTGAGAAATATTTATTATGGGATCTCTGAGATCTTTCTCCAAAGCATTTACAATCATTTTCATAAACATGAATTACAGAGCTAGAAGAAACATTAGGGCTTATTTGGTTCTAGTCTCTTAATATACAATTCTGAGGATACCGAAGCCAAGAAATAACAGATAAAATGTATAATATATCAGTCAGTCTGTTTGTGAATTGGTCTCTCCACTCTACGACAGTCTTTGACTTCCACATTTGAGCCAGTACTCAAGGATACACTGAGTTGGCACAAGGCCCAGGTTCAAGTCCCAGTATCACTACAGAATGTTCAAGGTGTTAACCGCCAAGTGTTATCTACTATAATGAAAGTACTTGAAAAATCTTTGTTTTGTGAGGTTCTGCTTTAGAGCACAGAGTTGTTCATTTTGTGGGTCACAATTCCTTTGACAAACCTCTATCTGCAAAAATATTTACATTATGATTCATAACACTAGAGAGATTACAGTTATGGAGTTGCAACAAAAACACTTTTATGGTTGGAGGTCACCACAAGATGAGGAACTATACTGAACGGTTGCAGCATTAGGAAGGTTGAGAACCACTGCTCCAAAATAAGTGAGATGGTAGAGCCGAACCCCACCCCCACATGGACTTGGGAGCCAGACTGCCATCAGAGTGCAGGGAGAGCCGGTTTGGCAAAGGAAAATGACGTGGTTTCCTTTCAATTTAGGGATTATACAGTTGGGACTTACTGCATTCCTCGTCTCACTGGGGGCCAGCCACAAAACATGTTTTTGCCATCAAAATATTTCTAAATACTTTCTATGTTAGTTATTTTGGTATCACTGTGACAGCGGTGCATACAAGCACTGTGTCAAAGGAGGAAGGATGTGCATTGGCTCATGGTTTCAGAGATGTTTCAGCTGTGGTGGCGAGGGAGGTGTGCGTGTGGCAGTGGCTGTTCATGAAAAAGAAGCAGAGGGAGTGGGGAGGAGCTAGAGGTGTCCTTAATCACTGTTCCACTTCTGCGACCAGAATTCACTTCCTAAGCCTTGACACTCTTCCAAATAGTGCCCCACGCAGAGGACCAAGCCTGCAAACAAGGGCCCATTTGGGTGTTTCAGATTACGGTAACCATGTGTGCTTGTAGAGCAATATGGATGCCAGGGTCTGCAGTTGAACTATCAGGGTTCAGATCCAGCCTTGGCCATGTGGGATGCACTGTGTGATTTAACCTGAATGAGCCGCAGTAAATCAGCGATAACATGTTTGTAAACTGGTTATGAAGGTAAGATTAAACTAAATTCACAAATGATAAAGAATGTCACTGTCGGCTGCTGCTGGCACGTGCTTTAGTCCCAGCCCTTGGAAGGTATAGTCAGGAGAATCTGTGCGTTAGAGGCCAGCCTGGTCTCCGGGATGGCCAGGGCTACACAAAGAAACCCTGTCTTGAAAACCAAAACCAACCAAACGAAAAAAAATGTCCAACAGTAATAGGTAATAAGTAACTCGGGTGTCTCCTATTCAGATTGGCCTCAGGGGCATGGCAGGGTTTTTACATCCATGGTTTCTTTTTTTTTTTTTTTTTTTTTTTTTTTAACACCAGATGAGAGAAGCCCAGTGCTGGCTCTCGCTTGCCTAGGGGCAAGTTTCACTTTGGCATTTTCTTTTTTTTTTTTTTTTTTCCATGGTTTCTTTCAAGAGGGTACTTACACGTAAAACTGTAAGGAGTGAGAGAAACAAGGGGGAGCAGGCAGATGTACTTGTCTTGATCGTGTGGGGGAACTCTAGATGGCAAATAGTATCATGGAACGTTTCTTCTCTCTATTAATCAGTCATTGTCCCCTGGCCGCCTCTGGGGATAATATGCAACCTCGTTGACACTTCAGGGAGAGCTGTTTCTGCCCACAGAGGGACATTCTCAGAAGAGGGGGTAGCTCCTGGGAGGCAGCAGGCAAACCAGAATGGGCCTGTTGGGAAGGATCTGGAAAGACAACCAAGGAGTCTTACATGCTTGAGACAGTGGTCGGTGTTCACTGACGGTACAGGCTGTGGCTGTCCCCTGTGCATTTCCATCCCCAGTCCTTCCTCCTTCAATCACGCCTCCAGGTTTGCTAGGTGATGGTACATCACTTCTGTGCTGAGCACTCTTTGGGAGCACGGGAGGCCTCTGCCAGTGAGCTGAGGGGCACTCCCTTGTATTCTCACAGAGAGACGATAAACAAATCAATGTGATGATTACGGACACGCGCCTTAGGGTGAAAGCGCACCATAAGCTGATAACCAGAGCTTCTTTCACTGAGGACATATGGCTGGGAAGCCTTGATTGTCATCTTCCGGAGGAGCGCGAGATACAGCATATGGTATATATTCTATACAAGCACCCAGGCATTTCCACCTAGAGAGCTGAAAAGGATACTGCTCTTCGGGCATGCGCATGTCTGATGTGATCTAATGTCTCTGCTTGTCACGTTTTCTCCACAATTTCAGTGTTGATGTTTCTGAGTTACGCTCTCTGGTAATTTGATCTAATCCACCTATTCATTAATTTTATATCTGCATTTTATCTTTTACATTTATTTATGTTGTGAGGGGGACACATACACACAAGCCACAGTGTGCCTGTAGAGGTCAGAGGTCAACTTGTGGAAGTCCCTTCTCTCCTTCTACCGTGTGAACTCCAGGAGTCAAACTCAGGGCGCCAGGCTTCACAAACCTTTATCTGCTGAGCCCTGCAAGTGAATTTTTAGTATCTTTTGTTTTCTAAGGTTGGTTGATGTTTGAAGATAGGATGAGCGTCTTTCCCCTTGGAGCATAGTCTCTTCTGACAGGTGAGCAGTTTACACTAAAAGTTCTTCCATGGGGGAGAAAGTACAGGCCTGGGCTGGGATTGCCACTGCTGAAGCCAGGAAGAGAAGGCAGGAAGGATCTGCAGCCACTGGGTCACAGAAGCCATGTGAAGGAAGCACCACGGGAGTCAAAGGCTGGCTGGAAGCAACAGGGAGACAATTAGGCAGCAAATCTGGAGCATAAAGCGCTTGCAGCAAAGAAGTGGAGGCTGTACCAGAGGCCTGACATGCCTGCAGTTTCCTGTGCCTCTGGCTGGGTCTGAGGCTGGAGATGAAAATGCTGGGTTATGAAGATGGCCCTGTGGTAGTCAAGAAGGATCTGGAAGCGTTCTAACTGAAGATCTTTCTTCAGGAAACCCACACAAGTGAGTACATCTAAAATAATTTAGTTAGTTAAATAAAACAGGGAACTCCAACCAGAAAAGTTATCTGTTCCCCCTGACCTTGAAGGCAGGTAGGGCTTCAAGGGGGTTCTTTTTGTTCCCCAGAGCTGTGAGAGCTTGTCTCTCCTTATTTGTCTGCTTCCTTCTCGTTCCTCCTTTGGCTGTCCAGTGTTTCCTTTCTCATGACTCAACCCCTGTAGTGATGGGCAAGGCCGTCTTCAGCAAGCCTTCTAGCATAGCTTCCTGTGGGAGAGACAGTGTGTCCCTACCTCAATCAAGTCACCTGGGGAAAGGAGAGCACTGTGAACCTGCTGTCCTGGGCAGGGGATAAGGCAGGTCGTGTGGAGGGCGTGCAGCCCAGAAGGCCTGGCCCAAGTAGCTTCGTTCTTCCAAAGAAGGGGTGGCCTGGAAAACTTTCTGAGTAGAAGGTTCTAACTGACTGACTCAGTAATTGATTGGCTGACTGGTGATTGGTAGGGTTGCCTGTTTTTCAGTTTTGCAAACATATAGAAACACCATTACCCACTTAAATTGTAGCTGTCCAAATTGAACTAGCTGTGAACAGTGCTTCTCTGACACAAGCGTCTCTCCAAAGTTGAACTGTACTAAGCGCCTATAGTGTGCAAGGCATCTCACCAGACTCACAGGATCCTAGGAAAATATGTCCCTGAAAGCCTTCTTCCTTGTGAGGCTGTGGGTACCTCAGAGACAAGTATTACATCCCGAGTCCTATAGAGCGCCTAGCATATCGCAGATCTCAACAGACACTTGTTTCTGAAGGTGGACTTACATGGTGTATTCAACATACAAAGCTGCATCTGTGTGGAGAAATGACATCCTGTCAATCACTGTCAAACCTCCAATTCCATCCTTGGGTATTTCTCCTTAGAAAACAGTAAGAAAATTTTGAAACTTCCTTTGAGAATATTTTGGACGTCAAAATCAATAGTTTAGGTCAGAATTCCAGTTCCCATAGACTGGCCGATGAACCAGGGGCCATTTCTTTTTTATTTATTTATTTATTTATTTATTTATTTATTTATTTATTTATTTATTTATTTTTTTTTTTTATTAACTTGAGTATTTCTTATATACATTTCGAGTGTTATTCCCTTTCCCGGTTTCCGGGCAAACATCCCCCTCCCCCCTCCCCTTCCTCATGGGTGTTCCCCTCCCAACCCTCCCCCCATTGCCGCCCTCCCCGCATAGACTAGTTCACTGGGGGTTCAGTCTTAGCAGGACCCAGGGCTTCCCCTTCCACTGGTGCTCTTACTAGGATATTCATTGCTACCTATGGGGTCAGAGTCCAGGGTCAGTCCATGTATAGTCTTTAGGTAGTGGCTTAGTCCCTGGAAGCTCTGATTGCTTGGCATTGTTGTACTTTTGGGGTCTCGAGCCCCTTCAAGCTCTTCCAGTTCTTTCTCTGATTCCTTCAATAGGGGACCTATTCTCAGTTCAGTGGTTTGCTGCTGGCATTCGCCTCTGTATTTGCTGTATTCTGGCTGTGTCTCTCAGGAGAGATCTACATCCGGCTCCTGTCGGTCTGCACTTCTTTGCTTCATCCATCTTGTCTAATTGGGTGGCTGTATATGTATGGGCCACATGTGGGGCAGGCTCTGAATGGGTGTTCCTTCAGTCTCTGTTTTAATCTTTGCCTCTCCCTTCCCTGCCAAGGGTATTCTTTTTCCTCATTTAAAGAAGGAGTGAAGCATTCACATTTTGATCATCCGTTTTGAGTTTCGTTTGTTCGAGGGATCTAGGGTAATTCAAGCATTTGGGCTAATAGCCACTTATCAATGAGTGCATACCATGTATGTCTTTCTGTGATTGGGTTAGCTCACTCAGGATGATATTTTCCAGTTCCAACCATTTGCCTACGAATTTCATAAACTCGTTGTTTTTGATAGCTGAGTAATATTCCATTGTGTAGATGTACCACATTTTCTGTATCCATTCCTCTGTTGAGGGGCATCTGGGTTCTTTCCAGTTTCTGGCTATTATAAATAAGGCTGCGATGAACATAGTGGAGCACGTGTCTCTTTTATATGTTGAGGCATCTTTTGGGTATATGCCCAAGAGAGGTATAGCTGGATCCTCAGGCAGTTCAATGTCCAATTTTCTGAGGAACCTCCAGACTGATTTCCAGAATGGTTTTACCAGTCTGCAATCCCACCAACAATGGAGGAGTGTTCCTCTTTCTCCACATCCTCGCCAGCATCTGCTGTCACCTGAGTTTTTGATCTTAGCCATTCTCACTGGTGTGAGGTGAAATCTCAGGGTTGTTTTGATTTGCATTTCCCTTATGACTAAAGATGTTGAACATTTCTTTAGGTGTTTCTCGGCCATTCGGCATTCCTCAGCTGTGAATTCTTTGTTTAGCTATGAACCCCATTTTTTAATAGGGTTATTTGTTTCCCTGCGGTCTAACTTCTTGAGTTCTTTGTATATTTTGGATATAAGGCCTCTATCTGTTGTAGGATTGGTAAAGATCTTTTCCCAATCTGTTGGTTGCCGTTTTGTCCTAACCACAGTGTCCTTTGCCTTACAGAAGCTTTGCAGTTTTATGAGATCCCATTTGTCGATTCTTGATCTTAGAGCATAAGCCATTGGTGTTTTGTTCAGGAAATTTTTTCCAGTGCCCATGTGTTCCAGATGCTTCCCTAGTTTTTCTTCTATTAGTTTGAGTGTGTCTGGTTTGATGTGGAGGTCCTTGATCCACTTGGACTTAAGCTTTGTACAGGGTGATAAGCATGGATCGATCTGCATTCTTCTACATGTTGCCCTCCAGTTGAACCAGCACCATTTGCTGAAAATGCTATCTTTTTTCCATTGGATGGTTTTGGCTCCTTTGTCAAAAATCAAGTGACCATAGGTGTGTGGGTTCATTTCTGGGTCTTCAATTCTATTCCATTGGTCTATCTGTCTGTCTCTGTACCAATACCATGCAGTTTTTATCACTATTGCTCTGTAATACTGCTTGAGTTCAGGGATAGTGATTCCCCCTGAAGTCCTTTTATTGTTGAGGATAGCTTTAGCTATCCTGGGTTTTTTGTTATTCCAGATGAATTTGCAAATTGTTCTGTCTAACTCTTTGAAGAATTGGATTGGTATTTTGATGGGGATTGCATTGAATCTGTAGATTGCTTTTGGTAAAATGGCCATTTTTACTATATTAATCCTGCCAATCCATGAGCATGGGAGATCTTTCCATCTTCTGAGGTCTTCTTCAATTTCTTTCCTCAGTGTCTTGAAGTTCTTATTGTACAGATCTTTTACTTGCTTGGTTAAAGTCACACCGAGGTACTTTATATTATTTGGGTCTATTATGAAGGGTGTCGTTTCCCTAATTTCTTTCTCGGCTTGTTTCTCTTTTGTATAGAGGAAGGCAACTGATTTATTTGAGTTAATTTTATACCCAGCCACTTTGCTGAAGTTGTTTATCAGCTTTAGTAGTTCTCTGGTGGAACTTTTGGGATCACTTAAATATACTATCATGTCATCTGCAAATAGTGATATTTTGACCTCTTCTTTTCCGATCTGTATCCCCTTGATCTCCTTTTGTTGTCTGATTGCTCTGGCTAGAACTTCAAGAACTATATTGAATAAGTAGGGAGAGAGTGGGCAGCCTTGTCTAGTCCCTGATTTTAGTGGGATTGCTTCAAGTTTCTCTCCATTTAGTTTAATGTTAGCAACTGGTTTGCTGTATATGGCTTTTACTATGTTTAGGTATGGGCCTTGAATTCCTATTCTTTCCAGGACTTTTATCATGAAGGGGTGTTGAATTTTGTCAAATGCTTTCTCAGCATCTAATGAAATGATCATGTGGTTCTGTTCTTTCAGTTTGTTTATATAATGGATCACGTTGATGGTTTTCCGTATATTAAACCATCCCTGCATGCCTGGGATGAAGCCTACTTGATCATGGTGGATGACTGTTTTGATGTGCTCTTGAATTCGGTTTGCCAGAATTTTATTGAGTATTTTTGCGTCGATATTCATAAGGGAAATTGGTCTGAAGTTCTCTTTCTTTGTTGTGTCTTTGTGTGGTTTAGGTATAAGAGTAATTGTGGCTTCGTAGAAGGAATTCGGTAGGGCTCCATCTGTTTCAATTTTGTGGAATAGTTTGGATAATATTGGTATGAGGTCTTCTATGAAGGTTTGATAGAATTCTGCACTAAACCCGTCTGGACCTGGGCTCTTTTTGGTTGGGAGACCTTTAATGACTGCTTCTATTTCCTTAGGAGTTATGGGGTTGTTTAACTGGTTTATCTGTTCCTGATTTAACTTCGATACCTGGTATCTGTCTAGGAAATTGTCCATTTCCTGAAGATTTTCAAATTTTGTTGAATATAGGTTTTTATAGTAAGATCTGATGATTTTTTGAATTTCCTCTGAATCTGTAGTTATGTCTCCCTTTTCATTTCTGATTTTGTTAATTTGGACGCACTCTCTGTGTCCTCTCGTTAGTCTGGCTAAGGGTTTATCTATCTTGTTGATTTTCTCAAAGAACCAACTTTTGGTTCTGTTGATTCTTTCTATGGTCCTTTTTGTTTCTACTTGGTTGATTTCAGCTCTGAGTTTGATTATTTCCTGCCTTCTACTCCTCCTGGGTGTATTTGCTTCTTTTTGTTCTAGAGCTTTTAGGTGTGCTGTCAAGCTGCTGACATATGCTCTTTCCTGTTTCTTTCTGCAGGCACTCAGCGCTATGAGTTTTCCTCTTAGCACAGCTTTCATTGTGTCCCATAAGTTTGAGTATGTTGTATCTTCATTTTCATTAAATTCTAAAAAGTTTTTAATTTCTTTCTTTATTTCTTCCTTGACCAGGTTATCATTGAGTAGAGCATTGTTCAATTTCCACGTATATGTGGGCATTCTTCCCTTATTGTTATTGAAGACCAGTTTTAGGCCGTGGTGGTCCGATAGCACGCATGGGATTATTTCTATCTTTCTGTACCTGTTGAGGCCCGTTTTTTGACCAATTATATGGTCAATTTTGGAGAAAGTACCATGAGGAGCTGAGAAGAAGGTATATCCTTTTGCTTTAGGATAGAAAGTTCTATAAATATCCGTTAAGTCCATTTGGCTCATGACTTCTCTTAGTCTGTCGACATCACTGTTTAATTTCTGTTTCCCTGATCTGTCCATTGATGAGAGTGGGGTGTTGAAATCTCCCACTATTATTGTGTGAGGTGCAATGTGTGTTTTGAGCTTTAGTAAGGTTTCTTTTACGTATGTAGGTGCCCTTGTATTTGGGGCATAGATATTTAGGATTGAGAGTTCATCTTGGTGGATTTTTCCTTTGATGAATATGAAGTGTCCTTCCTTATCTTTTTTGATGACTTTTAGTTGGAAATTGATTTTATTTGATATTAGAATGGCTACTCCAGCTTGCTTCTTCTGACCATTTGCTTGGAAAGTTGTTTTCCAGCCTTTCACTCTGAGGTAGTGTCGGTCTTTGTCTCTGAGGTGTGTTTCCTGTAGGCAGCAGAATGCAGGGTCCTCGTTGCGTATCCAGTTTGTTAATCTATGTCTTTTTATTGGGGAGTTGAGGCCATTGATATTGAGAGATATTAAGGAATAGTGATTATTGTTTCCCTTTATATTCATATTTGGATGTGAGGTTATGTTTGTGTGCTTTCATTCTCTTTGTTTTGTTGCCAAGACGATTAGTTTCTTGCTTCTTCTAGGGTATAGCTTGCCTCCTTATGTTGGGCTTTACCATTTATTATCCTTTGTAGTGCTGGATTTGTAGAAAGATATTGTGTAAATTTGGTTTTGTCATGGAATACCTTGGTTTCTCCATCAATGTTAATTGAGAGTTTTGCTGGATACAGTAACCTGGGCTGGCATTTGTGTTCTCTTAGGGTCTGTATAACATCAGTCCAGGATCTTCTGGCCTTCATAGTTTCTGGCGAGAAGTCTGGTGTGATTCTGATAGGTCTCCCTTTATATGTTACTTGACCTTTTTCCCTTACTGCTTTTAATATTCTTTCTTTATTTTGTGCGTTTGGTGTTTTGACAATTATGTGACGGGAGGTGTTTCTTTTCTGGTCCAATCTATTTGGAGTTCTGTAGGCTTCTTGTATGTCTATGGGTATCTCTTTTTTTAGGTTAGGGAAGTTTTCTTCTATGATTTTGTTGAAGATATTTACTGGTCCTTTGAGCTGGGAGTCTTCACTCTCTTCTATACCTATTATCCTTAGGTTTGATCTTCTCATTGAGTCCTGGATTTCCTGTATGTTTTGGACCAGTACCTTTTTCCGCTTTACATTATCTTTGACAGTTGAGTCGATGATTTCTATGGAATCTTCTGCTCCTGAGATTCTCTCTTCCATCTCTTGTATTCTGTTGATGAAGCTTGTATCTACAGCTCCTTGTCTCTTCTTTTGGTTTTCTATATCCAGGGTTGTTTCCATGTGTTCTTTCTTGATTGCTTCTATTTCCATTTTTAATTCCTTCAACTGTTTGTTTGTGTTTTCCTGGAATTCTTTCAGGGATTTTTGCGATTCCTCTCTGTAGGCTTTTACTTGTTTATTAATGTTTTCCTGTGCTTCCCTAAGTGTGTTCATGTCTTTCTTGAAGTCCTCCAGCATCATGATCAAATATGATTTTGAAACTAGATCTTGCTTTTCTGGTGTGTTTGGATATTCCGTGTTTGTTTTGGTGGAAGAATTGGGCTCCGATGATGGCATGTAGTCTTGGTTTCTGTTGCTTGGGTTCCTGCGCTTGCCTCTCGCCATCAGATTATCTCTAGTGTTACTTTGTTCTGCTATTTCTGACAGTGGCTAGACTGTCCTATAAGCCTGTGTGTCAGGAGTGCTGTAGACCTGTTTTCCTCTCTTTCAGTCAGTTATGGGGACAGAGTGTTCTGCTTTCGGGCGTGTAGTTTTTCCTCTCTACAGGTCTTCAGCTGTTCCTGTGGGCCTGTGTCTTGAGTTCACCAGGCAGCTTTCTTGCAGCAGAAAATTTGGTCTTACCTGTGGTCCTGAGGCTCAAGTTCGCTCATGGGTTGCTGCCCACGGGCTCTCTGCAGCGGCAGCAATCAGGAAGACCTGTGCCGCCCCTTCCGGGAGCTTCAGTGCACCAGGGTTCCAGATGGTCTTTGGCTTTTTCCTCTGGCGTCCGAGATGTGTGTGCAGGGAGCAGTCTCTTCTGGTTTCCCAGGCTTGTCTGCCTCTCTGAAGGTTTAGCTCTCCCTCCCACGGGATTTGGGTGCAGAGAACTGTTTATCCGGTCTGTTTCTTACAGGTTCCGGCGGTGTCTCAGGTGCAGGGGTCCTGCCGCTCCTGGGCCCTCCCCCACGGGAGCCCAGAGGCCTTATACAGTTTCCTCTTGGGCCAGGGATGTGGGCAGGGGTGAGCAGTGTTGGTGGTCTCTTCCGCTCTGCAGCCTCAGGAGTGCCCACCTGACCAGGCGGTTGGGTCTCTCTCTCACCGGGTCTGGGAGCAGAGAGCTGCTGCGGGCCGGGATCCGCGGGTGTGGGACTTCCGCTAAACACAGAACGTGCCCGGTCCTAGAGAAATTCTGCTTCCGTGTGTCCCAAGCTCACCAGGCAGCTTTCGTGCAGCAGAAATTTTGGTCTTACCTGTGGTCCCGAGGCTCAGGTTCGTTCGTGGGGTGCTGCCCAGGGGCTCTCTGCAGCGGCAGCAACCAGGAAGCCCAGGGGCCATTTCTGATGGTCAGTTTCCCTGTGTCTTCTCATTTGTAAGGTGGCATTACAACTGTCTGTAATGTTATTATCTAAAGTGTGGAAGGTTTTCTACTGCTTTGAATTTTCAAATATTTTCGTGTATACAGTGAAGTGAAGGAAACGCAACATTTACCTGCTTCCTTGTGCCTTACAGAGCCTAAAGGTGGAGTTTTACAATTCTGTGATTATCTTGGCCTTCCCTTCTCTTCCCTTCTCTTCCCTTTCCTCTCCCTCACTCCCTCCCTTCCTCTTTTGTGTAACCCTGTTGGTCTTGAACTTGGGATGATTCTTCTGCAAGTGCTCCCGTGATCAGCCTGATATACGACATTTTCAGTGTGCATTTATTTATGTATTTATTTATTTACTTACTTACTGTATTCTGTTTTATGAAGTTAGATGTGGAATTTCCCACTTATGACACCAGGCCAGTGTGCAGAGTGTTTGAGCCAGCAGAGTCTCTTGCATTGGAGATGTTTATGTTTGTGATGCTCAAGTCGATTTGTTGTTTATGAGCATAGAGGTCTGTGTGAGGTGATATGTGTGGAGTTCCAAGCACAATGTCTGATCTGTAAAATTTTCAACAATTTTGATCATTATCATTACGGTCTCATGTCTGTTATGAAGAACAATGATCAATTATCGACTTCTAGAGCAGAGTTCTGAGAATGACCTGGACGTATCCGCTGTTAGCATCACCCTACGATTAAGCACCGGTTCTTCTTTGTTAGGATCGTGTCTCTGGCAAACTAGGCCTCATTTTTCTCTGTAAAATGGAGCTAGTAAGAATACCTCTCTTTGTCAGTGATGGAGGTATTCAGAGGATAGATAAGAAGAGACTTTGTGTAAAGTACTTTGTAGTATGCATAAAACATACAAATATCTCGACAAATCCTTGTTCGGAGTATTGTCCTTGTCACTGCCACCACAGTTGCCACCATCATAATTGCCATAGCCCTCATCCCCACCAAATGTCCCGTGTTTGTTTTGGCTGATTCTTCCTCCGTGTGCATCGATGTGGTCCCACAATCATTAGTGAGCATTTCCGAGTGGGCAAGGAGAAACAGAGAGGGTGTTTGTGCACGGGAGAAAGAGAAACAGTTAACACTGCATCGAGAGTCACAGTAACTGCTTCAGAGACACTGAATCCCTGGGTCCCAGGCAGCCCTGGATCCAGAGCCAAGTGTTTACCTCCCAAGCCAGACAAAGCTGGAGAAGAATCTGCAGAACAAAAGCAGAGACTTGGAGAAGAACTCAGAGAGGTATTGCAGGAAGCAATAAAGAACCCGCCCTTCCAATCCCAGAGCTGCTGAAGCTACAGAAAAGCCAGTGGAAATGAACTGTTGGTGCCACAGGCAGAACGCCATATGCTGCTTGCTTTCCCTGGAGAAAGAACAGCAAGAGATTGCTCCCCACTCCCCAGTGAGTCGCAGAGCTCAGCTGGTTCTTCCCGGGGACTCTAATGAAATGCAATCCAACAAGCCAGGCCTCAGCATGCTTAACCTTTGGACCACAGATGCCAACGTTTCTTCAGAGAAAGAGCCAGTTGTGCTTGTCCTGGTAGCGGTGATGCAACCACAGAGGGGAAAAAAGGCTCAGGCCTACTGTGGTTTTGCAACGCCTCCAACAAAGGGCTTAAAGGATTTCAGATGCATTTGGAAATTGAACTGTGCTGTCTCTCCTGAGCCAGCATCTCTGAATACCAGAGGGACAGACAATGACAGAATCCAGACCTGACTGCTGATGCAGGCCTGGTGATATTTGGGTTGTCTAGTCATGACAAAGCAAAACCAAGTCCCCGTGCCACTGTTTGCATGGGGGAAGGATGGCATCTCATTCAGCTGCATTTTACTCAGCTCATTGGCTGAGTAAAAGGCAACCTTCTCTACCTCATTCTCCCAAGCAGGACTCAGGAGCCTGACCCTGACCCAGAGCATGCAGTTATTTAAAAGACAATGCCCTCACTTCTTTCTGCTTCCACGAATATTTCTAATCCAAGATGGATGGCAGTAAGGCAGTAAGGACTGCAGTACATGAAGTCAGCTCTTGCCTGCATGAGTTGAAAGGCGGCAGATCTCAGAGGATGTGTCTGCCTTAGGAGGAAGTGAAAAATGATCTTTTGCTACAGAGACAAGACTCTTTTCTTAATTCTAAAAATAAAACAGTAACACCCCCCAGCCCCCATTTCTTAACATAGGAACCATAGCAATGACTTGGCAGTATCTAAGACAGGGACCAGAGATCTATGACCTATGTCAGAGACAGAGGTGGTGAATATGTGGCGGGGCCTGGGATAAAGCAGTACTGGAATTTTCTGACCATTCGCAAAGGCGCAAAAGATTGTACAAGAAGAGAATGGCCTCTGCTTTCTTGTGCTCTACTCCAAATTCTAGTCTGAGGTGCTAGACTTGGTACTTTCTCACCACTGTGACAAAACGCCTGGCACAAGCAATTTAGGGAGGGAGGAGGAGGTGTTTACTTTGGCTCATAGTTCGAGCTGACAAAGAAGGTATGGTGGCAGGAGGTGAGGCAGCTGCTCACACTGCATCTAGGGTCAAGAAGCAGAGGGAGATGGATGCTGATACTCATCTGGTCTTCATTTCATTCAGTGTGGGATCCAAGCCTAGGGAATGGCATCACCCACAGTGGGACTTCCACCTTAGTTTAACCACATCGGGAAAGTCCTTCACAGGCATGGTCACAGCTTTGTCTTCATTTTGCTTCTAGACCTTGTCAAGCTGACAGTCCATGTTAGCTATCGCGAGTGGGAAGGATAAATGGTCTTAAAATATTCTCAGCCTTGTCATGGGGCAAGAGCAACTGTGAACGTCAAGTTCAGATATTTTCCTGGTATATTGCTCTCTTGGGTGGTAGCAGTACGCTGCAGCTACCTGAAGTCACATCCTCCCCCACCCCACCCCACACACACTCTGGTCTGGTTAGTTGTCTGTTTGTTAGTTTGTTTGTTTCAACTTGACACAAGCTGGGATTATCTCGGGAGAAGACCCTCAACTGAGAAAATGTCTCCATCAGATTGATCTGTAGGCAAGTCCGTGGGGCATTTTCTTAATGATTGTTATGGGAAGGCTCCTCCCATCAGGGGGTGATGCCACAGAGGTGCAGGTTGTCCTGGGTTCTATAAATAAGCGGGCTGAGCAAGCTATGGGGTCCAAACCAGTAAGCAGTGCTCCTCCATGGCCTCTGCATCAGTTCTTGATTTGGGATTCCTACTTGAGTTCTGGATCTGACTTCCCTTCATGGTGGGTTACAACTGTGAGCTGAAATAAATTCTTTTCTGCCCAAGTTGCTTTTGGTGATAGTGTTTAACACAGTAGTGGGAAGCAAACTAAGATCTGTTCCCAGTTGCCAAGGGAGACCACCAGCCTTCTGCTGTGCAGTGTTACCAAACCACACAGAACTGTGATGTTCTATAGGTGAGGTTCACCAAATGCATTTTTTCAACTTGCTGCTGGATTGCTGGGCTGTAAACATGTAGTAAGTCAGGGGTCATCTCAACTGCACAAGAAATACCTGTTGGATTGATTGGTCAGGTTTCCATACTAACACTTTTGTTGTTCTTACTGGGACTTTATAATGTGAAACAGTCTCACAGCGACATGAGTCACCTACATGCACAATCAATGCTGCATGGCATCCACCGCTCCAGTACAATACTGCACACGGACAAAACCTCCCAGGAAGGCGTGGGCTGCCTCCAAGCTCCACCTGCACAGGGGCCTCCTCCGCATCCCCAGTGGGAAAGAGTTGAGTCATGCCTGCCTTATACAAGAAACTACACAGCCAGTCCCTAGCAGACCCCAAGGTCCTAGCAAATTACTAGAAAAATGCTAGCAAATCGACCTGTAGGTGAGGGACTGACTTGATTTCTGTGTCCTTATCTTTAATAAATAAGACGTTATTTACTCTTTCTGTGTGTTCAGCTTAGTTAGAATTTACCTTGGGAATGCAAATGGATTGAATGAGAGGAGGGAAACAGAGATGAGGGAAAGAAATAGGCAGGAGATGGCTGCAGAGGAGAAGGAAGAGAAGGGACTGAAAACAATGTACAAAGGAAGGAAAGCAAACAGGTTACAAGGTCAGCCCACAGTGCAGCTGGATACTCACAGAGCAGAGCCATTTCCCAAGACCACATGCAAATGAGCAAGGCCGGTTTGTACTCTGTGTGTGCACTTGTGCACGCACTGGGGATGGACACACATCTGGTAACCCCATCTGTTGCCAGTTCTGTCACCTACAATGGGAACCTCAGACATTTCAGAAGTTTCCCCTTTCTTTGACTCCATGTGAATGACTAGGTTCTTTGATTACTGATTACTGCCTTGGTCTGATTTCTACCCAAACAATCCAAGACAAGTCTCAAGGATACTGGATTTGCTAGTATCAGGGAACCATGGCAGGGATGGGGTTAGGGGGTGGTGAGCAGAAGACAGTGAGCTAAGGTGGCCTTGTGCTGCCACTGCAAGCTCTTGCTCCTGTAGTGCTTCTGAGGAGTTTTGTGAAGTGCACAGAACTCCTGGCCACCACTGTCGCCCTTCTCCCATTAGCGTCTTCACACTTTCTGGGTGTGCATAAAAGATTACAGCACCCTGCCCACAGGCACTCTGGTTAAAAGCATGGAGTCTGTTGCTTGTGGCAGGGCTAGGGGTGTATGCCCTCAGATTGCTCTGCCAAAGCTAGGTGGGATTTGTGAAGAAGGCGAGTGGTGGACAGGATGCGACTGTCCGGTTGTCATAGCGCTACTTTGGATGTCCCTTCCATTTACCCAGTGCTTGTAGCTGCCTCCTCCCTGCATCCTCTGTCTGTTGATCTCCCACCTCAGCTCTGATATTCAGACATTTCATCATCATCTGTCTTCTACTTTTTCAAAATTAAATTTATTTACTCACGGAAGGCATGCCCCGGCATTAGCATGGATGTAACCTGCAGGAGTCGGTTCTTCCTTTTCCACTGTGTGGCTCCAAGACTCCAACCTCAGGACACCAGACTTGGTACCAAGCATCTAATGAACCATCTTGCTGGTCTCAGAGTCATCTTTCTAAAACTCAGGTCTGATTACATCACTCCTGACTTTAAAAACACTCTCCAGCTTTGTTCTTTGTTCCTTTCCCGTCCTTATGTATTTCTCCAACTGTCCTCAGACATTTCGGCATGAAAAATAATTTTTAAAGTCTTGGCCCAGGTCCTCTCTGACATTATTTTTAACCTCCCTCAACCAAGAATCCTTCGAACCATGATCACTCTAATCTAATCTGTGTACTCCAGTGGTCTTGTTTTAAAAGATCAATTTATCAAGACATTTGTACCCTAAGTGTGACCCAAGCACATACACACACACACACACACACACACACACACACACACACACACACACAATGTTCATGAAACTTAATTCATTTCTCCTCAGTTCTGCAGAGGAAGTGGAACCTTCTAATTCACCTAGACCTAGACTATTTTCTTTGGTGAGTGATCGTTCTCTCCTTTGCTGTAACTACCAGCCCACAATGGAAGGAATGCCCTGATCATTAGAGAATAAGCCTGGGAATGGCTAAGGGAAGGAAGGGCCCCATCTTGACACTCAGGTGTGATTCTCAAACTTGCTGTACTGTCCTTTCTCTCCCTGGGCTCCAGGTATCCTCTGACGGAGGAGTATTACCTCCTCTTGAATAACCCTAAATCCATCTAGCCCGAGATCAAGTTTCAGTACGCTAGAGGGGGGATATAAGCAGGGCTGTTTTCCTCCTGAAAGGCCCATTTTTGCAGCCTAAGCTATCACAGAGTCTGGTGGCTAGGAGTTGTTCTTTTTGGCTCTCTTGTTCTCAAGGTTCTCACAAAGGCCTCTCGCTTGGCAGTCTTGTGACAGTTCTTAATTCCCTATCTTGATCTCTCCTGCCCTGACTTTTCCTTGAAGCTCTTTCCTATAGTCTCTCCTGTCTCATCACCTACCTCTCTTTGGGTAAGATTTCTTCTAGGGGTGAGGTAGGATGGGCGACTTCCAGGTCCCCCTGCATTATCCATGATCCATCTACTAGTTCATTGCTCATCATTCTGAAATATTAGACTTTTTTTCTTGTGGAGATAATTTGGTATTTCTTATCCAAGAGACACATTCCTCAGTTCAAATAACAGGGAAGGGGCTGGAACATGGTTGAATGGTTAAAATCCTACACTGCTTTTGCAGAGGGTCGGGGTTTGATTCCTATTACCCACACACCCCACATGGACAGAAAAGAACTGGTGGTGTCTCTGTACCGGAGAAGTAAGTGCGTGTGCTACACAAGGGCAGAGACGCATGGCTGCCTACTGCTCCCTGTGGGCTCTCGTTCCCCTTCTCCTCCCCATCTCCCTGAACAGCAAAGACTTCCACCATCATCTCTAAATGAATCTTGTGTGTGATGATGATATGGAGGAGGTGGGGCTGGTGTTTCAGTTCTGCCAATGGGTCATTTTTAAGGATGGCCTTATGGAAAAAATATTAGAAGAAATGAGAAGGCTTTTCTCCTCTTGGGGAAACAGGACATCATAGAACAAAGCCATTCCATTGGCAGACTATGATTTCCAGAATATATTCTTATCTCTCTTTCTTCCTATTACCACCTGAAAGGAATTATTCACTCTTCGTAATGGAAGGTCAGGAAATGAAAAGCCGTGTGCATTCCTTTCTCCTTGTCTCCTAATCTCTGTTTCTCTGTGCCTGTATAGAACCTTGGATTAAAGAGCCATTTGTAGATTCTCCAGAGAGTGAATTGGGGACCTATAGTCACCTTACTTTGGTGAGAGAGAGCTTTTGCCTCACTCCCAGGCAGGGCTGCCTTTCTTCTGAGCTCAGTTTCCACTCCATAACCCATGATTGCTCACCTGTGTGGGGCTCCAGAACTACCTAAGGTCTAGTCTTCTTATCCGTCAGAATTTGCTAGCAAGAATCTATGTTTATCTTAGGAAGCTATTCTCTATTTCAGTTCTAATGGAGCACTTCAAGGAAGGAGGGGCACATGTGATTTTTAAGTCTGGTATCAAGTACTATTATTCTAACTCTAAATGTAGTAATTTATAAAACGTACTCACTCCAGTGTTTACTGGATAAGTGGTACACTTTCACTATTTGATTTCTCAATTCCAGGATGCTAATGCCTTGACTATTTTGGTTTAGGTTGAGTGGGACTCTTTGCTAGTAGAATTGACAGAAACATCATCTTTCCATTCCGTCCTGATCACCTGATCTGATCCTTGACATTTACTACTAATCGGAAGAATCATCTGACCTTTTAACTGCAAATCCTGCCATTCTGAAAGGTGAGCTTGGCGGTCGACGTTGTCAAGTTTTCCTCCGTCTGCAGAGATGGGATTAATTGCTCCACTTTCATTAGTTCTTGAGCACTGTCATCTCTTCAAAGGAGTTACAAGCTTCTTATATTCTCTTTCTGTACTCCAGCTGAATTAATCTTTTTATTTTTTAATCTAAAGTATCTGACTCTTATATTGAGTTGCATAGACTTTGGGCTTGTGACTTGTAATGGTTGTCACTGACTGAAGAAATAAAGGGTGTACAAGAAGGTCAAGAAGGTTGCTTTTAACCTCCTTTCTGTGAATCCGCCTAGAGGTAGACCAGTCATCTGGATCATCATTCCTCTCTCTCTCTCTCTCTCTCTCTCTCTCTCTCTCTCTCTCTCTCTCTCTGTTAAAACCTGTTCAAAAGAGAGCTCCTGCATATGTATCCCACCCAAGGTTATTTATTTATCACAAATGCTACCTTAAGAAATGGGCAGTGTGTCTTTCTAAAGATCTTTAATGAGGAAAGAAGATGAGTTGGGGAGCTGAGAATAAGGAGACTTCTCATTTTGATATCTTGCAATTGCTAGAGGATAGGACTTAGAATCACTACTGCCACTGTCTTACCCATCCATCTATTTATCCATCCATCCTTCCACTGGGTAAATGTTTATGGAATGTCTGTGAGTGTCTTTGTTGTCTCAGGCCTTGTGAAATGACGAACGTTCAAGACAGTGTTTAAAATCTCAGGACATGCCACCATGGCATTAAATGACTCACGTGGAGGTTACCCCAAAGGCGTTAGTCAGTGGTAGGTTTTTCATCTTCTCTTTGTGTCTACGCAAGGCTTTATAAATAGTTTCTAAAACAGAAGATGGGCATGCAGGCACATCCCTATGATTTCAGCATTTGGGAGGCTGAGTCAGGAGAATCACAAGACCAAGGCTGGCCTGGATGATATAAGGTCCTGTCTCAGAAAAAAGAAAAAGGAAGAGAAAGAAAAGGAGAAGGAGAAGAAGAAGGAGAAGGAGGAGGAGAAGAAGGAGAAGGAGGAGGAGGAGGAAAAGGAGGAAAAGAAGGGGAAGGAGATACTGTATCTTCTCTGCAAGAAATTTAGAGTAAAACCCATTAGAATCCTATACAAAGTGGCATAAAGGGTTAACAATTGAATGGTTTATAAAAAAGGGATGTTATCAGGGTACAGTGAGTCCCAGAAGTCCATGTGTTTGGAAGTAGTTATAGATGGGGACATTGGAGATCTTTCGTGATCCCTTAACACCCTTTACTGCCTTTCCCTCTATCCTAGTATCTGGCCTAGAGAGTCAAAAAAGTTTGCATGGTTGGAAACCCATGCAACTGTTCATAAGTCAGGACCGACAACCCAACTTTATAAGATGTTACAATGGACTTGAGGTGTGGAGGAGGAGAAATGAATAATTTGTGATGGGACAGATCATTCCAGATTGGATGAAAACATTTGTAGGAGCTGGGCTAGAAGAGGTGGGGAGCATGGACTGCTAGGACTCCACTGTGCCTATGTGGCAGAAGTCACACTGGATGAGGCTGGGACAAGAGCGGAGAGCTAAGTCATGCAGGTTTCATTACCTAGATAGTGTTATGTAACAGAGAAGCCAGCCAAAGGTCTCCGGCCTGCCTAACACCCAGTCACAGCTGGTCCCTGTCTGAAAGCGATGTGTTCTAAACTCCTTTTTGATTTTAGGCTTCACTAACACATACACTTATACACGCCCACAGAAATAAACTGGGTTGCATGACTGAGCACTTGACATGACTACTTTTGTGTGGATTACAGAGTCCTCAAAGACAAGAAGTTGGCAGTTCAGAGGTGGGTGGCTACTTTTGCTTTAGTTTGCAATGTCGACAAAAGGGGAGAGCCAACTGGCTCTCCAGACAGCATGAGTCTGCTGGAGAGGGCAGGTGGCCAGGCTTGAAGACAAAGCAAGGACAGATCCGTGTGGAAAAGCAAAACAGTACTCAATCCCATAACGCCTTTCATGTGACTCGGTTCAGGGTATAGTGAGTGCTGTTCTGGGTCCATTTCATGTGGCATCTAGAAAGGACCTCATCCTTCCAGCCCACTTCCATGTTTACAAAAAGGAGATGAGCTCTGATCCTCACCACAGAAGCACAGAAGTGGCCAGTTACAGCTATACACTCGCACACACACACAGCACTCAGGGACTGCAAGGGAGAGCAAGGAGGATGAGAAAAAAATCCCAGCAGCAGACACTCCACAAGTTGTTGAATCTTGGCTCCTGAGTAAATTTATTGTTTCCTCGAAGCAGATTTGTGTTCCTAATTATGCCTCGCTGAAGCTAATATTAAAATGAGTTTTCATTTTCAGAGAAAGCACACACCAGCTGGGCAGAGAAAGCAGAGGGAGAACTTACTGCGCGGCGGGGGTGCTCAGAGGGGAATGGCCCGAGACACTTCAATCATCACAGAGGATAGCTCAACTAGCCATTGCCAGCCTCCACGTACATGCCGTAGGCACCCAGAAGTGTACTCAACTTCCTTACTTGTACTGAAAGCAGGCACAAAATAAGTTGGTTCCTATCATCCTGTACTTTAAAATCCAAATCCCCTTTCTAAAAATCATATGGCGAGGATCACAACTGAGGTTGTCTGTTGCCTGATTATGGCAAAGGCAGAGTTTGAAGACATTGTTCTACACAGTGAGCTCCAGGCCAGTCAAGGCTACATAGTGAGACCCTGTCTCAAAATATTAATAAATAAATAATAAATATAAACAATAAACAATCAAACTTCAGTTATCACCTAGGCCATGAAAGCTCTGCAAATCCACTACAGTAAGACACTTGCAGTCTGTAGTGAAATTTTCTGCCATAGTGAAGAGGGCCAGATCCATTATGCACTGGCAGAGCCACGGGTAAGAGCCCCATTTCACACACACATGCACGCACGCACGCACGCATGCACGCACGCACGCACGCACGCACGCACGCACGCACGCACAGGTTAAAGCTGTGTATTTGCTTTTGGCCCTGGCCTTTTTGTTCCTCCCCCTCTTAGAAGTCATAACTCAGATTTCCAAATCGAAATTATTGCCACCAGCCCTGATTCAGAGGCAAGGGAAGGAGGCGACAGAACAGGAGTCCGGTTCCTCTGAGTCTCCATCCAAGGCTTTCCCTTTGTCAGCTGGGAGAGCTTGTTGGTTGAGGGTCCCATTGGGGAATTCACCAGCTGTAGGCGATGCTCTGCTTTTGAGCCCTGGCCTTCCGTTCTCACATGCCTCTATGGCTGTCTAGGACTAAGTTCTACCCACTGTCTGCTCTGAGACTCTGGGCTGTACTGATGTGGCCTGTATACTGTTGTAGCTCCCCTGGTTGCAGTTCCTCGGAGTGGCCACTGGTCTTTCTGCCGTGGGTCTCCACATGTGGGGCTAACTGCTGGGCCTCCATTAAGCAGCTTTTCCAGTCTCAGCTTCAACCTTGGCTCCTAGTGCCTTGCCGAGTCCCTCTTCCATCGCTCATAGTATTATCCATCCCTGGTGGCTCTTACTCTGACCCAAACTCGCCAGTCACTTGTGCACTCTGTAAAAACTGCAAGGACCAAGAAAGCCATCTCTTGTTCATGTCAGGATTTCTAGCGCTGAGGTCCCTGAAAGATATTTCCTAATTATCACATGGGTGACCCCATCCCGCGCAGATACCAAGTGTGAGGGATTGCGCTGAGTAGCACGTTGACGTGGCATCCTGCCAGCTTTGACAGCTCAGAACTGGACAAATGGGAATTCCACCCATGCGCACCTTCTCTCTCGGGCAGCACTCCTGGAACTGCTGAGCCTACTGAAAAAGTCTGTGCTTTTGGACTGTCCCACTGAGGTGTATATGTCTGTGCACTGAACTCGACAACAGGGCACCAGAGTTCCCAGGTAGACAGAAGGTTCCATTGGGGCGGACCCCCTGGAGTGTCCCACCCAGCAGAGCTGTGTATGCTGGGGCTCTGACTCTAATACTCACCTCTTCCTAACAGCCACACTTTGACAACATTCCTTGCCCTTGATTCCTGTTGCTTGTGACCCTGACCAAGACCCTTGTGGGCAGGACTAAGAAGGTACTACTGCCTTTTGTTTATGGCAAGAACTGGGCAAGTCTTTATACCCCATCCCAGCATCTCCTTGGCTCTCAAGTACCCAGACTTGGTGCTGTCTCTTTCTCGTTGGCTTACTCCATCACTTGAGTCTAGGTTGGCTGGGGAGGAAGCATCAGCTCGGCATGAGGTGTGCGCTAGTGTTGCAGCTGGGCCTGCCTGGCTGAGTTCCTCCTACAGACCCCTGATGACTGCATCCTGAATGGTGTTTAGAGGGGTTTTAACTGGGTACCTTCTTATTAGTTATTTTAATTGTTTGTAACAAAATACATGACAAAAAACCTTAAGGGTGGAGGAGGGAAGGGATGTATTTTGGGTTGGAGAGTCCATGCTGGCAGAGAAGGTACATGGTGAGACCATGAACCAGCATCACATTGGGTGGTTAGCAAGGCAGCAGAAAGGGATGACCGTTGGGGAGCACCTTCCTTACTCCCTCTACTCCTTTCTTTTTCTTTAGGCTAAAATGATCCCAGTCCATGGGATGATGCTGCCCAAATTCAGGGTGGGCCTTTCTTCCTCAGTTTAAACATCTCTAGAAACACCCTCGCAGACGCATGCAGAGGTGTCTCCTGGGGATTTTAGGTTAAATTGAGGATTTCGATTAAACCATCACATCTCCTATGTGCAAGCCGGAGCCAGAGGTTAGAATAGAGAGAGGGAGAGTCAGCTAGAGAGGGGGAAAGGGAAATGATGGGGGGAGGAAGGAACGGCAGACAAAGAGGTGGACGCTCACAATATGGTACTCCTCCACACTGCTCCCCATAGCTCATCATGAAGGCTCAGCAGAAAACTCCCCAAGAAAAATGTTTTATCTTTGGAAAGCCATTGATACAACGCCAAGATTTATTTAAAAATCACTCAAGTTTGATCCCGTTCCAGTCTGCCTAGTCCCTTATAAAGTCAGCGCTGGCTGCTGTTACCCACAGAATGGAGTTTAGCTAAGGTTCCTAGATGGTGTCCCAGGCGTTCTGGGTGATGGGCCTTGCTGTCTGGCTTGAGCATTGCTCCATACGTCGCTTGTCTGAAGGAGCTGCTGCAAGTGCAGTCCCTTACACACTGTCCCGTCTCGATCCCCAGGGCCGCTCCCGCACTCACAGCGTCACGTGTTCCTTCCTCTTCCTTACCTCTGCACTTTGGTCATACCTCGCCAGGCAACTCTTCTGCATGCCCTGCAAATTCAAACAGCGCAGAAGTTACTTGTACTGCAGAATTCCCAGGTTCCTTGTTCTTTGAACTCGAGGAATGTTTTGCCTTTGTTTATGGCGCTGGTCATCTGTTTCTTCCGTCAGAGTAAAGGACCGAGTGCCGAGTCAGGCTCATATGGCCAACCTGTCAGCGCCCTTCGCACTGTGTACCTAATCTCAAGGAGGTTACTTCAGTCAGTGCTTCTGAAGCATGGCTGCATGTTACAATTGTCTGAAGCAGTTTTTGTTTGTTTGTTTTGTTTTGTTTTTAAAGGAAACTAATGGCCAGGCCACAGCCCAGACCAAATTAAAGGAGAAACACTGAAGGGTAGGCTCAAGTATTAAAGCCCCCCAGGTGGCTGCAGTGTGCAGCCTCACTTGAGAGCCCCATTCAACAGCCGGAGTCTTGTTTCCAGGGCCGCTTACAAGACAAAATGCAGTGTCTGCAAAAGCTTGGCGAGGTGCGTATTCAGGGACTGCCTGGGAGCTGTTACTGAGTCTGCTTCGCCCCCCTTAGCCTTCACTACTGACCACCTCATACACAGCAGGTATGGAGTCTGTGGAGGGCTGCTGGCTGCCCAAGTGCTATCTGGAGAGGTCCAAGAGGAGGGCCCAGCAGGTGTACTGCGGGGAGCCATCTTTAGTAGAAGGGGAGAGTGGGCCTGCAGCAGAGGCACAGGGCTGCAGACAAGCAGGTGGTCGGCTATGAGTACTGACTGCCATGGTCAATAATGAACCAATAATGAACAAATACAGGCCAGCGTGCCTTTTATGATCAGCTACAGCAGGAATTCTTCACAAAGTCAGCGACTAAATGCATCTTGCAGGAACAGCCTTCTACATCCCCAGCCTCCTCGACCTTATGCGGGTAAGCCACTGGCTCGGAGCCCAGCCAGAACTGACTGAAGAGCTTTGCGAGTCAGCACTATTAATGAGCTAAATGGCTTGAGAAAGAAACAAGGGAGCTGTAAATTATATTTATAAATTAAGTCATATCAGGCTGGACCAAGTAATTAAACTGTGCACCCATAATTAAATACTTGTCTAGTGTTCGGGCCTTGAGATTTCTTCCTGGTGTAATAAACTAGGTTTGACTTCAGAATGGTTGGGCGTCTCTTCGGTGGGCTGATGACTCATGCAGTGGTCCTGCAGCAAGGAGGTGCCAAGGTCACTGTGAATGAAGCTTGAGAATGTGGTCAAAGGATGGGGAGAGATGCAGATGTAACGAGGCTGGGAAGGCCTCAGCTGCGCTCAAGGGTGGCAGCACCTTTATGAAGATTCCTGAAGGAGGCCCAAGAAGCCGTTTTAGGGCCTACAATGGGGTCCCCTCCAGATGCTGGCCCTGCACTCATTCCCTGTCCTGGCCTAGCCCGGAGCCTCCCGTGACTGCTATTCTTTGACCACAGTCTACGTCGTCTGTCTCTGTACCCTCATCCTCTCTGCACACTCTTCTTCCTCTGCCCTTTTCATCCTCAAGACTGAGTTCCAAGGGCCCTCACAGACCCTCTTCCTGACTTATGCAGGTGCTAAACCTTCCCAGGCTCCCAACGTTCCCTTATGGAATGGCCTTTGCAGCCTCTCCCTGTAAGATTCTGGGTAGTGAAGCCCCTATTCTAAATTCTTTAATCCTGGCAGGATACAAGGAGCTTCACGAGGACTTGCTGGGCGGGCACCGTTGTGAATGAAGAGCAATTCTGTGAAAGGGGACTCGGCGGTGGCATTGGCCTTATCTTCAGACGGAAGAGATGGATACGATCTAAAGGCGGGGATGGTGCCTCACTCAGTCCTTGGTGCTCAACGGGTGGAAGCCCTCAAGAGGCTGGGTCAATGGCTCGTCACGCAAAGCACTTTTTAGCAAGCCCACAACCTCAGTTCAATCCCCAGAGCTCATGTAAAAACATTGGATGCAGCTTCTAATGCCAGTGCTGGGCAGGCAGAGACAACCTCACGTACCTGGTGAGCTCCAGGCCAGTGAGAGGCCCTGTCTTAAAGACGGACAGTGTGTCCGAGATGACACAGGAAAGTGTCATCGTCACGAAAGGGTCTCTGCAGGAGCACGTGCACTCCCACACATGCATGCACACACAGATACAAGTATATACACACTTATAACAAGGGAAATGTCACTGAGTTGTCCTGACTGAAGCTGCCCTTGCCTGTGAAGAGACCCAGGATCCTACAGAGCTGTAGCAGTAAAAGCATGGGAGGCCAGGAGGTGCTTGGTGGAGCTAAGATGTTGGGAGAGCTTTGTTAGCGGTGGAGTAGGGGAAAGACAGGAAGGAGGGGTGTGACTGACTGGGGAACCCAGGCATGGGAGTGCAGGGGAAGGGAGACAAGCCGATGATGAGGGGGGCTAACGTAGCAGAGAGAAGGAAGTCAAGAAAAGATTCTAGAAGCACGGTGTGGGAGGGGAAGGTGGGCCAGGAGATAACAGTGTGGATGGGAGGGGAGTTGGGAAGGGGAGAAAACAGGGCTGGTCAGGACTGAACCAAGAAGTGGAGAGAGGAATCCAAGGAGTAGACAGCTGTGTGCCTGCCTTAGAAACACCCAGCAACAGGGAAGACTTGGCGACACAGAAAGGTCTGAGACCTGCTGATGACGGTTAAAGGTCTGGGCTCTGAAAGGGTTGTCTGAGATAAAGGTTGGCTCTGTGCTTGTGCATGAGTGCATGCGTGCGTGTGTGCGTACATGCGTGCATGCAGCCTTGGGGGAAGTGGTGTCATAGCTCCAAACCTCAATTTCCATCGATGTTAATGGGAGCACTGTACTCATTATAGCTGTCTCTTAGTAGGGCTGGGCAAGTGAGTTAAAGCTTATAGTCAGTGCTTGGCTTACAGCAACCATTGGGACACCAGCTAGACCCACTGTTTGCATCAGTTATACAGTCAGTGCTTGGCTTATAGCAACTTCTCAAACACCAGCTAGACCACTGTGTGCATCACCTGATCTGGTATCTTACAGGTTGATCCTGTGTCTTTTGGTTCCTACCCCAGGGAGGGGGATGCCGAAGGGGCCTGAGCATCCCTTCTTCCCTAGAGTAGCAGATATTAGAGTGTTTCGGGGAGGAAGTTAGATATCTCCTCAGTTAGACAAGCCTTTGGCATGTCCACTCTGCCCTGGCTTGCTGCTCTTTCTCAAGTGAGAACACAACAGTGCCCCTGGGGAAATGGCATGCCAAGCCTCAGTTTACACACATGTAAGTTTAGAAGGCCTCTCCTCTCATCTGAAAACATTTTATCCTACCTACTTTAATAGCTCACTCTACCGCTGAGTCTAAATCAGTCCTGGGCTGAGGTGGTACTGGAGGAGGTTAAGTTGGAAGGTAAGTTAGTACTGCCAGGATATCCTGTTCTCAGCTGGGGAATACTTGTCCTGAGTCCCCTACAGTCAGAAGAACACTGAGTGGCAGCTGTCCTTGGGGGTGTTGGTTATCAGAGGGGGTGAAATGTCTCCTGAGGGACAGACAGAGGAAGGACAAAGCGGCCTTGTGGAAAGCCACGAGCGTGGAGCTCTTTACCTCTCCACAGCCTGCATTACAGGATGGTCAAGTATGGAGGAAGTTAGGTGCTACATGATTTCATCAGACCAGATGTCTTGTGTAAACACTTTCCCTCCCCCAACCCTTTCAGCCTTGGTAAAGTTTCCAGAACACTGGGGTGTGCTCTGCCCAACCTTGATACCATTTAGGTCACTAACGAGAAAATATCCCTCCAGATCCCCAAAGGCTCTTTCCTCTGACTCTCTTTCTTTCTCCTCTCTTCTCCCTGCAGACATGTTTTTCTGTAAATACCTCAGCTCAGCTCTGAATCACAGATCAAAGCAGTTCTTCATTCATCTTCTGAAGCCGAGTGGCAATTTATAATGTCTGTGGTTTTCACTAATCTGTTTTCATGTCATTTTACTTGAAATCAACAGAAGGCTTGCACACAATGGCACACTGAGCTGCCCTACGGAGCCAATATAATTCAAGCAGACCACGCCTGTGTTTCAGAACCCACAGGTAGATGGAGCCTTTCTCAGACTCAGCATTAATCTTTGTAAACACCTTGTTTTGATGAAAGCCAGAGTCAACCATGAAAATTCATGGTTATCACGAAACACAACTCTATCCCTTCCTCTTCCCACCCCTTCCTGTACTTTCCAATGACATCTGTGGCTTTGTCAGTTTAGCCGTCACAAAGGAAGGGTGGAGGTTGGGCAGTTTCCCCTCACAGAACATGTGGATAGGCAGTTCTGGAACCTTCTGAAAATGGCTGACTTGCAGAGCTGTGTGGGAATTCTAGGATGGGAAGATTGTTTCCTTTTGTCTTGTTTTCCACTCAAGATCCAAGTTCTGAAGGCAGTCGTTATGTCTGTCTTCGTAGCTGCTTTTCTGGGACGTGACTACCATTAGTTGCATTCACCCTCAGCAATTAGGACAGAACAAGGGTGGGGGAGTCTTTTAGTGTCTGTAAGGCCTGGTGGGGTAAGATAGCCCAAGAGCATGGGAGCTAATGGGAGGTATTCAACAATCTCAAGTCAGATTCATCACTGAGGAAACCGACTGTGAAGCATAATGGGTCTCTAACAATGCTGGATAAAATGACAGGATGAATGGCTTTTATCACTGAAGAGTTTCTCTCGCTTTAGAGTGCTTAGCTGGCACTTAGGTGAGCAAAGAAACACTGCTGAGTTGGCATTTCCAAGGCCTGGGTGTGCCTTGGGGTTAAACCCCAGACCAGTTTTCTCTAGGCTACTAGAATCTGTCATTTCCATGGAAGTTTCTCTCTGATGATCTTGGTGATATATTGATCTGGAAAAGGAGAAGTTTAGGGAGTGGGGATGAGGGAGAAGTAGATTTCCTCTTCGCTTCAGTCCAGTTTCCAGTGAGGTGCACTACCCTGGATGCTGTCCCTCCATTCATAAATCAATGTCAGATGCATCACTTTCATCTTCTGCATGAGGACATTGACTCCTGAAGGAGCAACGCTGCTGGGGTGGAACTTCCTGAGCACACACACGCCCCACCCCCATGCTGGAGGATCGACAGGCTTGGTCATGCACAGGTCTTCTGCAGGCCACCATGGTAGGTAAGGATCGTGAGTGCCGCTTCCTGTCATGCCCAGAAGACATTATTTAGCAGCATTCCTCCACAATCTCTGGCTCTCACAGTCTTTCTATTTGCTCTTCCGCAATATGATTTCCCTGGAGCCTTGTATACATGACGGGTAGAGATGTCCAAACAGGGCTAAGTGACTCTTATGTGTCAAAAGAAAGCTTTCCTTAACACAGTCTGCTCATGGAGACAAACAAGGTCAAGGTTAAGCCATCATGGGGTGAGCACAGAGCCGGGGACAGGCGGTGATACAGGTCATCCAAGTATGCAGTCAGATGCTGTGATATTTCTACTTAACTCTGGAAGAATGGAGCTTGGTGTGTTTAAGCTTTCTTCCCAACACCACCTGCTAGTAGTAAGTGGCCAAGGCTGGATTTGAACACAATTCTTCTGACTGTAAGTTCCATGCTTTTGCTCTGTCACCTTGCTTGGGATAGGAAAACTATTCTAGAAATAAAGGAAAACTCCCTGGACTATTTGGAGTTATGATCATGTCATCCATCCATCCATCCATCCATCCATCCATCCATCCATCCATCCATCCATCCGTACGTACGTACGTACATACATACACACACACACACACACACACACACACACACACACACGCGCGCGCGCGCGCGCGCGCGCACGGTACATCTTTCCCCTAATCACATGGAATCCAGTCCTATCTCTTCCTACTGAAGACAGAGGGAGCAGACTTGATGGATGCAGAATGCTAGTGTAGCTGGGTGATGCTGATATTGGGATGAACTAGACCCAGATTAACTGGCCAGAGAACAAGGTAGGGAATGTGAAGAAGGGTATAATGGCTTAACAGCTCTGGTAAAATTTCAAATTTGTTTTGTTTTGAGGCAGGATCTCACGTTGTCACTCTGGCTATCCTGGAACTCACTGTGTAGTTCCAGGCTGGCTTTGAACTCACAGAGACCTGCCTGCCTTCCAAGTGCTGGGATTAAAGCCATGTGCCACTACGCCTAACTTAAAAGTATTTCAAGTAAAGAATGGAGTTTCCTTGTGTAATGGATAACAGTTATAAGAGACTCGCTGTGGGATATTCAGCCTTACTGGGGCATCTGTATCACACCCTCTGGGCGTGGGCTGCAGCAAAGTAGCATCTTCTGGACATGACAGGAAGCTGTGCTCATGAGTTCACAGCAGCTGTGGTTGCCTGCAGAAGACATTTGCAAGGACAAGCCAGACCACACTCCAACAGTGGGTAGGAGGACTCAGGGAAATCCATCCTCAGCAGAGAAGTTGCTGGTGGTTAATGGCTGGGCGTGGTAGAGAGACATTTTTCTTCATCTGTATGGTTACTTTTCTCATTGATATGACCGAACATGTGGCAGGAAGCAAACTGAGAGAGGACAAGTTCCTTTTGGCTCTCAGACAACCTGTGACTGTGGGGAAGGCACGGTGCTGGGCAGTGTGCATAGCTGTCTGTTCACAGCGCAGTGGACTGGGAAGCAGAGAGCAAGGAACGCAGGGACTCATTGGTTTTTTGTCTCAACGCTTTCATTTAGTCTGGGCTTTTAATCCATGGGATGGTGTAACCCACTTTCAGGTCTTCCCTCCTCAGTTAACCGGGGAAACTCCTTTGTGCTGAGGAACTGTTTTCCCCTAGGGAATTCTAAATCCATCCAGGGTGCCAATAAAGAGGGAGTTTTGTTTAGTGCTATCTGGGGTGGAGGTAACTTGGGGATCAACTTTTAACTTCAAATGTGCCTGCTAGAATTCATAGCACCAGTGTCATCTCAAAGACGAGCAGTAGTACTTTTAGAGCCACTCTATTCCTAACAATTTGGGGACATCTTGTGCTTGTCTTACCCAGCAGAGGTGCAGAGTTAGGGAAGTAGATGAGTTAATGTTGGTGTAGGACTTAGCAGAAATATGAGTGGAGCAATGATGAAGCCCAGTCACACATGTGGAAATAAAGGGTTTAGGACAGAAAACCGGACTTACAATGAACTTTGACCCATGGATATTAACCAATCCTGACTCTACCTGATATGAATTTGAGGACATTTGTACAGACAGAAGAATGTTAAAAGCCAGTGAGTGTCTTGGAGCTTTGCAGAGCCCAGACAGTGCTGGTGGTGTAGCCAATGCTGGATGAGGTCAGGAGGGAGCCTTCCAGAGAGACTCCGTGGCTTGAGGGGTTGTTGCTGAACCACGGGCAAAGTTCATATGACTAGGACTCATAAACCTCTCTCCGCTGGCCTCCAGTGATCTCCAGGTTCAGTAAGAGACCCTGTCTAACAGGGATAAGGCAGTGAGTGGCAGAGCAGGACCCAGCATCTTCTCATGGCTTCTACACATGGCTATGTGGGCATGCATGCCTGCGCACACATGAGAATATTCACTGACACACCACACACAATTTTACAAGTATAAACATGGGAGTTTTAGTTTATCACAAAATAAAAATCATTATACTTTTTAAATCTTTAAGAAATCCAGAGGGAGCAATGGAGCTCTTGGCCATCCACCCTTCCCTGACCTAGTGTATTAGGCAGGATTCTCTGGATTATTAGAACTGGCAGATTAGTGTGGCTATCACAAGGGGGAAAGGCATACCAGATAGGCAACAAGTAGTCCTATAATGGAAATCCGCTGGTTGGATAGGTTGAGAACTCAGTTAGCTACTCAGGCCATGAGGCTGGATGCCCCAAGAGTCCCAGAAGACCTGAGTCTTGGAGAATTGCTGGTCTCCCATATGCCAAGACTGAAGGAGCTGGAGTCTCATGTCAGTAAAGGGTGGTGGTAGCAGTGTTGGTGACTGTGACAACAGATGATCTCACTGAAGAATAAAGGAAGGCAACCTTACTTGCTTCCCTCACGCCCAGATCTGTTTATATTTGGGCCACCCACTGGAATGTTCCCCCACACAGAGAGGTGGTCTTTCTCTCTGTTAATTCTTCCTGGCAATATCCTCATGTATATTTCCTGAAGTGTGCCTCCCAGGTGGTTCCAGAGCCTGTCCAGTTGACAGTCAAGAGCGTTGTCAGAGGCTGAGATGGGTTCAGTAGGTAAATGTACTCTCCGCCAAGCTTGAAGACCTGAGTTAATCCCTGGCACGAGGGAAGGAGAGACCTAATTCCTACAAGTTATCCTTTGACCACCTCACATGAACCAAGGTATATTTGTGTACACATACACACACACACACACACACACACACACACACACACACACACACAATAAAACTTTTAAAAGGATTAATTGATTATATATATTTAAGGAGAAAATTTAAATAACACTAATCATGAACTAGTTCACATGCATCACCCTTATCCACCCCAGACAAGAATTTCTCTGGGTCTAGCTTATCTATTAAGAGTCCTTGTGTATTAGGGACAGTGACATAATGCCATGATGTCCACTTCCTGCTCCAGTCAACTGCAAAGGAATGAACTGCTAGCATGCACTCTAAGGTAGATGTGGACATGAGCAGTCAGACTTTTTACCTTGATCTCCTCTTGGGCAGGAGGAATACAGCTTCATGTTGTACAGGTCTTAAGTGTGAGGGCTTTATTGGAGACATAAACGTTATATAGCCAGAATGGTTCCCACTGGCCACTGATGTCCCTAACCCCTCACGGGGAAGATTAGCCAGAATAATTAGACACAGAACACACAGATTTAACTTTGAGTTCTGCACATTCATATTAGTCAGAAAGCTTTTGGCCACAATATGCAACCAAACTATAACTGAAAAAAAAAGTTAGGAGTCTTTGTTCACATACATCGTGAGCTGCAGTGATGACAAGATGAAGGAAAGCTTAACGGTGTCTTCAAAGACCTCAGCTTCCTTCCTTCTCTCTGGTGAGTTGCTGTAACATTGGCTTTGTCCTCAGAGCAGCGATGAAGTGGCTGCTCAAACACCAGCCATCACTCCTGGACTGTCCATTGCCAGAGGAAGAAGAATGATTTTTCAGTGCGTGCATACATGCGTGCATGTAGGCGTGCACTACAGACACTGTCCCAGCTGTCTCTCAGCAAATTCCAACATTGCATCGACTAGCTCAGAACTAGGTGTCATACTATTTCTAAACAAAGCCTTGCCAAGGGAAGTAGTAGAGCTAGGAAGCTCAAGCTTGGCTTATAGACAAACCAGGATTACTGTCTGGGGCTAGGAGTGGCACAATTTTCTTGGAGACACTTGACTTTGGGAAAGGACATGGATATCTGAACCAAATCTCATTCGTATTCAGAGGAGGGCAAGTTGGGCAATGTGCGTGTGTTTGCCTCATTGCTCATTGCTGTCTGGAACTGGTTCTTGCCACCCTGTCTTTGGGAGGGGACGTAAGAGGCCTTGGTCACCTCTATTATCAGCTTTGCCTTGAGGACCCCACATCTGATGCCTCTACAAGGTGCCACATGTGCTGGTTACAATCTCACTTGTTGCTTACAGTAGCCCTTCTTTTGTCCCACCTCCAGAACTTTTACAGACTTAGTGACCTCACCAGATTACTCTCTTCCATTTACAGAGGTGGCGTGAGGGTCACGAGGCAGCCCCAAGGGCCCAATGTGGAGGCAGAATGGTCCTGGCTCCAGGTGCTCTGACAGGACTGAGGCTAGAGACTCCACCCACCAGGGAGGCTGTGGCTGCAGACTGAACAAAGGCTTCCTTGTGTGGCTGGAGTTTGTTTCTGGAGAATGTTAGCTGTGCAGCAGACTTGGGGAGGTGCTTTGTGATTATACAGAGAAGAGTGGATTAGCCAGTTTCTGACTTGGCTTCTCCTAGGTCTTCCTTTGCCTTGTCATTCTGTCCAGAAGTAGTCAGTCCATCCTTCCTTTGTGCTGGCTACTGTTCAGGTGTTGAACACATAGCCACGGACTTTGAGGTTATAGTTTCTGACCTCAGAGCCACAAAGACATGATAGTACAAGTGCTTCCCTCTCATCTGCTGAGTGCAGGGTCTCCAGGAACAACACCATCACACACTAAGATTTAAGTAACAGAGACTATCTGCAGGATATCTTAAGTCATTTGGAAAAGGTGTAGATGCTCAGAGAAACTAGGGGAATCAGGGTAAAAAATCCCACAAGACTTAGCAAGCTTTTCATGAGTGGCTAATGACACACAGGAGTCTCTAGGAGAGACGGGGGTGGGGGGCGGGTACATGCTTCCCACCATGTCTAACTGTATAGCTTGCTGCTTTTCCTCTCCCTGCAACTCTCTAGAATGGTTCAATGCTGAAAACAGAGAGTGCTGTGAACTGAGACTGCAAACAGGGGTCATGGGGTCAGAGGGCAGCCTCTGGTTTCTGCTCTGAAAAGCACGAAGGTGACTTTGCAATGTCTACCAGACTATTTGTATTCTTCAGTGCATGCTATGGTCTCCCCAAATAATTCAACTTAGCTGTTTGCCTGTTTGCAATAAAGACCTCTTCCTGTAACTAATGATTGAGCCCTGAGTCTGTGGCTACCTTCCTGGCTACCTTCTGAGATGAGAAGGGGAATCTCTCCTACCCTGAGATAGAGAACCAGGAAGAGGAGGCCTGTTCCTCTGACTCCAGCCTGGCTACCATTTTGCCAGCAGCCCGAGGATGCAGCCAATGTCTCAGCGGCAAAGGAAATGAAACCACCCCTGACTAACTTCTGATCAATAACACCTTGAGTCTATCCATCTGTGGATTAACTTGACATCCTGTGGGGTACAAAGCAACCCCCTCCCCACTCCAAGGAGGGCTTCCCACTGCTGGTGAGCAACAAGAGCACAAAGTGAACTTGGCGCTCCCTTCTCCTGAGAAGGCTTCTTCCACTGCTGCATTTCAGCCAACTTCTACATCAGGGCTCTTAACTTGGACTCGAAGAGTGGAGGTTACGCTGTCCTGGACTGAAGTGGCTCAGACAGCAGGTGGCAGGCACATCAGTGATGCCCAGGGCAGGACCAAGTCTCGCCTGCTTCAGGTAGTGTGGGCTGACATTCTAATGCATGTGCCTGAGGAGCTCGAGGGGGCTGCTGAGGACACCCACAGGCATCTGGACACACAGGAGTCGCAGCACAGGCAGAGCGAAGAGGTCACCCTCCCCTCCACTCTGCAGTTAGTCAGAACCACCACGCACACAGGCTCCTCCTGTCACCCCAGGAAAAATGACAGTCCGGTCTGCTTTGACCATCCTCCCTCCGCTTTCCCTTCCCTCAGTAGACATCTTCTGCTTCAGGGCTTAGTGGCTTCTTTTGACACCACTTTCAGAAACGGTTTCAGTTTATTTTTACACACGTCTTGAGGGGCAAGTGAAGGGCTGACTGTGGACACAGTTGATTGGCAGCTGTGGATATTAACTTCGTTAAAGAGCACCTTAGCTCTTTCTACCTGTATAGCTGGGAGGCGATCTCTGAAATGGAAGATGAAATCATCTCTGATGTTTAATTTGTCAACTTTCCTAGGCCGTGGGGAGTATGGTCATGTAGAGCCAGGGGCTGTCTGTGAGGGGGTATCTAGAAGATGCTAGGATTTGATCCCGTGGGTTCAGGAGGGTGCAGGCTGTCCTGCCTCACCACTGTAGGGAGCACCTCCAGCCCACCCATGGCCTTCACAGAACAAGAAACAGGAGAGGCCTCCTCTCCCTGCTGCCCACTCCACCCGGCACAGCAGGCTTCTGTCTCAGGACCGGGGTTTGAGATATCAGCTCCCTGTTTCTCCAGCCTGGATACAGACTAGAATTACACCAGTGGCATTCGTGGGTCTCATAGTGTGGATGGGTTTATGGGACTTCTTCGCCCCTGTGATTGCACAAGTTAACTTCACCATACAAATATAAACGTGACTTAAGGATTAGGATTGTGCTCAAAATAATGCTCTCTTGAAAAAGAGTTATTTCTTTTATAATGCATCATAGTGGAGGAATGGAGTGTGTGTGTGTGTGTGTGTGTGTGTGTGTGCATACACAATACACACATGTATCTTCTATCAGTATTGTTTCTTTGGAGAACTGTGACTTTTAATATATCTTTCTGAACTAGAACTCTATACTCACCAACTAACCTAACCCTGTTTCCTCTCTCTCCTGTTTTTGCTAAATTAGCACTCCAATTTGGTTTTTATGATTCTATGACTGCATGTAACTTATACGGCGGGTGTAATCAGTGATTGTCTTCAGCGACTGGCCCTTTCCATGGCCTTGAGCATGAAGACCTCGAAGTGTGTGCTTACTTCCCTTGGCAAGGTGCCCTGAGTGTAGCATGTGGAATGACACTCTACTGTGATGCCACAGCTCCTTTCTTTGTCCATCCTGCTGACAGCCCGAGCAGCTTTCCCCTCCTGGCTACCCGACCTTCGCATCACCCTACACACTGGTCAGCTCATGTTTGGGTTTCTATTTCTATGGCCCTTGTTTCACCCTAAACTCGCTTCTCTGTTGTGGATCATGGAAAAGGAGTACCCCAGAGGAGCTTCTTCTTTGCAAGTTTGAGCTTGCCAATAAGTTTCTCCAAGGGGAAAAAATGCATTTTTGAATGAAGAAATAAAAAGCCAATACCCATGCCTTTTATATATAGTTGGGTAAACATAAAATAAAAATAAAATACTTCTTACACTGTGTGACTCTTTCCTCTTAGCCATACTCCGCAGCTATAACCCTGGAGGGGGAATGTAAGCACATTTAAGATTTTTTTTTGATTCATAAAAAGTAACGTAAGCTTAGCATAAAGATTCTAAAAGCCAGAAATGAGCCATTTGCTGAGGCCATGTTTTGTGCAGAACTCTTCCACCATTTCTGAGGTTTTTCTTTAGAGATAGTGTGATCTGCATGTGATACTCAAGGCCAGTAACGGGCAGGCGAGAAGACATTTCTCTGGGACCCTCATGCGCATCACAACCTCTGCCATGGGTGTTGATTTCCTCAGCACAGACAGGGAGCTGCTTCAAAGGGAAGCCCTCTGTACAGGGCAGCCACAGCCATTTTCTAGATTCTTTTCCTCTGAAGCTCTCCTAAGAGACTGTTCTACTCCCAGAACTCAGTGGGCAAAGTGCTTGGGACAGTTTCCAGAAGAACCCAGTTCTTGTCCATCATTAGCCGTTTCATTCTGGGGCTGATGACAGATCTCAGAAGGACCTAAGCCAACCTCTGTACTTCTAGAGAACGATGGTTTTCCTGGGTTCTTGTGCCAAATGCTTGACCAAGGGCACCCAATAGAGCCTCGGGGGCTCCAGGAAGCTCACTTCCCTCACCTCAGAGCTCTTCCTCTCCTCTTTACCTAGGAGGGTCATGAACTGTGCAAAACTATGTCCCTGTAATTTTACTTGTCGTTTTCACTTTACAAATTCTCCAGTTTACACATGGAGAGACCCAGGGAGTCATGCTATGTTGTTCAGGGACTGCCAATGGGGTAGGAGACCCAAATGTGGTTTTAGAGTAGCCATCAGCCGAAGTGGAAAGGACGCAGAGTAGGTTTGTGCTTGGCAAAGCTCCCTATCCTCTCTGCACTTCTCTTCAAGCATACAGAGTTGGGAGGGTTGCTGTAAAGATTAGAAATAATGTATGCAAAGCCTGGGGCACAATGCTTGGGTCTTGGTGGGTGGTCTATAACTTCTAACTGCTAGTGGGTACGGTGTGGCCAGACTCCAAAACCTTTGAGCTTTCCTTGGAACAATACCCTTCCCACAGACATGCAAAATGACAGGGGGTAAAGAAAGAAAACCACGGAACTCCCCAGGACCAAATGCATTCACCAGCATCATTGTCCTCGGTCCCCCACCCCCAACCCCCTCCACTCGCTTTTGTCAGTCTTTCTTTGAACTATGTCACCACCAGTGGTTGTGGCCACACAGCATATATTATCTACCATGTGTCCTTTTCACGTCTCTTCTTATGCTGAGGTGGCCTTTAATGTCTACCTCAGGGCCAATCCTAAGTAGTAAGAAGCCTGTGTGGCAACGGCCCTTCGGAAATTGCAGGCCTCTCTCTTCTGTGGTGGCAGGGGCTCGGCCTCTCTCTTCTGTGGTGGCAGGGGCTCGCTGGTTGATTCGTATCCTGCCTGTGTCTTTGAAGAGCCTTTTCAGAGATGGGCCTCTCTTTGACCTCATGGTGGCTGCACTCTGAGAGTATGAGAGTCGGTGTTTCTTCTTCCTGCATAGCTTCCCCTTCCTTCTGCTTGTGGGTCTCCCTCGGCCGGCCAGGGCTCAGGGCTCTCTAGCATTAGGTCCCCACTTTGGTCCTCAGCTAAGCTCTCTCACACTGCTCTAGCCACCACACTGTGGTCTCCCCACTCTCTGGCTGCAGAGAGCTCCCATCCCTCCCTGCAGCTCCACTGGGCAGGACTTGCAGTTGTGTGAACTGTGGGCTATGGTTCACACTGACTTTAGCTAGGCTCTCACTACCCCACGATAGTTTGGCTTCTTTCTGCTCCTGCTTCTGCTTCCGGCCTACTTCAGCATTTCTGTCACAAGGCCGTTAGCCGCTATCTCCATACCGAGTCCAGGCAGGAAAAGGATCAGGCTTTGGGGAGAGCAGGCGAACAGAGGTGCTTCATCGATTGAGCTGTCCTCTAGCTCGAATCACCTTTGTCATTTTGGTCTCATTTTCTTTTCTATCTGTGGAGGCCAGCGGTTGGCATCTGGTGTTTTACCACTGCTCTCCACCTCATTTTCTGAGGCAGTGTCTCTCATTGAACTGGGGTCTCAGCCATTTGGCTAACCCAGTCAGCCAGCCCCCAGTACCCTCCTGTCTCCTCCTCTCCAGCACTGAGCTTACAGGTGCTTGTCCACGTCCAACCTTTTCCAAGGATGCTGGAGATATGAAGCCAAGGACCTCATGCTGGCAGGGCTAGCACCTCTCACCACCAAGCCATCTTCTCAGCCCTTGTTTTGGCTTTTGAGATGTGGTCTGTCTGTACTGAAATTCCTCTTACCCACGACTTCCTCCTCAGAGCCCCTCCTATGCTCGTTTTGTGCACTTACATTTAACATATCTACCTTGGCTATTTTTCCAGATTGACAGAAATCTCTCCTCTTCTAAAAATAAATGGCAGTAGTAGCAATGATGATTCTCTTTCCCCTGACTCATTCATCTCCACCATCCCAGGATTTTCTCCATGGCTAGGCCCCCACAGCTTCCTTTAATCTTGTAACTGCCTCCTAAGTCAGCAAGGACCACCCCTCTCACCATGTATTCTCTTTCTTCACCATCTCCATTTTGTTCAGCATGTGTACGGGCCCCTTGACCCTCAGAAGCTTTCGGTCTCTGTGGCTGATGGCAATCAGCCTCTCTCTGATGGCAGGACTGTGTGTTATCCTCTTCCCTTTTCCAGGAGGCCCCTCACTACCGTCTTCACCTTCTTACTAACCTCGGAAATGGAAGCACTCCTCCGGATTCAGTCCTTTGCCGTGCATGCACAACCCCCGTTAGCAGCATCTCCATGGTGATCACACCTTACCAGCCCTCATTTCCACTGTGCCAGTGTGTTCTGTTGTTTTGGATGGAAGTCACAGCGGCTCACTGTATACCACAGCCAGGCCATTTCCTGGGGGTTCATAGCATCCAGGAATGAGCGCACACTTTTTACCTTTGCCCCCAGCACAAGCACCTCCTTAAACTTTCTCTATCCCAGGGTGCGAGCAACATAGCTGGTTGGAGCAGGTCTCCGCCAGTCTGGAGTTCTAGAAGCACTAATTATCCTGCTGTGTGTGGACCGGGCAGTCCGGACTGTAATTCGAAGCTGTCACCATGGATGGCTGTTTTCTTTGTGAGCAGATATGCTGAGAGAGCTGGCTTTTGAGCACAGTCAGAGCAAAGGTGAGCATGGATGGGAGACTCTGAAGCCTTGGGATGAGTCAGCGTCACCAGAATAAAGATCCTCAGGTATCCGGCCTAGTCCTGCCTCTGGTCACGAGGACCTGAGCTTTATCTGTAGTTCTTGGCACTCAGCTCGAGGAGATGATCCTATATTCTGATACTTTCTCCTTTGTATTTGAAGTCAGTTTAAGTGAGTTTCAAATAAAAGACCTTTGACTGTAAGGTTATTCACCTCAGACTGTTTAATAAGAAACATCTCTTTCCTTACAATCCAGGATGACGGCTCCCGTGGTGACTTGGGTACTTCCCTTCCTTATCCCAGATCCTCAATGTAGCCTATTACCCAGCTAAGCTAACGAAGCTGATTTATTTGTTTGTTTTTAATGCTTTTGATCAAGTCCCTTCTTTTTATTTCTCCGTTCATTCCTAGGTCACTTCCTGTTAATAAGCAGATGATGACCTTACCGATTTTCTGGCTTCGGGTAATTTTTACTTCCATTGTGTCAAAGCTCTCTGACATTTGGTCTTTAGTCATTCCGAGTTACTTTGCTTCTCATGTAAAACTTCAGTGTTTCTCTCTAGATACCTCCCTTTCCCTTCTGACCTTGGCCATCAGCTATCAGAGGTCAGGCCCATGGACCACATGGTCAGGCTTCTCTGAGCTGTGGTTTCTGGTTGAATCCAGAAAGTTAGGAGTTCTGACAGCAATCAGAGGAAGGGAGGGAAGAAATGAAGTCACGGAGTTCACACTCCTTGTCCTCCCTTCAAGGTTACTTTAGGGTGGCTACATCCTTTGACTAAGGCCACATTTGTAATAAGGTGGCCTCTGTATACTTTTCTGTCCTTCTGGGTTCTGGTTCTCTCACACCATCAGCTCTCAATGTATTGATGTCTCTGCTGTTGTGGGTCAGGGGTTCTTTTTCTGTGTTCAGTCGTTTCTCTACCACTGTATTAGAAATAATCCTTTGAAAGCAAACATTCTCTGAATTGCCACATTTAGTGAGCCTTTCTGTCCTGCTGGTTTCTTGACTCCAACAGGCCATGATATTAATAGTAGCTACCTCCCAGTCTTCCTTTGAGAATCAAGTGTATTCTTGTTTATGTTAAAGCATCAGAAAAGCACATAGCAAATGTTACTCGTTAGTGATATCACCTCCCATCATCTCTCCTCTAACTTGTTCTCTTACTGAAGAGTAACTGGGCTTTCCTCTTTCTTTTCATTTTTCCCTCTTTAGGACAGAGTCTCATGTGGCCTTTGCTGGTCTTCATCTCTATATGTAGCTGAGGATGACTCTGAACTCCTGATATTCCTGCCCCCACCTCCCACGTCCTGGGATTATGGGTGTGTTCTACAATGGCCAGCAAGGCGCTCCCTTGCTTCCAGGCCTTGCGGTGCTGTTTCGGCCACTAGGCGACCACTCCCCCTTTCTGCTGCTAAATATCTTCTTATTTATGCTTCTTCCCAGGTAACCGCATCCTAAGTGCCTGGAAGCCTCCCCACCCTCCTGGCATTGCTTCTATCAAGTTTCTTCTAAGACTATGTATGTCTATGGCCATCATTTCTTCCAGCACGCTGCTCACACTTGAAAGGCAGAGAGATTCAATGCTATTTTTTCCTCCTCAATATTTTGTCTTTAATCAAAGGGCATTAAATGCTGGCCTCTTCTAATCCGCTCTCCTTTTATTAGCTGGGATGATGTTCAGAAGGTAACAGAGGTCATGTTGCCCATTGGTTGTTGGTCTCCAGTGACTACTCTGTGCTTAGAACTAAATCCACCAAAGTCAGATGATCTGTCCAGACCTGCTCTGAACCGCTTGGCTTCTTGGCATGCACCAAGCACCTTTCTACTTCAGGCCTTTGCCTGCCGCCCCATCTACCTTGAGTGATCCCCTTCAGAGGCCTGGTCCTTCTGTAGCCTGGATTTATACCATTTTACTAGCCTGAGTGACTTCCATTTTTCTGCCCCACCCTCTCTCACACCAGATCCCTACTGAACTGGAGCTTGGTATGTAGACCCTGTTGGTCTCAAACTTGCAGAATCCTTCAGCCTCAGACTGCATACGAGATGCTGTGATGGTGGCATTTGTCACCCCACCCCACCTCCTCCTCCATACATTTTCCACATAGTTCTTGTATTTGTTTATTTGTGTCTCTAAGATGTATATCACATACCATAGAATATGAAGTTCACCTTGAATTATACAAATTGGCAGGTCGTAGAGTGTATACAGAGCTGCATGACCTCCACAGGGACCTAATTTTAGAACATATTTCTCACCCAGAAAGAAATGTACATTAGTGGTAGGGAGGTGTCTGTGTTTCCCTGACTGTGTTCCAGCATCTGGAATCCTCTAAGCTGCTTTCTGTCTTGGTAGATTCATCCATTTATTTCATAAACACAGAGAACTGTTGTCCTCTGAGATGGGCTTTCTCCACGTGGGACACTGCTCTGTGGGGTTGTTAGACAAACTCCTTTCCATGTCTTTGCAGTTCCCCTACACACCACACCTCATACCCTTTCTCAGCAGCCATATTTTGTTTTTTTTTTTTCTTCTGACCCTTTTTGAGAGAGAAGAAGCCTTGTACTCATCTGTGTTATTCTGCTATAAACCTACGTGTGCTTCTTCAATGATGTGAGTCCCTGGAATGCTAGGGAATAAGCAGAAGGCGAGACCTGCCTTAGCAAGAGACTTAGACAGAATGGCAGGCTACTGTGCCAGGAAAGACAGTGGGTGGCATAGGAAACACTTTACAGTGGGCACCATGACCCCTGTCCACTGTCTTCAGACTGCTCCCCTTCCTTTCTGCTCTCATGGTCCCATAGACTCAAGCTGCTAGCTCAAGATCTTTTCTGCTTTTTTGAGAATGAAAGTCTCATGCAGAAAGTCTCCATGCCAGGAGCTGTGGGACCCACTAAGCCGTAGAGAGCATCTCGGACCCCAGGCATCTGGAGGCTTCAGCTCAGCCTCTCTTGGTCTCTGGGCTTTGCCCGGATTGTTTCAGGTCAATGAGGCAGTAAACTGCCTTGCTGCTTTTACCAGCTTGGCTTGGCTTCCTGGAATTCGGTAGAGAGACTTCTAATGAATAGATATGCATACTTACCTAACTGGTTTGGACACACTAGCAAGTAAGATTTGTACAGGGTTCCTCTGATGATTGGGGTTCCTCTGATGAAGGGGGACCCCCACATCCGTTCTTGCATTCTGCCTTCTTCCCAGAGGAAAATGCTACAGACCTAGTTTCAAATGCGAGGAAAAGCAAAGATCAGTGTTCTTGAGGTCACTCGACTTGAAAAGTTGCACATCTGGGCCCAGAAACTAGATCTCTGGCTGCTAGTGCTGTGCTCCTAGCCTGTCCCCTGACCCTGGGGAGAAGGTGCAGTCTGCTTCTGATGCCTCCCTACTTCGGTGTCCGCTGTGTCTGCTGACTGACAGCCTTCGTGCAGTCAGGCTAGCAACTGAACAGGAAGCTCCCTACAGGTGCCTGCCTGTTCCAGGTTGGGGCCTCTGGTGGCCTGAGAGACTGAAGAGGAGTGGAAGAAAAGCTAGACAGGGAGGAAGCTGGACTTTAGAACAGCAAAGGCCTCCTGGGCTCCTACTCCATTCCTCCTGGCTCCTTCCTGAGCATCTTCTCATGATATTTGATCCAAATAGAGGACATCAGCCCAGCCGCACCCCGGACATCACATGTGTGATGCACAGTGATGCCCAGATCAGGTTTCCTCGTGCCGTGTGTTGGTACCAGAGCACAAGAGAGGCCAAGAAAGGCCCTGTGTCTGGTCCTCTTACCCCATCTCACAAACCCATCCTGCCCTTTTAAAAGGATCCCTCCAGTCGTGACTGCTCCCTGTCACCCTCACATGTTCAATACGACAAACTGTCATGTTTTCCCCTCTTTTTGTCTCCCTGGCAAAAGCTCTTACTCATTCTTTGCAGCCCAACTCGATTGTCAGCTCCCCTGAGGGAAGCCTCTCTCCTGAGCTCAGGGAGCTGGGGTCAGAACATCTCGTCGAAGCCTTCTCCTTCCTTGCATCTCCATGTGTCTCACCAGCTTATAGTTCCCCAGCAGCCTGGCTTTGGCCTGTGGAACTCTGTTCCCTGCCTGCTGGGCCAGCATGGACATAATCCTAATGCTTTACAAATGCCAGCATTTCTTGTGTGGAGCACTATGGAACAGAGCACTCCTGTCCTGGAATGAAGGCTTTGAGATCGGGAGAGTAGCTAGCAGGTTCTAGCACGTTCAACAGAGGTTCTTGACATTTTTCTAGAAAGTTCTCAAGCTTTTTTGTTTGATTGATGGTTTCTACAAAATCAGTAGTAACACAGTTATGCTTTTCTTTGGTTTTCAAGACCCTGTAAGCTGACAGACCTGCTCAGAGAGTCGCGCTAGCACAGAGAAGAGCACTGCTGTGACCTTGCCTTCTCAACTGCTGTCTTGCAGTCTCGGTGACCAGGATGTCACTTTGGTCTTCATTTATTGGCTAGCCATGAGGAGGAAAGTGGCTCCATTCACTTACGAGGGCAACTGTGACAAAGTCCCAGAAAACGGTTGGCTTAATACACACAGAGTCCTTGGAGTCACGGAGTCTGAGGGTGGGTGTCAGGCTCCTCCAGAAGCCTGGGGGATGGGTCCCTTGCAGGAACCTACTGTCAGTCATTGGCGTCTCTGGCTCTGTAGCAACATCTCACCAATCTGTGGCTTCAGGCCCATGTGGCTTCTGATTCTCTCTCCTGTAAAGACACTAGCATACCAGGTCAGAGACCTGGTTTTATAGGATTAGTATTGCAAAGAGCACATCTCCACTAAGGTGCCGTTCTTAGGCGCTGTGGACTGGGGTGTTGATGTGATCTTTAAAGGGGCTTAAAATCCCAAGGTCTGAGTTGTGAGTTGACAGCTAGAGTTTGAACCCACAGTCTTCTCATCAGGGTGGCAGAAACAGTGAGACTAAGTGATTTTCCCTAAGTCTGTGTTCTGTTCTGAATTCTTCCCCTCAGTGCCAGCAGGGCTTCTCTGTGCTCCTAGAGAGTCCCAGAGGAAGATATGCTAAGACTGTTCCAGAAAAAAAAAGCTGAGTCATACAAATATCTCCCAATTCAGAGGAATCAGAAAGGAGAGCAGGAGACAGAGGGGGAAAACTAGAGGAAGGAATGAAAAGGGGGGAGGGGGAAGGAGGGAGGAGGGAAGGAAGGGAGGGAGGAGAAAGAACATCTAAATAGCTTTTCCACAAAGGTAATGAAGCTTAAGCCCTTAGAGCTTTTATGATTTTTAAAGGCCTCCACTTAATGTGTGTTTTGTTCTTAATTCCAGTCTCCTTTTCCAAGTGCTGTAAGACACACACTGCTCGGATCCTAGTTTTGCCTTACTCCTGGGGAAAGGGTTTAGATTGTTCTTGCTGGCTCAAGAGGGATACGAAGACTTCTACCTCCCCTTGATGCAGGCAGCCCTCCATATCTCTGGGTTCCTCATCTGTGACTCCAACCAAATATGGATCAAAGCTATCAGAAAGTTGCATCTGCAGTGAATGTGGACAGACCTGCTGTTCCTCCTAAATAACGTGACAAATGTTTGCCCCACATTTCCTTGGTCTGGGGTATCCTAAGTAACCTAGAAATGATAAGTGTACAAAAGGACATGCTTGTACCTTGGGTATTGCTACAAGACCTTGTCATCTTCAACTGTACAGGACATAGTTGTAACTACTATGGAGCAAATGCCCCATGGGGCTGCGCATTGGACCTGCCTGGCACTATAGGTTTTTAGATAAAACCTTCGGACATTTGAGGACTTGGGTATCTGTGGGGATCTGGCTCCAATCTTCCTTAGAAGGATAACTCTGTATGAAAGAAAATGTTCACCTGGACTTGCTTACATGAAAAACACAAGCTAACTTCCTCTACGTGTCAGGAGTTACACTCCTCTTTCCTGTGTGCCCCAACACGCATGCGTAGATACACACACACACACACACACACACACACACACACACACACACACACACACTGCTACTTTGAGTCTTAGATGAGTGTCTGGTTATAATCCCCACGAGAAGCACAGAGTCTGCACCCAGGACACAGGCCAGCCAGCGTGGGAGTTATGGTAAGCCGTGGGATTGCTGCCAAGTGGCCACCAGCCTCAGGCATGAGACAATGCAGACTGGGGTTGCAGAGAGCAGCCTGGACAACCTGAGCAGCAGTTTGCCCCTCCTCTACAGACAGTGGCAGGCTCCCTACGTGTCTGAGGACACCCTCCTTGCGGGAAACACACTTTCAGCTGGCTTCCATTCTTTGAGTTGCCCAGCCCTCCTCTAACTCCCAGTCTCCTCTGAACTAGATGCCTAGAGAACTACTGTGCACCAGGCTGTTCTTCATGGCAGGCAAGTAACGTGGCGATGGCGGTGGTGGATCGATCTAGGTGTCAGCTATCTCATTTCTGAAAAGTGTTTTATGTGTGTTGTGTACTTTCCCCAAAGTACACACCATCTACTTGAATTTCCCTTTCTCCTGCATGAGATTTGTTAGTGCCCTTAAAGCAGCGTAGCTGGTGTCAACTCACGACCACCCCCCACACCTCAGACAGACAGACAGACAGACAGACACACACACACACACACACACACACACACACACACACTTCCCATCGTAGGATTTCAGAAGGCCTGAGATAATGGGCTCTGAGGATCAGTGTGTTTGCCACTGGGTTACGGATTTTGGCCAGAACTCCCGGGTGCCAAAGCCAACCCTGTACTATTTTTAAGACAACTAGATTGAGAGATAATTGCAACTGGACCTGGTAGCACCCGTCTGAAATCTCAGCTACTCAAGAGGCAGAGGCAGGGCGATTGCAGGTTCAAAGAAGGCCTGCCTGTGCTACATGAAGACTGTGTTCAAGTCCAGGCTGGGCAACTTAGCGAGAACATGTCTCAAAGTAAAATCAGCCAAAACATGTAACTCGCTGGCTCTGAGGATTTTACGCTCCATACCAGAAGAGAAGAAAAGGGGAGGGAGAGTTTGGTGGCTGATGTTATAGAAAACTACCCTCCTTGAAAGCACATTTATGAAGAAGTCACTGTGCGGCTGAGGGAGCGAACAGCCCTGTTGTACTAAGGAGAGCCTAACACCATAAGAAGCAATGGTTCAGTCAACACTTTGTGGCCTCAGACACACAACCTACAGTGTGGATGCTGAACCCTGGAGGAGCATTTCTGGGCTCGGGTTCAAAAGGAAGACATGCTATAAAGTCTGCAGTAAAGGATACAGGGACACATGAAGCAGGTTCTAAACAGAAGGTTCAGAGTGCGATTCCGAAGCCGTTTATAATCTGTAGTCTAGTCAGTCATAGACGCCTACTTTCACTCAGCAGCAACTCTTGCTTCGGTTCTCCAGAGTTCAGTGTTCGTTCCTCCCCAGCCTGCCCACGTGTCCTTGTTCGTCCATCTAATAGAAGCCAATTATTCTAACATTCAGTCCCCATTTAAGTAGTGCTTTGTAGCCAGGCGTGGTGCTACAGGTCTGCAATCCAGCACTTGGGAGGTGGGGGCAGAGGAGCAGGAGTTCAAAGTCAGCCTTGGCTACATAAAGAGTTGGAGGTCTACGTGGGTCTCATGATAACCTTGCTTAACCAAGAAATAAACACAGGGGAGAAAGGGAGAGAGGGAGAGAGGGAGAGAGGGAGGGAGGGAGGGAGAGAGGGAGAGAGAGAGAGAGAGAGAGAGAGAGAGAGAGAGAGAGAGAAGGTCCTTTGGGACTAGGCTCCCTTATAATGGCAGACAAGCCCTTGCTTGGGTCTCTGGTTCACTCCAGTATGGTTTGAATAAGTATGTGAAACATATATATATAATGACCACAAAGCAGTTAGGGGCCATTCTTCTCAAAGTGGTGACACCTATAGGAATAGTGGGGGGAGCAGAAACTATTCCTGATTATCGAACTCCCGATTCCACTGACCAAGGCAACCTGATATTCCAGGCAAATCACTGTATGACCATATGTGCTAAACATCTATGTACATGGTGGGGGGGATTTAATTTATCTTCTAGCTTCTTTTAAGAGAAGAGTGTGTGTGTGTGTGTGTGTGTGTGTGTGTGTGTGTGTGTGTGTGTACACACATGCATGTACATGTACCAAACTCAGGAGTTATTCCTCCTCACGTTTTTGAGATAGAGTCTCTCATTGGCCTAGAACTCACCCAGGAGTGGGTCTGGCTGTCTCACAAGTCTCGGGATCTGTCTGTCTCTACCTCTCTGCCGCTGGGGTTATGACCTTGGGCCCCAAGAACCAGTTATTTTTCACATGGGTCCTGGGAGGCTGAACTCAGATACATCCTCATGCTTGCGTGACAAGCATTGTTTCCCAGCGCTATCATCCTGGTTCCTGAAAAGCGTTTGATTGTAGCAGATCACAGGACCCATTTCTATGATTATATGAGACCCCAGGCTCCAAGGGGAGAAGAAACCAAGGGTTATCAATTAGAGAGCTGACACTTGTGGCGTTTCAGTGGAAATATTCTGGTTGATGGCTAGATGTAGGTCCCTGGACATACAATTATTCCCCACAAGGCCTCCAGCGAGTCCATGGCTCTGTGCCTGGTTTACCTCCATAAAACATGATGATAATAGCATATGCCACCTACCTGCCCGTCCTGGGGTGTCTGAGGACAAGTCAACATTTGTACTGTGCTTTGAAACTGCGGGATGAAAGGTGTGAACAAAACTACAAAGCCACTCTGCCTGGAGATCGGCACTTGCTTCTGAGCCACACACCGGACGTAGTCAAAGAAGGATGGATAGGCAGGAAAGGAGAGAGGCGGTGGTTTCTGGGCGTCACCTGGAGGAAACCAGAGCTGTTGACAGGAGGGTGTGGGATCTGCTAAAAGACAAACAAACAAATGGAGCCTCCCACTGTAGTCTTGGAAACTGAAGAGCTAGCCCCTGCTCAGCTGTGCGCTCCCTGGCTGCTACTTCTCCTCCTGTTCTCCCCTCCTTCTGTGGGGTGATTGTCTCCAAGCAGGAGCTGGGAGATACTGTTGACCAGGGTCCAGCCCACCAAACACAAGTCCTTTAACTTTACGTATGTAGTAAGAGTTTTCGTTGTAGTGTTTCCAGCAGAATTTGTGTGGGTTGATTCTTCTCCCACCGTCTCTGTCTCATGCCCCGAGACTGTAGCCTCTCCCCGTAACCTCTGACCCACTTTGACATCATGGGTCCATTTGCTCCGAGCCCCTTCCTCAGCATGCTCTCTGATCCTGTCTCTTTCCTAGGTCTTTGGGCACTGCCCATGCTTACTCTCTTTCACACACTCACATATGATGTCATACTAGGTTTAGCACAAACGAGAGAATGTGTCTTGTCTTTCTGAGTTTGAATCACTTCAGCATAATCTTTTCCACTTCCATCAAGTTTCCCAGATTTTCATAATCTCGTCTCTGTACGGCTGAATACAGTCCCACCGTGTGTGTCCTATATTCTCCTCACCTGTTCCTCTGTGGATGGACCTATAGGCTGATCCCATTTCCTTGCTATTGCGAATCAAGCAGCACGAAGCCTGGTGTGCAAATCTCTCTGTGATAGGATGTGGAGTCCTTTGGGTATATGCCCAGGAGTGGTATGGCTGGACCGTATTTTAATGAGAAACTTCTTAATGATTTTCCTAAGGACTGCACTGGTTTGCATTCCCAACAGCAGTGAATTAGAGCTCCCCTCTCCTCATGTCTTCCCCAGCACTTGTTGTCGGTTTTCTCAATGCCAGCCACTCTAACTGGGATGAGTCAGAATCTCAGTGTAGTTTTAATTTGAATTTCCATGAATGTTTGTTGAGACTGGACTGAACCCTGGGAGACACCACAGTGGATGGCTTTTTATGTATGGCTACCCAGATTCCCTATTCAACATACATCATACTAAGTCAAGTTGGGTTAGCTCTTTAATATACAAGCTCCGAGGAGGCACAAAGCTCAGCATAAACATGGGAGGAGGCAGACAAAATATTTAGCATTTGATTTGAAAATATTTGCATTTGTTTGTGTGGGCAGGGACACTCTGTAAGGAAAGGCGCATCCCTTCTACCCAGAACTGCGTCCAGGGTCTCACTTGAGACCTTCTGAGGCTGGAGCCCGAGTTCATATTTTATGTCCCCAATATAAATTATATTGTACTCGCTTCCAATTTTATAAACCGAGCGGTGCCAGCTGTGACCTTTGAAATGCTCTGACTGCAAACACAAAAGCCAAGATATTTTAAAGAAGCTTCATAGAAAGTTTAGGGAGATATCAAGGGCAGAGTTGGACAAACAGAAAATATTTGGGTCTATTGAAAAGGTAAGGGGGAAAACGAGACTGTTGGCTAACTAGAGGATGCTTTGGTTCAGAGGGAGAGAGAGGATGTGGAGAATGTTCAATCTGAGTAAGACCACCAGCCGTTTCCCATTAGGAAGGAAGATTTCCCAGCGCCATGCTATTAAGTAGAGCTAATCCTGCCCTTTGGAGGTGAGGCTGTGTGGAGTCTGACCGTGAACAAGGTGTGAAGCCAGATATTTAGGAATTGTTAGGTCAACTGCAGGGGATCTGAGGGATTCCTTGAGAGCTGAGAGGAGGCTGTAGTCCTGCTTCACCCTGGCAAGCTTGGCTTGGGAGGCTCTTGGCTAAACCGTGAGAGCAAGAGTGGAGCAGACCAGCAAAGGTTGAGGGCGATCAAAGTGTGAAAGCCTGGACAGGCTGTTCAAGACCGAGCTGGATCTAAACAGTGGATCCATCCTTCCCCTGTTGGGTTATTTCAAGTCCTGGTTTCCAACCTTGAGGTGGTGAGCTCAAAAGTGTCACATCAAAATAGGTAGCTGACCAAAAGCCACAGGGAAGGGTGGGAGAGAGGCTTTCATGGACTCTGACGCTGGCTCGGAGTTGGCTGTTCATCACACGTGCCGTGGATGAAGCCCTGTCTTGGTTGGAGATAAAGTCTTGTGCAAATGGGTTCCAAGGGGCCTTCTGAGTCTAATGCCCCTCCCTGAGGGAATGAAGGCCATGGATCTTGCAGACTGCATGAAATCTAGCTTCCTTCCTTTTTATCCATCCTTTTACATAGCATTTTTTTTTAAAGTAAGGTTTATTTACTTTACCTGTATGAGTGGCTTGCATGCATATACATATCTGTTTACCATGCATGTGCTGCATGTTCACAAAAGTCAGGAAAGGGTGGCAGATTCCATAGAGCTGGAGTTACAGTCAGTTGTGAGCTGCTGTGTGGGTGCTGGGAACCACATCCAGCCCTTTGCGAGAGCAGCCAGTGCTCATAACTGCAGAGTCATCTCTCTAGCTTTTTGCCATCCTCTTTCTTTGGTTGATTTTAGAAAATTCTAACCAGGAGCAGAATTATGATTTCAAGCTAACTTTGAGGGTGTGCTTGCAAAGGTGTGTACCTTGACAAATCTCTCAAGAGTGCAGTAGTGAAAACAGGCTAAACACTCATTATTGAAACGGTTTTGGAGAGTAAGCGTTTAAGAAAGGGGCAGGCTTTGTGAGTAGCGTACCAAGGTTTACATGTGGGCGGGTGCCACTGCTGTTCAAATGTTTCCTCAGATAGCCTGGACAACATTACAATTGTGTCCTTGTCCTCCTTACTTAGCAGAACTTTTCTTCACGCTAAACTCCATTGCTGACAACATCTGAGCATATATTGTCAGCATATATTGAGAAACTATAAAATTTCCTCTTTAAAAACTGTTTCTAGTTTATTTAACCCAATGAGAAGCAAAAAAAGGGACAGCTGGGAAGTATATTTCTGCTAGTGTATATAAAACTTAAGGTGCCTGATGTTTTCCAAGCTCCGCTAATCTCCGTAAGGAGATAGTGGAGAGCTGGGGAGAGCCTGAAGTCACACAAGCAAAGTAGAAAGCTGAAATTCCACACAGCTGACACGGCCTGCCTTTCCTCTGGTGCGCCATCTGAGTTCTGGGGAGGAGTGGTGGGAGCGTCATGTTCAGAGCATTGTCAGAGTCTCAGGCTTGTTAAAATAAAGGACAGCAGCACAGTATTATTGTCCTACCCATGCACAAGGGGACATCGGGTTCACCCCTACTGTCCTGCTTGCTCGGGGTCTCTGTGAATAAACTGTCCAAGGAGCCAGCACCCGCCCCCCGCAACTCTGAAGGTATTCATCATCTTTAAGCACTCTGATTATTGGCCAGAAAAAATAATAGTGGCTCTGGCCGCCAGCCAGGAGCAGCTCCCTGCCTCCGCCTTCACTCTGCATCTGTTCTCTGACCTCTTTAGCTCACCAAGTTGCCATGTGTTATTTCTCTTCAGGTTGTTAAAAAAATAAACACACACACACACACACACACACACACACACAGACACACACACACACACACACTCACACACACACACACACTCACTCCAGAGAGCTTAGCAGAAAACAAGTCCATGCTCGTGGGGAGCCTAGAACAGACCAGGGAAGCAAGGCTGTGGTGGCTGTTCGCCATGGGCTTTCAGCTTTCCACCCTGCCAGAAGGTTTCCACCTCCCTTTCAGTTCCCAGAATGCATTTTAGCTCAGGGCTAGCAGCCTGTCTACCTAAGTGACATCTGTGTTCCTAGGAAGGCGGTCTTCTGCATGTCCCTTCCCAACCTGCTTCCTCCGGCAAGGCACCTCAGCCTTTTTCACAGGGCTCAATGTAAAGCTCCTTTGAAAGCGACACTGGAACGAGAAGGGACACTCACAGCCTGTGTGTCTTTGGCAGTTGACAGCAATGCCAGGGGACACACTAAATCACTAGTCTCCTCAGCACAAGATTAGTTAGCAATCCCACTCCCGATTGTGATAATGAGTCAGGGTGCTCTGAAGAGGGCCGTGTGCCCTGAGGGTCTGAGACCTGTCTCTTCCCTTCCCAAAGTCGCTCTGGTTTCTCTCTACCTACACCAGTCAGAGCCTCTGTGTTTGCTGAGCTCTCAGTCCTATGGAGTGGCGAGCTGAAGTGTTTGTCACCTCTGTGAACACAGTGTGTCTCAAACACAGTAGGTTCTAAAGACTGCAGGATGAATGAATGAATGAATGAATGAGTGTGTGTTTATCAAGCCCCCCCCCCCCCACACACACACACACTGTAATCAGTTTCTAACAGGTTGTCAGCATGTTGACCCAGCCTGGTGCCCTCCGACAATGGTATGGGCTCCTTCACCCTAACTTTCGGGGTCTCATTCATCTCCTGTCTTCACAGTGGGCACTGGGCCTTTGCATCCTTTTCTAAGGTCTGAGCCAAGACAGCTGCTTTTCCACTCTGGTCTTTTCCCCGTTGAATCCCTGATTTTATCCCACCCCCACCCCCACCCCACCCCATGAAACCTTTCTACCTGGCTCAGAGCCAGAGAGGCCTCTAAGTCACACTCAGAATTTCCATGACAGTAAACAGACTGAAAAAAACCTGAAAGCTTCCCATACTCTTCTAATCCCACCGTGCCTGGCAGCATCCTCCCCACACCCCACTCTAATACAGGCCTGTTGAAGGTCAACGACTCCTTTAAAAATAAAGGCAGTGGTGGCCCAGTGCCCGGCTAGAACCAGCTGACGGTGCAGTTCCGTGCAGCCAGCCCCCTCTCCTTCACTGAAGCCTCCAGGCGATCTTTTCTCTAAGGTCTGCAATCTATTACGCTACAGTTAACTGCCACATTCAAATGTAAAAACAGATCCCTGGATCAACACTCTATAAAAAGCCAAGGCAAACGCGGTGGTGCTCTTTCCTGGCTTGAGCTTAGAGCTTTGCAAGGGCAGAGTCCTGGGCCAGAGAGGGCCAGGTGCCCTTGCTGGTTCACTGTAACTCCATGTCCATCCCCGCACACTGCAGCGCTTCTGGGCGTTGGCACCCTTGCTGGGTAGAGGAGGAACGAGAGATACCAGAGGACCAGTGACCGAAATACTGTTACAGGAGCAGAAAGTTCTGGGTAGAGGCCTCCAAGTACTTTTATTCTATCCAGCTCCCTCTTGATTCCGGTCTGGACAGGATCATCCCAGAAGGTCGCTCTTTAAGACCTCTGCTCAAAAACTGCTGCCCAGAATACAGACGCTTTTTTCAAACAAAGCAGCGTCGTGCCAGTCATGTGGAGAGCCTGACTGTGCCGAGGTACCGATTTTCATGCTTCCGTGGACGTGGCTTGTTGTTACTGCACAAAATGAAGGAGAACTGTTAAGAAATATCATTGGCACCTTTGAAAGTTTGGAAGAAAGCTGTTTTTATTCTCTTTCCTGTGAGCTCCTCACCTTCCTCCCAAGTCTTGGCTATGTCTTCTACTCCCAAGGAGCCTTGGGAGCAGTAAGCATGGAGTATCGAGAATATTCTTTTTTTTTTTTTTTTTTTTTTTTTTTTTGGTTCTTTTTTTCGGAACTGGGGATCGAACCCAGGGCCTTGCGCTTCCTAGGTAAGCGCTCTACCACTGAGCTAAATCCCCAGCCCCGAGAATATTCTTTTTTTAAAAAAAGATTTATCTATTTTGTGTACACACACCAGAAGAGGGTGTCAGATGCCCATTACAGATGGATGTGAGCCACCATGTGGCTGCTGGGAATTGAACTCAGGACCTCTGGAAGAGCAGTCAGTGCTCTTAACCACGGAGCCATCTCTGAGACTATTCTAAGAACCAGATTTCATCTGTTTGCCAGGCAGTTGCTATTGCCTAGGCCACTCTGGCAACAGCCAAGCCACTAGCCCCTCCCCTTACACCTACAGATCACTGCTCATCTGGCATCTGCTTGGCTGGACCAGCGGTTACCCATCATCTCTTGAGATCACTGCTCCTCTGCTGTGACTTAGAAGGTTTGACTGCCTGGTTACCAGCCTTTGCCTTTTAGAACTCAGGCAGCCTGCTCTTGGCTGAACTTGAGGAAGTGAATTCCACTGGACAGCAGGCTTGCTTTACTCTTGTCACAGCCCAATGTCTCTTGTTCTGATTTGTGAGCTCATAAACCACCAGGCATATACTTATTAGGACAAACACACCCATGGGTGGTATATGTGTACACACATACATAATACCATGTCTAAATTCAGTCTTTTAAACCTCAGACACACTGTGTTCACTTTGTTAGGTGTGAGCACAGTAGTACCATGGACATCAATGACACAATTTGCAAATAAATGTAACAGCCTATTCAAAATCCCAGAGTGTTTTGGTGGTAAGAACACTTGTACGCAAATAAGTTATACTTCTGCATATTTTTAAGGCACAACACTGTATTAACTACATTTTTTTTTTCAGAAGAATAAGCATGCACAGATGTAAACTTACCTCCCATTTTCCCTCTTCACCTGTTTTTCAATGAATACTTGAGATGTTTCTCTACATTGGCCATTATAAGTAATCCCGAGTTTACATTTGGTCCAAACACAATCGGCCGTAAATATGCAACTTGCTCTTGGTGTGTAACTTGAATTCATTGTGTGGCCCATGAGGCCATGGTCAGGTGCCAGTTTCTATACTGTCTCTTGTTCCTCGAGGGTGGCACAGTACACATGGGGCACGCACAGTATGTGTCAAGTGGATAGAAAGGCAAATTGGACAGTGGGTTCTCCAGCAGTTTCCGCCATAGTGGAAAACCCAAGAAAGAGGCCAATGTCAGAGGCCTGCTGCAACCAGCTTTGGAGGCTCAAGGGAAAGAAGCGAGCCCTTTAACATCAGCACATGCCAGCTCAGGGCTGTGCAGAGCCTTGTCCTTATGTCCCTGTCAGGAGACCCCTGTGGCCTGTGCTGTCTGAATGATGGCTTGTGGTGCCTGTGTGTCTCTCCTCTGCTCCCACATTCTCCTGTGTCATTGTCTTCAAGCCAAGTTCGTTCTCCACCTAAAGTGATTTCATCTAACGTCTATTTACTGTCTGGACTTCTTCAAAAGGGAGATAAGCTGTGTGAGGAAGACGACTGTGCCTGCTTGATTTTGATGGTTTCAAATATTTAGTGTCTGGAGCACAGTAATTATACAATAAAGAGATATTGAACGGCCAAGTGAATGGATCGTACCTGGCCGGATGGCAGGTTTGCCCGAGAGAGCCAATCAATACATGGCAGGTCAGAAAGGCACAGCTCGGGGGAGGGGCTCCGGAGGCTCCACCTCTCTTTGCTACTCTATGTAGTTAAGGATTGCCAGGGAGGATGAGATATTTTTTCCAGCGGTGCAGTCACTGAGATGCCCATGGTCCTGTGAATAGCTTCTCACTCATGCTCCTGGAGCAACCCTAATTAAACTCAGTGGGAGACACACACACACACACACACACACACACACACACACACACACACACTCATTTCTTCTGTCTCTCTGTCTGGGTCCTTCAGTGCCTCCTACAATCAGCCTGGGAAGTTTAGCTTTGTGGTCCATGCAACAGGTGCTGAGCCTCTGTCTCTCTCGCTCTGGCTCTCCTAGTCATTTCTGATGATGCAGGCTGGGGACAGTGGTTGCAGACATGCTGACACACTCTTGCTAGCCTGTTCTCTGCCAGCCATCCTCCCACCAAACAGCTGGAGCATGCCACACGCACAGGGGCACTAACGCCTGCCTCTGGGCTGAACAGCTTAGGCTGGTCCTAACCTCCCTGGGATGCTGCTGCCTGGCTCAAGTGTGCTCTCGGACCATCTGTTCCCACTTACTCTTTCACAAAGGCAGGCTTTTGCCTGTGACTTTTCTTCTGGGTCACGGTTGGCATTTTCTCCCCAAAGGCAGCAAGGTCTGCTGGCCTGAGTTCAGTGGTTTGCATTTTCTAGCCTGGACAGACAGATTTATCCTCCAGAGGGACCCGAGCAATGCCACGCCCTACCTACCCAGCCTCGTAAGTTTCTTCAGTTCTATTGGCTTGTGCTTTTCCTTTGCTTCTCTGCAGAGTCCATCACACCTTGTGGTACCATCATTGGGATGCGAGTGTGTGGGTGGGTGCCATTTCCTTTTGACGTAAAAAGTACCATGTACAGGTACAGTACACTTTCTACTAGATCATTTCCTCTGATCTCGTTCAGTTATCTTTTTGCTCAGTTTCTTTGTTTTGAGACAAGGTCTCAAGTAGCTTAGGCAGGACGTGAACTCTTTTTTTTGTATCTCATACTAGCTCTGAGCTCCTGATCCTCCTGCCTCCACCTTCCAAGTGCTGGGATTATACAGATATACTAGTATGCCCAGTGTGTCAGTTACCTCTAGATTTCCAGGTTTATATATACCAGTAGTGAACTGATTGTAGGAATGGTGAAACTGGAGCTCTGGAGTATTTCCCAGGTAAGAAAAAAAAATAAAGGCAGGACTTGAACTCAGGCTTATCTGGACCACATCATCTCAAGTTCAAACCTCTACTCCATAACTTTAGTTTAATATTGATGAATCATCTCTTTCTGAGACCCAGAGAAGATGTGGGAAATTTCAGAGGGAGCCCCTCACCAGCACCTCAGCTCAGCCTCGACACCATTTTTCCTGTAGGAGTTGATACCAAACATTGGGACCTTGAAGAAGCCACTTTCTGTCACTCCTCCTCTGATCTCTCTATGCTTGTACTTGAATTCTTTCTGTGTGTCAGTCATACTGTCTGACAACTCTGCAAGCATTATTTCTATTTAGCTTCTAGAATCCTGTAAAACAGGTACCAATTGACAAAGGATAGGGGAGCTAGGCAGACTGGGGACGCTGCTCAATTTTAGTGGCCTATGTACGATTTGCACATTGTCCTAAGTCGGAAGCTTACCCCCTTGTGAATGTGGGCAGAATCACTTCCGCCCCCCTCTTCTCTATAATCAACTTGGTACGTTGGTAACACAGTACCGAAGGCGCATTGCAGTACAGCACAGGACTTAAAGGAAGTATAAAGGAAGACATTCATTATAACATGAAGGCTGCCCTGACCTACTTCTGGGGGGTTTAGGCTGTGGTTTAGGCAAGACTTGTTTCAAAATACAGAGTGTGAGGTCAGACACCAAGAAGGTCCTGAGAAGGAGATGGCATTTTCCCTCCTCTGCACAATGCAAGTTTCTGAGGGCATAACAGGGGGTGAGGGGCACTGCTCAGTTGATAGAACAGTCACCTCACTTCTAGGTGCCATGAATGAACCACCCCAAGGCTGAAAATCTTTGAGATCACTTCAGAGCTTGAGGAAATGGCCAGGATTGAAGACTTTGAGATTGCTGGCTGTCTAAAACACATCTTTGTGGCAGGAGAGGTATTTGTGACAGTTTCTGCCCCTTCCTTATGGTTCCTTTAAGCACAAGCTGGGTGTGTATCACGTGTGGTGCTGGACCGAAATTGGAAGATACTGTCCCCTGCTTCTACTGGGAGAGGGCAGAGTTGCTTCAAACGTGGAGATACAGACAGCAAGGAGCACAAGGCCTAGGGCTTGGTTCTTGTTAACTTTGCTTGTCTTTCATTGATGGGGAACTTATTGCCTTTCTTTGAAATAGATCCTTTTATGTGAAGAAAAAGAATGATTCTTAATATTCTGAGGGAGAGCAGAGGCTGTCAGCCCAGGAAGGAGCTGTCTTTCTTATTAAAATTGCCTGGTTGGAATCCACAAGTCAAAGCTCACCTTCCTCTGTCTCTGCAGAGAGCAGTTTCTTCAGTGGAGAGTCATAAAGCACCACGAACTACTAATATTTCCAGTAGGAATGTTGGGGGCAGCCACCGGATATGTTGAGTAAATAAAAACCTTAAAATTTATTGTTTTAACTTTTACATATCTTAAGGTAACATCCAATAAAGACTGAAGCATAATTGTCACAAGTAAATGACAGATAATGAGTACTTAATACACAGTGTGATGGTTGGCTGTGATGGCCAACCCGACAGTGGTTAGTACCGCCTAGGAGACACACTACTGGTTATACTTATGAGGGAGTTTCTAGAGAGTTTTAGCTGAAAGGATAAGACTCACCCCCACAGAGGGTGGCAGTTTCTAAGGGCAGAAAGAGATCTCAGGAAAAAAAACAAGCAAGCAGTAAACTCAGCATTGCCTGCACATCTTTCAAGCAAGTGTGTCTATTGTGGTGGTGGTGGTGGTGATGGTGATGGTGGTGGTGGTGGTGGTGGTGATGGTGATGGTGGTGGTGGTGGTGGTGGTGGTGGCGGCTACCACAGCCACCCACTGCTGACTTCAGACTGTAGCTTTGTTTTTCCTATGTAGACTGAAACCCAGACTGTCTCAAGTCTTCCAGGCCTTCTGTGTCAGACTGGGATTGCAGAGGACTGGGCAGCTCGTGGGTTCTCATCTTCAGCACATAGAAGGCTAACTATGGTATTGGTTGGACTACCCAACCTCTATTCTGTAAGTCAATCTAATAAACCTACTTTTTAGTGTGTGTGTGTGTGTGTGTGTGTGTGTGTGTGTGTGTGTGTATACATTTTGCCAGTTTTGTTTCTTCAGAGAACCTTCTAAATAAAGAGATCAAGGAACGTTCTCTTTTGGAATAATTTTGTCAGTCAGTAATCACAATGTCCTGATCTCAGTACTTTGACTTCCAGGTAGAACTGAGGGCTGCTAGTCAGGGCAGGTCCTGAGGCCCAGAGCAATGCAGACATTTTCAGGAGTGTGGGTGACCATATGGCTTCTGGTGTTCTTAAGATGTGGATCTGACACATGATATGTGAATCTTTTTAATTTGCCTTGTATATCCTTCTTTTTGTAGTTTGTTCTGAATTATTTTAAGAAATAAAACTGAAAACCAAAACCATTAAGAAATAACTAGGATATCACGTTCCTATTCGGCGACAGAACTGTGCTGTAGCAAGTGGAGAGGTGACAGGAAGAAACGGAATTTCTGATCTTAAAATTTCACCTACTGATGCTCCAGGATTCAAGGGAAGACTCAGGCAGGACCCTACAGTGTCACCTATGAGGTGACATTTGCTCATCCTCTGCAGCAAGGAGCACTGGGTGGCAGTACTGGAAGAGGCCAGGGAGTTTTATAGCTAGAAGTAAGTTTCAGAGTTAGGACTTGACCCTCAGGTGTCCCAGTCTTCATACAGTTTGCATATTTCAATCCATTCTGTTGTTAGTCTTGATTTAAACTCACCCAGGAAGCAAATACCTGAGCATGTCGATGAGGTCATTGCTGAGGAGGAAAGACTGGCCCTGAGTGTGGGTTGCACCATCGCACGGGCTGGGGTCCTGAACCAAATAATGTCAAGAGCAGTGATAGCCAGGCATGGCAACTATCCTCTGTTTCCTGGAAACAGATGGCATTTGCCCAGCTTCCTCATGCTCTGGCAGCCATGCCCTCCCCACCAAGATAGACTGAAGATGGTTGCCAGAGTGTGCACAGTAATGGACCTGTCTGTGTTCCTTGGGCTCTTGTAGTTTTAACAAAAGTTCACTTGGGAGAAGTTACAAACAGGCTTATTTCTGAGTGGAATCTTCTCTCTGTGGACTCACTTGTGGGTCTGGACAGCAGCATGTCTAGGGTCCATAACTTAAGAGGTGGGCAAGAGAAGTCTGTCTGCTCTTGGTAGCTAAACCCCACCCTCTTCAGTCAACCTTGAGAGCTTTACCAACAAACTCACTTTGCTCTCTGTCTTCACTGAAGCCCCCTGTTAGGTGACTCTTTCCATACAGATACTTTCTCTGGGTTCTGGAGATTCTCCCTCCCATCCCTTGGTTCTCCACTAAGGCAGTTCTGGGGACACCATATTTTCCCCTTACCTTATTCTTAAGCACTATTGCAACTTTGTGGGCAGCTTATTAAAGTTCCCCTGAATGCTCTGCCATGGGTGTGGCCTTGTTTTCCAGTCATCACTCTGAAAGAGCATTGGTCAATATTCACTGTTAACCTGACAAGATCTAGAATTACCTAGGAGACAGGCTACGGGTATGCCTGTGGGGGTTACTTACATTAGATCAACATTGGATGCCATCATTTCATTGGCTCAGATCCTGAGCTAAAAAAAGAGGAGAAAGCAAGCTGGGTATCAGCATTCATCAGTTCTTTCTCCGTGACACAATGTGATCAGCTAGGATTTACCACCATGATGGACCGTGAGCCAAAATAAAAGCAAAAGTGGATGAGCTCACCTGCAATGTAGGAAACCGTTGGGTGTTAGCAGACAAAGAAACATTTTGCTAAGAATTTATTGTATTTCTCTATCATTATGTTGCACTGAATTTTGAGGGCATCCAAAACTGAATTAGACATGGCTTCAATCTTTGCCAAGGACCAGCTTCAGTTTGGTCAGGGGTCCTGAAGAAGGCATGTTTGGGAGTGGTGGAAAAAAAACACTAAGTCAAATGATGGGGTGCAAGCTGACAGCCTTGAAGTCCACTTGAGATGGTTTTCTGCTTGAGATAGCCCCTGCTTGAGATAGGTCTCTCTTTCTAGAAAAAAATTCTACAAGAGCTGTGTTTGATCTCCAGAGATCTTCAGATAGCTTATCCAGATAGCTCAGCTCTTGCAGGCCAAAGCACAGTCTTTTATTTACATATCAATTCAATCATTTACTCCAGGTTCCCTTTTGATTATCCTACTAATCAACATTCTATGACCCCAGCTCCTTGACACTTAGGAAAAGACAGCAAGTACATTTTTTTTTAACATGGCAAATGAATGCAGAGAAATGCTTGCCTTTGTAAGCACAGACAATAAGGTAGCTGGGGGGATCCCCACTATGCCTGGGCCTAAACTAACTCTGTCTTAGGCTGACCTTGAACTCAGGAATCTGACTGCCTTTGTAAGCATAAACAATAAAGTTAGTTGGGTGGGATCTTGCCCTGAAATCATATCTTCCCAAATCTCTTTATCTCCTTCCTTAGTATCTTTCTGACAAGCAGGCTCTTAGTGCAGCTGCCTTTATTCTTTTAGGTCTATGAAGCCCTTCATATAATTCATCATATTGCATCCTTATATTTGGCATAGTTGAGAATTCCTGTTTTTTATATTTTTGAACTCAAGTTTTCAGAGTTCCTTCCCACAGCCTTAAGGATTATCCTGAAGGTCACAGCATTTGTCATTTTTGATAAGGACATAGACACACTCTTGCCTCCCAGACTCAGGCTGTCTCTGATTGTCATGGAGTCATTAACCTTGGCATAGATTACATTCCTTTGTAACCTTAGCAAGGAAAATATTTCCCAAAGAAGGAGGATGTATGTGTATTTGTGGGTGTGTGTGTGTGTGTGTGTGTGTGTGTGTGTGTGTGTGCCTCAAATGCCTCAAACTCAGCAAATGTCAACACTTGTGGAGGCCCATGCCTTGCAATTCCCTTCCTTGGCTGTGCAGGATTTGGATGGGAGGGGAAGAAGGAACAGACATGGGCAATGAGGATAGTAGCAGGGTTTGCAGTTCTTCAAACTGGCCTTGGAGAGTCTGGTGGATCCTGGGGAAGGAAGGTGTCGGAAGAAGACAGTGAGAGACAAAGTCAGAGGTGGGGCTTTAACAAAGGAGATGACATTCATGAATAGTTTATCCGTGCATTTTACATATTTTGGTGGCATCTGTAGCTGCTTGCATTCTAATGCTAATTGGGTCTCCCAAAACAGTTTGCATGAGGGGGTCTGCAGGTAGGTTCTGGGAACCTGCCCCCAGTTAATTCTGATTGGTAAATAAAGACACCAACAACTAATAGTTGGGCAGGAGAGACAGAGGAGGGATTTAGGATTCCCAGGCTTGGAACCATAATGGGGAAAGGAAAAAGAGGGAAGACACCATGCCTGAGGAGGGTGCAGGAAAGAGAAGCAGAGCCACCATGTAAAAGAGCCACAAGAATGCAGCCGGAAGGGCTGCTCAACTGGGTCAGGAGCAGCCAAGATGGAACTTAGACGTTAGTAAGTAGTAACTCAGAATTTCCGACGGGAGGTAGACTCTAGCAGCTGCTCAGCTATTGTGCTGCTTAAGGCATATTACAACATAAAGGCTGTGTGTGCGCGCGTGCCTTTCATTTGGGAACACAAACTACTGAGGAAGAAGCAACCCGTGACAGGATTTATTAAAAATATTATTACTACATATGGGGCCCAATGTGTCTCATCTAATATACAGGCCTGGAAGATACTTCTGGCAGCCTCTTTTCTGCTTAGTATGCCACAAAATCACTTTTGACAGTTCTGCTCCTCCTTGGTTTAGGACAGGTTTACGATAATTCCGTCACCAAATGCACACAAGGTTATAAGCCTTATAGCTTTTCTCTATATAATGCAGGTACTGCAGTTTAGATATAAAATGCCTGCCCCCGCCCTCAGGCTCCTGTGTCTGAGCACTTGGTCCTCAGCTAGAACCTGTCTTTGGAAGGCTGTGGGATCATCACGGGGTAGAAGCTTTGACAGCCAGGCTCCACCTCCTGCTTTCCTTTTTGACTACAGACTGTGACCAGCCACCCCACACACTTGTTTCCCATGCCTTTCCTCCTGTGATGGTGTTTCCTACCATGATGGACTATATCCCCTCAAACTGTAAGCCTAAGCAAGTGCTTTCTTTCTTAAATCACTTTTTGTCAGGTATTTGGTCACAGCAACCAGTAGGGGAACCTCCTTGCCCTCTCAGTTCCTCAATCTGGCACATTCTAGGTCATATAATTAGCTCCTTTATGTCCCACTTGAGTTTTTGTGTTCTCCACATGATAAATTGCTGGCCTAACTACTCCAAATTATGGTTAAACAGAGGATTTATTGTAGATATGAGGGAGAGGACAGCCAGAGGCACCTGGAAGAGTCTAGAGCAGAGAGAAAAAGTATTAGATTGAACATGGCCAGCAGATTGGGGCTGGGCAAGAGAGGAGAGAAACAGGGGATTATGGGGGAGTGAGAGAGAATGACAAAGAGAGAAGAGGACCGAGAGAGAGGGACAAAAAGGAGCAGAGTTGGAATAGCAGGGTTACAAGTGAGAATGTCTGGGGAGGGAAGCCCATGAACTGGAGAAGTTTAGGGTAGGGGATAGGGTGAGAAGAGCCAGATGCCAGCATGGATTGTGAAATGTGTAACAGGTACTTGTGATACTGAGGGAGCCTGGCGGCCAGCATGCACTTTGGTATGCTAGCGCACCACGGAGAACCATCTGTCTTTTCTGACAGTGGTAAGGGAACAGGTTCCTTTGGTAGAAGGGAACCAGCTGCATGAGTTCCTGGGGGGATGCTGGCTTTGGTTTGACTGAAAGAATCTGGGAAAGTGACAGACATGGGAACGTCTTTGCAGATATCCCAGGAGGAAAGATGTATTGTAGCTTCTGCCTCTGTTTCACAGATTAGAGCCTCTGCTCTGGTCCACTATCATGGCTGTACATCAATGGGGTAAGATATAACTTCCACTCAAAGTAATTACAATACCATGGATGGAATGAAAAATGCTATGGAGCAGAGTGGTAACAAGGAATCAGACATCACAATAGGCTTGAATCATTTCAATTTCTTTTGGTACCAACTGCTGCACTGGGGTGGAGTCAAAGGGTTGACAGAGTGTACCGGTAAAAAAGCATCAATGTGGAAGAAGACTGTTTCTCACTTAGAGAAGTATAAGATGATGGGATCAATGACACTGGACTTGGAGCCATGGGGGCCAGGAGACAATCAAGTGTTTAACTGAACTGAAATGTTGGGTGCCTGTAACTAACCATGGTTGGGATCTCCTGTTTGTGAGTGCCATACCCCAAGGAGCACTACCAGACATAAAAGAATGGAGAAAGATGTTACCTACAGCAACTGGAGTTACCCTGAGAGAAGCACCTCCTTGGACAAACCAAATACTATTATCTTAGTTAGGGTTTCAATGCTGTGAAGAGACACCATGACTAAGGCAACCCATAAAGAAAACAGTTAATTGGGGGCTGGCTTACAGTTCGGAGGCGCAGTCCATCATCATTGTGCTGGGAAGCCTGGCAGCATCCAGGCAGATGTGGTACTGGAGAAGGAGCTGAGAGCTTTACACTGTGATCTGAAGGCAGTCAGGAGGAAACTGTCTTCTGCAGGTGGCCAAGAATAGGCTCTGTATCTCATTGGTAGACTTGAGCATACATGAGACCTCAAAGTGCTATTCCACAGTGACACATTTCCTCTAACAAGGCTACACCTCTTCTACTAAGGCCATACCTCCTAATAGTGCCACTTCCCATGGGCTAAGCATATTCAAATCACCACAACTATGGTGTCATTCAAGCAGATGATACATGGTCTCACAGGAAAATATTCCAGAAGTAAATGTTTTTTTGAGCATGCCCAGTTTAAGGCATGCCTATTATAAGCATGCTTAGATTAGAGTGACTGTTTAAGAATAGAAGATAGCAGACTTATGTTTGGGCAAGCTTAGCTCAAGGTCATGGAACCTAGGCCTCAAAGGTTAATATGGCTGTCAGGAACACTTCTGGGCATGCTCAACATAGGTCAAAAAGATGGCTGACAGGACTATCTCTAGACATAGGTTTTTTCCAAAATGTTTTCACTGAGGACACTTTGAAGGTGTGTTAATATTGTTTACTCCTAAAGATGCTGTCTGTGGTAAGTGAGTTACATTACTCTAGGAAGGGAACCATCCAGATAATATTAAGGATATCGGACGGTGAAGCTTGTGATTCAAATGGCTCTTGAGGAAGAGAATCAAGTGTCGTACATGGCTATGAGGACAGTAGGGATGAGGGTAAGTCTCTCAGTCAGTTGTATGGGAGGGTGCAGGGAGATCAGAGCTGGGCCTATGGGTGACTCCCCCCTTCACACTGGAATGTGGAGTCCTTTCTGGTTTCCATGTTAGAGCTGGCCTGAGTCCATCCTGATTATTTTGTTAATGTCCCTCTGTATTTGATTGGCTCTGAAGGCTTAATGTTGAATCTGTCTGCATTCAACTGGGTCTGAAGACTTAGTGTTGAATACAGACCATGACACACTCCTAGGAAGCCATTTTGTGGCTGTGAAATTCCCAGCACACTTCTGAGCTTCATGCCCCATACAGTATTAAAATTTGACTTTAGAAAGCTTTTTCTGGAAGAAAGCCCCACCATTGATCTCCAGTTTGCTATTTTAGATTTATCCAAGGAAGTGGAAGACCAGAAGAACAGAGTTGCCCAAATGAAAGATTGGTAGTGCTGTCTCGCAGAGAGGTGTGATGTCATTGTGTGTTGCTGCTGCTGCTGCCGCTCGCTGCCTTGTTACCTGTAACTACTTAGGAGAGGGAGGTGATTAATGGCAGTGACTTGGGAATTCTCTGGTATTTTCTTTCCTAAAATGAGGTAAGACAAAGATGCAGTCTTCCAAAGGATTTAATTTAGACTTCAGGAAAATGGAAAATGTTGAGGACTAGAGCAAGGCCAGGAAGTCAGTCAGTCCTGATGTAAAATAAGCAAACATGGGGAAGGATTGTTTGTCTCTTAGCAGAGAGGACCCACAGGAGGGGGAAAGCAAGTCTCCAGGCTCTGCGATCCTCCTCTCTTCAGGGTCTTAGAGAGCACCACACACCTGCCCTTCTATCCTCTATTGCCTTGGCACACAGTAGGTTCTCAGCAGACACTGTGTTAAATAAGTTAATTATCCTTGGTGTACTCAGTAACTTTGAAAGAATCTGACCCTTGACGATATCTGTAGGGAAAACAAGTAGGTATGGGGATGGGGATATGAACAAGGGTCTCTAAGGGAGAGAGGAAGTGGTGGCTCCTAGGAAGGGAGCTTGTGTCTATCTAGTGCACAGCCAGGTCTGTCATCCCGTGTTCTCTGGGGGAGCAAAACCTGAGTCCTTACTCTGATGCTAAGCACCTATTTTAGGAGACATTGTCTAGGGATCAGCAGCTGCCTTCCCTCCAGGGCAGCACCATTGAGGGCAGGGTTGGGGGGTGGGTACCCGGGACAGGGGATCGGATTCATTTCTGTTAACATCTGCTATTCAAAAGGGCAACTTCCCACAGGCCTCATGTGTATTGCTCTGCCCTGTCTGTGGGTGGCACTTCCCTGTCTCTTTTGTAACTCCATTCCTATGCAAAGATCCAAATATGCACAAACATTGTGTGTACACGAGTTGACTTTTGATCTAGGTTTTAATTCTGGCTTCTTCCTTTTATGGATCAGAGAGGTAACCTGACTTGGACAAGGTCACAAAGCTGGGAGGTGGTGTTGTTGGGATCCAGCGCAGGGCACTTGGCTTGGGCAGGGTATTTTCCATCCCTCACAGGACCAGGGCAGCAGACACAGACTGCTGCCAGGACTGCAGGGCTGGTCTTGCTCTGCTCTTTGGCGTCAGGCAGACTGGAGATCAAATTCCAGCTCTGCTTCTTCTAGCTACGTGACCCGTGACCCGAAGCAACTTGCCCGAGCTTCGCCCAGCCGGTTTCTTCCCTGCAGTTGAGAATCCCGACTCCTTTTCACAAGGTTGTCCCCTCCCCTGAATAACAGCAGAGCTGCCCGTGTGTGTTAAGTCACCAGTGCACGTTTGCATGAGGCAGCCTGTCCCTTGTTTGAGCCCAGGGTTGGGGAAGGAGGCACAAAGTTCTGGTTTAAAAGCTCTAGTCAGTTGTTGTGTAGCCAGGAAGCTGATCTCCCTGAAATGCCATTGTTAGGAAAAGGCACTTCTGACACCCATCCTGGGCGCTGTGAGTAGGCACTGAAATGGTGCATGTTAAAGCTCTCTGAGAACAGAGGAGCCGTCTTTTGTTACCTCTCAATATTGGCATTAATGCCGGTCTCATCTCCCAACTTCTCCTCCTGCCCTTCTCCCGGTTTTCCTCATGTCTTTGGTGGGATTTTTCCTCACAGCACTGTTGGCTTTGTTCTCTCGTCATGGTGTCCATGTCTGCTACTGTCTTCTTTTGCTCCAGAAACAGTGGGAGTCCCTTTCTGGGGCTATGGAAGACGGACTTGGAGAGGTGGAGCCTGGCCATCTTGTGAGCTTGGCTCCCACTCTCCCCAGCCTCAATGGGGCACTGGCATCCTAAGAGGACGACTTCTCCAATGGACGATTGTTGGGAATTGGTGGCGGGGAGAAGTGCCAGATGTGCAGAGCCAATGGAAAAATCAAGAAGTGTGGCCAAAAATTTTGCTGTTCTCTCTGCTGTTTTCAGACAGGTTACTGCCAGAAGGCTCTGGAAACCATGTCCCCATGAGGCCATGCTCACCAGCCCGCAGGCAAAATGCTCCTTGCTTTCATTTATTTGTCTTGCAGACAAATACAGCAGCTATTTGGAAAAGTAGCGCCCATAAACACGGACAAACCCAGAGACCAAGAGGCTCCACATGGATCGTCCTCTCCCCTGAAGACTCCAGCAAGTTAAGGCACTGTTTACATTTCAATTTGGCAGAGTCTAAAGAAAAGATGGCAATGTAAGCTGGGTAGGTTGGAAACCTTCTTACCCTGCAATTCCTTCCCCCTGAGTCACGGTATTAGCAATTTGAAATGCAAGCATTCCATGAGCAGGCTGTGCAAACTGCTTCTCGGTGTCTTCTTCCTCCCAGGGCCTACCACACCCTCGGGGACCATTCTCTCTCCTGACCCAGGCCCTGAAGGCTTGAACTCTTCACGGTCAATGTTACTTGACATACTTGTCCTAAAGTGGCCCTTTAACACTTCCAATCAAATAAGGAGATAATGGGTAGAAGTAAAATCTTATAAAATAATAGAGTGATGAGGCACCTAAGACAACCTGATTTTTGCAGTTAGTCGGTAAACTGGATGCAGGTTTGTTTGTGATTAGGCTATGGAGCGCAGGTTGCTTCTCCAGCTCGTGCTGCTACGTCACTGTGGGGAAACATTCACTTTCCTATGGCTCTGACAAAATCCCAGCAGAAGCAACTTAAGGAAGGGAGAGTTTCCTTTGGTTCATCCTGGCAGAGAAAGCATGCTGGGAAGTGTCCCTCAGGAGTGTGAGGGACGGGGCTGGACCTAATGTGCCTACAGCCAGAGATCAGAGAGAACTTGGGCGCCAAGCTTGCTTTCCTACACAGCCTGAGACTCCAGACGCCTCCCATTTTCAAGGTGGGACTTCTCAGTTAAATTTCTCTGGAAACTCCGTCGACAGACGTATTCAGAGGTTTGCCTTATACGGGATTCCAGAGGCTCTCCATGATGGCAAGATTAACCATCACAAGGGACCTTCTGGCTGGAGAGATGGCTTAGTGGCTAAGGTTCCTGAGGACCAGAATTCAGATACTGTTTGTGGCACTACATTTGCACAGGCCTGCCAGGACTGGATGGCTAAAACCTGTGTGTACACATCTAGAATGGCTTCCCCATTGGGTTAGGCTGTGGGTAGCATACATGTTAGCATGGAGGACGGCTTCTTTATATAGTTGGTGCAGAGCTGCTCTTCTCGTAGGTACAGTTACAGTCATGCTGCCACGGCGGGTGTACCATGGAATCCATTTGCACGCATGTTAAACTACCTTGTTCAAACGTTTATGGACTACTTAAAGGGTACAGGCCTTAAACTAGCTACAGGAATGGATTCTGCTCTCAATTCTAGATGAGGTCCTGCTCTCAAAGCACTTACCGTTCGACTTTTATTCCTTTATTGAGTGCCCAGATCTCTGAACAAAGAAACAAAGCCAAGCAAAAGGCACTGTGGTATACTGGAAGAGACCATGACGTTGACCTTAGAAGTACCGTTTCCTGCTTGCTCATTACACAACTTTGGGGAATTTATCTGAACACCAGAGGGATAGTTTTCTCATCTATAAAATGAGAATCAGTGCTCAGAAAAGAAATTATAAATAAGTGACTGCCCAACACAGCATTTGTCTGAATACACAATTCAATCCTGAGAAGTAATAGTCTGAGAGATAGTATACGTAAATTATCACATCGGAATTTAATATTTTACATCATTGACTTGAAGCAGGTATAGGGGTGGAGAAAGGGGTAAAGAATGAGCTTACTGTGCCTGGGAAAGTCATAGCAACACCCACAGTGGGCTACAATTGGGCTGGGAGCTTTGTTTGTTCAGTAGGACCAGGTAAAGCATTGTAAGCACAGGAGCGTGGGTCAGTGTGCTGGCTGGGTTTTGTCAGCATTACACAAGCTCAGGTCATCCAGGAAGATGATTGGCCTGTAGGAAAGTCTGCCAGGGTATCTTCTCAACGAAAGATGGATGTTGGAGGGTCTAGCCCACTGTGGATAGTACCGCCCCTGGGTGGATGGTGCTAAGTTCTACAAGAAGGTAGTCTGATGGACTCATGAAGAGCAAGCCAGTAAGCATCATTCCTCCTTTGATTTCTGCTTCAGTTCCTGCATCCGAGATCCTACTTGAGTTCTTGACTTCCCCCAGTGAAGGACAGTTACTGTAAGCATAAGATTAAATAAACCCATTCCTCTAAAGCTGGTGTGGTCAGTGTTTTATCCCAGCAGTAGAAACCCTACTAAGACAGTTAGCCTGTGCTGCTCATTTGAGAAAGGTGACCAAGTCAGTGCAGCTTGGACCACAGGGTGGCTTCGGCTGTGGGAGATGATGCTGGAGGCCAGTTCTCAATAGGACTGTGAGCTGTACATATATTCCTGATGAAATGGAGCCTTTTTACACCATTCTGTATGTTCTGTTTTCAATGGCCAGGCTCCATGATAGGCTAAGACAAAACTGTTTTCTTTTGTTTCCCTGAGAAATATCACTGCTCATTCTGTGTATTTTTAGAACCAGACAGAAGCTCCAGACTTATGAAAACTCCCTGGTAGCTGTTTAGAGATTTTAGTATAAATCTTGGTTGCATGGGGCCATTTCTCTGCCTTTCTGGCCTGTGTTGTCTAGGCTCCCAAGCATTCTGTGTGGAACATGGCTACCTCTCAGTAAATTCTTGTTGCCTAGTAGAAGGCATGGTGTCAGCTGGAAATTGCTTAGCTGGGTATTTTCTTCCTGAGGCCTAACTTGTTTCTTCTACCTTGGCTCTCTTGTTACGGTGCCTCTGAGTTGTTTGCTTTGGAAATTTTATTTAAAATCCCAACTATCAAATATAACTATATTTTAAAAATTATCTGACTCTAATTGTGAGAAGGCTTGAATTTCTTTCCTTTTCTATTGATTTCTATATCAAGCTAGCATATAGGTTAGAAATTGTAAACCATTCCTGCAAAGTCTAGAGCTCAGTTACAGGTGTCCATCCAGAGTGTATGGAGGAGAGAGGCCTGGGGAATCTGTGTTTAAAATGAAAATAGAAACAAATCCATAAATCACTATGTAGTCAAAACTTTGTCAACCTGTTGTAGTTTTGTGTCTGTTGCTAGGATAAAATCCCCTCACAAAGAACAAAGTATGGAGGGAAAGGGTTTATATGACTTACAATTCTAGTCTACAGTCACTCTTGTAGAGAAGTCACAGAAGCAAGAGTTCAGGACATCTAGTCACAGTATAGCCATAGTCAAGATCAAAGACATGAATGCAGCCATGCTGCCTGTCTGCTTCCTTGGTCATTTGCTAGCTTTCCTTACTCTGACATACTTCAGGTCCCAGCCTAGGGAATGGAACTGCTCACAGTGGGTTATGTCTTCCTACATCAATTAGCAATCAAGATAGTTCCCACTATCCAGCCTAGTGTAGACAATCCCTCATGAGACTCTCTTCCCAGGTGAATCTAGATTTCGAATGGACAGTTAAAACTAACCAGGACATAGCCCATTTGTAACAGAATGACTCAGGCTGAGTGATTTATAAAGAAAATACTGCTGGATCCTGGGAACGAGAAGCACAGCAATGGTGTCTGTGAGGGGCCCATACCACAGCAGAAGGTGGAGGTTAAGTGGCCGGTGTAAGAGCTGGAACGTGAGAGTCAGCTCCCTTTCACAGTCTCTTACTCCAATAACTAACGCCTTCTCAGGATTCTGAGGTTAAGCCATTCTTGAGGGCTCAGCTGTGACCATGATGGTAGCACCACAATTCAACATGAAGTTTACAGGGATGAGGCTCTGTGGAGTACAGGGGTTGGTTCAATAAATCATCCTAGTGCCTGTTTCACTACCGCATCCATGACCTTCTTTGCAGTCATTCAACAAACCCTTGCTGAATTTTCTCTACATGCCGACATGCTCTAAACACTGGGATTTGGGGCAGATATAGCCCACTGCCTTGATAATGCTTATGTTCTACCTGGGAAACATGAAAACTAACAGGATTGTATATTAGAATTATGCTCGTGTGACATAAAAAACAAACAAACAAACAAACAAACAAACACTGGCTAAAGTTCTTTTTTCTGACCTCCCTCTCTTGATTGAAACAGTCTGGGCTCCTATTCCCAGACCTATAGATGCCCCAGCTCCTCAATGCTCTGCTGTTCTGTACACTCCAGAGAAAGCTCTACCATAGTCATACTGAGGGTCATAATGAGTGAGCTTGTTAAGTATGCAGCAAGCCAAAGTAAAAGATTAAATACGTACACACACAGAGAGACACACAGACACACACACACCACACACACACACACACCACACACACACACACACACACACACACACACACACACACACACGCACGGGGCGGAGGGGAGGAAGAGAGAGAGAGAGAGAGAGAGAGAGAGAGAGAGAGAGAGAGAGAGAGAGAGATCCAGCAAATATTGATTGAGGCAGCCACATTGAGCCAGTCATATTGGCTGGAGTTGCCAATGGAAAGGTAGAGCACAGTGTTACCTCAGTGTCACCTCCACCAAGACTTCTTTCTAAGTTAAGAGAAAAAAATAACATCAGAAAGGTGAGATCGTCACATTGGGGGCTTAGAAACATCCAGCGGAAAGGGGAAGTCGAGGCAGTCATCTGGTGTTCCCCTCTGAACTGTCTCTTCAAGCTCTCACCTCGCTCGCTCCTTGCTTGCATGGTGGCTGAGCTCCTGCCCTCTCTTCCCCACTGCAGGTGCCGCTGTTATATCGTGGGATAAATGATGGTTACCTCTGTTGGAAATGGCTGACCTAGCTGTTCTAAAAGGCACACTGTTTTTATTCGTGGGGTGTTTGACTGACCTCTTCCCTCCCTGTCACAGATAGGGGTAGCCTGTCTCAGACCATGGAAGACACTCTGAGACCAATAGGCCTGGTCCAAAGTGTTGATGGGGACCTCAGCTCAGTTTCCAAAGCCAGCTTCTCACTGGGTTCAGACCACGTGGTATGACCTATCAATCAAATGCACACCAGCTCTTGTGGAGACATCGTCACCCTTGTCTTGCTTGTCTACTCTCTGGTCACTAGGTAAATGCTGAGGTAATGGGTCACTGGCCTTATTTTTATAATTTTATTTTGAAAATTATATAATTTTATTTTTAAAATTTTCATAACAGTGCTGAGATATTGTGGTCACCATTTTGGATACAGGGACACTAAGGCACACAGACATGCAATAGCTTGCCCAAGATCACACGATCAGAAAGCGTTCATCACCAGCTGTCTGTCTCTCTGATCACTCCTGTGCCAGCTACCTCCCAGACTTCCCCTCCTGTACCTGCCCTTCCTGTGGTAGGACTCTCTCCTGGTCTCCTGTTCTTTCTGCATAGTCTTCTAGTTCTCATTCCCAAGATCCTCGTGACCCCCAAGATCAATATCATCAGTCTGGACCCCTCTTCTGACTTTCTGATGCTATGACTGGTGTATGTGTTTGGGCCACATCTGGTGAGTGCCCACTGAATGCCAGGTACTCCATCATTACTACAAGCACTGTGGCAATATGGTGGGTTGGGAATCCAGGTTGCGGAAATGAGTGTGTAGCCAGGAAGGTAGACTGAACCTCAACAATGAAAGTCTTAACTTAACTCTCTCCTCTGCTAACTCACCCAATTTTACCTTTCTCACTTTCAGAAAGGTGAGTAATAAAGTTACTACCACTTTAGAGCGTCTGTTACCCCAAGTTTTATAAAAGGTAAAGTTGAATGTGCTCCTTCATCTACATCCTCTGGAGGCCTGTTGCTGGAAAGCAGACTGACTTCTGTGGAGATAGCTCCTCTTTTCAGAAATGTTCATGTGGCTGGCCCTGCTCACATCCTGTGCAATATGCCTCTGACTGTATGATTAGTTCCAGAAGTGGCAAGCGAAGACCCAGCAGGATTTCATGGGTAAATACTGGGCAGTCCATTCATCCATCCATCTGTCCCTCACGTAACTCAAGATTTTGCCTCTGATCATCTGTTGTCTCTGAGGAAGTTTTACCATACAAGTCCCTGTCTTTAAAAATGATTCTCAAGTGAAATTATCTGTAAAAAAAACTTTATAGATTCATCCATGGTAAAGGATTCCTTGCTCAGCTCAAGTTTTGAGATGAGGCTCATTCTGGGCTGGGGAGATGGCACAATGTGCAAAGAACTCTGCAAGTGAGGACCTGAGTTCAAATCTTCAGAACCCAGGAGAAGCTGGACACAGTAGTGTGCCTACAGTGAGGTGATGGGCAGAGAAGGGGGAATCCCCAGAAGCTGAAGGGCCAGTGAGTCTGGTGTGTGCTCCAAGAACAAGTGAACCTGCCTCAGATAGGGTGGATGATGAGGACCAACACCGACATCTTCCACATGTGTGCCATGGCATGTACACATCCACATTCACATATACTCACATATATGCACCTTGCACACACACTGAAGTGGGGGTGAGATGGAGAGAGAGAATTCTTTTAAAAAGAGACTTGTTCTTCTTCTCAATTTGGCCAGAATGGAAGAGGAGACAGACTTAAACAACTATGTCCTCAGACAGTCGTAAGCTTCTGACATCATGCAGTGAGTGTCTATAAGGATGTGTGTCTTCATTAGAGCACAAAGCACCTCTGAGTTTCACACCCAGACAGCAGCCACACATGCTCAGCTACAACTCTTAGTGTAGGCTAGGTCTCCATCATCCCTAACACTCAGCTCGGCATCTGGACGGCTCGGGAGCAGTAATGAAGTCAAGATGCTTCTTTATTCTCTGGAAGATACTGTTCCTGGGTCTGTGCCCCGAGGCTCTGCTTTGCTGTTGAATGAATGTAAATAATTTAAAACATGTTCCAATAGTGTGTTCCTCATTTAAAACGTATTCTATGCAAATGTACTCCAGGCTGAGGAAGGTTTGGCTATAGCCTAGGATAAATGGACCAAGTCCATCCCGACCAAATTCCCTAGACACTTGGCTAGCTCATGGGTGGCAGAGTTTGGCTAAACTATGTTGACACAACCCTCGTTTTGTTTGCCTGAGCCATCATTGAATGAAGACTATTATGCAATCTACATGTAGAGACATTAGCCACCGGCAGTGCATGTGTCCCCAAGTATGTATGCACATGGCCTCAACTAGACCACCTAGGAAGGTGGTGGCCTCAAAGCCCAGAGGTCCCAAGAGGAGGACTGGACACCCAGAGGAGAAGCTTCAGCAGAGAGCCTGTGTTCCCGGAAGGGTTTCCTAGAGGGAGAACTGAGGCACCTCACCACAGGAATGAGATATGACCCACCGGTCCCCCGACTTCCTTTTCCAAGCCACTTCCTAGCTCTTCTAAGAGAACAGAGTATCCCACTTACAAGCTCAGACATGGTCAGCCTGTGAGGTGACATTTTCTTTGAATACATCATTTTTATTTTTTCCATTGCTTGTTTGGAAACTGCTTAGGTCCTGTCTCAGCTGCCCTCGCTGTCACCCTGCTTCTACCGCCAAAGTGCTGGCGTGGCAGGGGTGAGCCACCATGCCTGCATTCTCTCTTAATTCTTAATTTATTGGTGGTGGCAGTAACTGATGCCCATTTCGTAGATTATCTTCTGTACTGTGTTAAGTGAAGCTGTACAACATAAACATCCCACCCAGTGAAATGCTACAGACACAGAATCTAGCTTTTGCCTCACCACGTTCTTCATACCTCACTCTCTAAGGGAACACCCTCCATGTTAATCATTCACAGAAACATGCATGCACACGCATGAGGCAAGGAGTATCTATAAAGATGGAGCCCATAGCGGGCAGCAGTTAATGTCAAGGCTCATGGCTGGTCAGATTCCCTTGGATAAGTGACTTCTGAGTGTTCTGCCCTGAATGAGGCACTCATATTAACCCTGCCCAAGGCTCATGGGACATGCACATATGGCACACACACACACAGAGACACACACATACACACACACACACACAGACACATACACCACACACACACAGACACACAGAGACACACCACACACACAGACACACACACAGACACACACACAGACACACCACACACACACACACACCACACAAACACACACTACACACACAGACACACACCACACACACACAGACACACACAGACACACACACCACACACACACAGACACACACCACACACACACAGACACACACCACACACACAGACACACCACACACACACAGACACACACCACACAGACACAGACACACACACCACACACACACAGACACACACCACGCACATACAGACACACACACCACACACACACAGACATACACCACGCACATACAGACACACACACCACACACACAGACACACACACACACCACACACACAGACACACACACCACACACACAGACACACACCACACACATACACACACACACTCACACACACACATACACACACACACCCACACACACACCACACACACAGACACACACACCACACACACACAGACACACACCACACACACAGACACACACGCCACACACACACAGACACACACACCACACACACAGACACACACACACACACCACACACACAGACACACACCACACACATACACACACACACTCACACTCACACACACATACACACACATACACACCACACACATACACACACATACACACACCACACACACACAGACACACACCACGCACATACACACACACACTCACACACACATACACACACATACACACATACACACACATACACACACATACACACACACCACACACACAGACACACATACACACACACTCACACACACACATACACACACATACACACATACACACACACCACACACACACACACCACACACACACACACACCACACACAGACACAGACACACACACACACCACACACACAGACACACACACCACACACACACACAGACACACACCACGCACATACAGACACACACACCACACACACACAGACACACACACACAGACACACACCACACACATACACACACACACACTCACACACACACATACACACACATACACACCACACACACATACACACACACAGACACACCACACACAGACACAGACACACACACACACCACACACACACACCACACACACACACACACACCACGCACATACACACACACACACTCACACAGACATACACACACATACACACCACACACACATACACACACACATAAACACACACCACACACACACAGACACACACACACACAGACAGACACACATAAACACACACCACACACACACAGACACACACACACAGACAGACACACATAAACACACACCACACACACACAGACACACACACACAGACACACACACATAAACACACACCACACACACACAGACACACACACACAGACACACACACTACACACACACAGACACACACCACACACACACACACACATAAATAAAAATAATAAATACATTTAATGTAGTTAGGTATGTTGGCATTTTACTATGGGTTTTATATCTCCAACTTACGTAAAACAATCATTTCCCCCTAATATAATAGTTTCCTATTTTTCTTCCTACCGTATAGTTTCTTTTTTCCATTTGTAATTATATTCTGTGAGCAGTGAAAACTAGGGTTCTCTTTTGTCCTAGATAAATCCGCAATGACGTCAGCAGCAGAAGCAGTGATGTAAACCCTGCTTCACCATTGGGTGGGTGTGCCCGTTGCCACATACTGCACTTCTGTGTGTGCTAGGGCTTTCCTGAACGTTTTACTCTGTTTCATTCATCTGAGCCAATACCACAATATATTTTTGTAATGAGTTTATGTGGTGTCTGATAAGGCAGTAATGTTATCCTCCCCTCCCCTTCCCTCCTCCCCTCCCCTCCTCTCCCCTTCCCTCCCCTTCCCTCCTCCCCTCCCCTTCCCGCTTCCTCTCCTTTTCCTTTCCCTCCTCCCCTCCCCTCCCCTCCTCTTCCCCTCCACTCCCTTTCCCCTTCTCTTTTCCCCTTCCCTCCTTCCCTCCCCTCCCCTTCCCTCCTCTTCCCCTCCACTCCCTTTCCCTCTTCCCCTCCCCTCCCCTTCTCTTTTCCCCTTCCCTCCTTCCCTCCCCTCCCTTTCCCTTCCCTCCTCCCACTCCTTTCCCTCCTTCCCTCCCTTTCCCTCCTCCCCTTTCCTTCTGTCTCCCTTCCTTTCTCATCCCTTTCCTCTTCCTTTTGTCTCCTTTCCCCTCCCCTTCTCCTCTCTCCACTTTTCTTCCTTTCTGTCCTGACATTTTCCCCATGAGAAACTCAAACTCATTCTGCACATGTATTAAACATTCGTATCCCATTGAGTTTGCATCACTTTTGTGAGGGTGAGTATGAAAAGATAAATGTATAACCCCATTAATAACGTGGTATATTAGTCACTTGTTCTGTACCTATCGATAAGATCTGGTTTTGTTGGCCACTGACTCTCTTTCTCTCTTGGTTTGGGGCTGGCCCTGATTTTATTAGTAGTATCAATTTTATTTACCCTGCGAATGGGCTGTCCCTCACATTGACTTTTAATGCTCAGTGTATAATAGCTCATCTGTCCCATCCCAGGCTGCTTCACTGCCTCTCAGGGCATCCCCTCCACATAAAAACCTCCCCTGCCTGGCCAGCCTCACAGGGACGAAAAGTCTTTTGCTTCCTCCTTCTCATGCTCTGGATACCTCCTGCCAGTTAGAGTGTGTCCATGCAGCCAAGGAGAAGGCATCACCCTAAGCATGACCCTGCCCCCATACTCCACCATTGGCAGCTTGCCCTCCCTAGGGACCTCCTGGGCTGTCTGTTTTAAGGGCTCCCTGAGAAGCAAGGGAAACCACCTCTGTTGATTCCATGCCTTAATTACACCCTGGTCCCCAGGCTCTGCTCAACTCAGAATGTTCCTGAGTCACTCTTGCTCAGCCTGTGGTGGCCCCGTTCCTCCCTCGGGACCTTGGGGAAACTTCCCAGCTGCAGGAGACAAGGAATCGGGAGCAGCTCCTCTCCTCTTGGCCAGCAAGTTTTTCTCTCCTAACTGAAAGTAACACAGTTTTTCCAAGACATGACTTTCTGTGTCACATCTGTGTTAAACTCTCCTGAGAGTTCCAGGATTCCTCAGAGCGCCATTAAGGCAGAAAGGGAATGTGCTTCTTTATAAGTTCAACCCCCAGAACCCACATGGCAAACGAGAGAACTGATTTTTGAAAGTTGTTCTCTGACTTACACATGGGTGTCTTTTCTCTATGAAATAAATTCACAAATAAACATATAAATAAAATTTAAACAAATGTATAACATTATAAATTTTATATAATTTATAATACAAATTTTAAAACTATATACAATTTACAACTTAAACAATTGAATAAATCTATAAACAAATAGGATTTCAGTTTATTTGTTTAGTGGTGCTGGGATTGAGCCTGGGGCCTTGCACATGCTCCGCCACCAGGCAGTGCCTTCAGCCTTCATTTTGGCCTTGGTTTTGAGACAGGATCTGGTTGCCCAGACAAACTTGAACTTGGAATCCTCCTGCCTCAACCCCTTGAGTAGCTGAGATTACAAGTACGCAACTTAGAGGCCTACTTCCATGATTTTCTTAAAACGTCTGGAGTTGACAGATAGTCTGAATTTGCAGCCTACCCTCTTTCTTTAGAGTCTGAGCTGAAGTCTTGAACTAACCCCTATGGCACAGCCTGCTGTCTTCTGGTTCTTTTTATCGGGTGGTGAGATCGACTCCTGAGCCCTTCCTCTTGAGATTATTAGCAGGTCTATCACTCTGCTATTTAACTACCTCTGTTTTACAGCTTGCGGAATGGAAGCCATGAGAGTTTACAGGAAAAGGTGGGGGAATCAGACAAAAAGGCATGTGCACACCTGTATTGCCAGCTCTCCACAGAGGCTCACAACTGTAGTCCCAGCTTTTCTCAGAGGCACACACCTGTACTGCCAGCTCTCCACAGAGGCTTACACCTGTAGTCCCAGCTTTTCTCAGAGGCACACACCTGTACTGCCAGCTCTCTACAGAGACTCACACCTGTATTGCCAGCTCTCCACAGAGGCTCACACCTGTAGTCCCAGCTTTTCTCAGAGGCACACACCTGTACTGCCAACTCTCACAGAGGCTCACACCTGTATTGCCAGCTCTCCACAGAGGCTCACACCTGTACTCTCAGCTTTTCCCAGTGGCTCATACCTGTACTCTCAGCTTTTCCCAGAGGCTCACACCTGTACTTCCAGCTCTCCACAGAGGCTCACACCTGTATTGCCAGCTCTCCACAGAGGCTCACACCTGTAGTCCCAGCTTTTCTCAGAGGCACACACCTGTACTGCCAACTCTCCACAGAGGCTCACACCTGTACTCCCAGCTTTTCCCAGAGGCTCACACCTGTATTGCCAGCTCTCCACAGAGGCTCACACCTGTATTGCCAGCTCTCCACAGAGGCTCACACCTGTATTGCCAGCTCTCCACAGAGGCTCACACCTGTACTCTCAGCTTTTCCCAGAGGCTCACACTTGTACTCTCAGATTTTCCCAGAGGCTCACACCTGTACTCCCAGCTTTTTCCAGAGGCTCACACCTGTACTCCCAGCTTTTCCCAGAGGCTCACACCTGTATTGCCAGCTCTCCACAGAGGCTCACACCTGTATTGCCAGCTCTCCACAGAAGCTCACACCTGTATTGCCAGCTTTTTCCAGAGGCTCTTACCTGTACTGCCAGCTCTCCACAGAGGCTCACACCTGTATTGCCAGCTCTCCACAGAGGCTCACACCTGTATTGCCAGCTCTCCACAGAAGCTCACACCTGTATTGCCAGCTTTTCCCAGAGGCTCACACCTGTACTGCCAACTCTTGGGAGATTCAGGCAAGATGATTAAAATGAGTTGAAGGTTAGCTCGGGCTACATACATAGTGAGTCCCATGCCTGCCTGGACATAGCAATATATCGTTGAGAACAAAAGGAGGGGCAGGGTAGTGAGGTCCTCAATATCAAGTTAATGTTAGAAATTGAGTGTTAGTGCTAATAAACAATGCAATAAAATGCAGAACAATGAAAAACACCAAACAATAAAAGATTACAGCTGGCCATCTCATCAATCTTCAGTTTAGAGTTTGAGCTGTGTTTCGTTTGCAGGTCTGCGTAGTTATCTTCTCTGTATTTGATCTATAAATTCATTTTGGCTTCTATTTATATAAAAGCCTCATTTAAGGAATTTATATCCAGCTGTTTTGTTCATAATCAAGTAACACCAATCATATAAGTATTTCACACACACATTAAGTCTCCCTGGAGATATTTTCTTACGTAAGGTTATATCATGGATAAATCCTTATCCATAGCTTCCCAGGGTCTCCCACTGACACTTGTCCAATTCATAGACTCAGATATTACACTTGAAGGAAAAGGGCTGGGTACACAGGGGCCGTAGGAGTAGACATAAAAAGTGATGATGTTAGGCAAACCAGAGACTAGTTCAAAACCGAAGTCTGCTTAATGCAGACTCTCTCCTTTTATGAAAGGAAACTCATTTATACTACCAGATGTTGTCTGTCTCAGGTTAGAGCATAACAGTTTTTACAGGGCTTCCTTCCAGAGACCTACGCAGCAAGTCTGTTACGACAGGCAGCACTGGAGTCATGCTTAGGGTAATGTCAGGTAACGCTCTCATCTGAAGTGGCCAGAACCACTGTGGATGGATCTCGGGAAAGCTCAGGGTAGGAAGAGCAGAGGGGATGGGAAGAACAAGGGAGGAGAGGTGAGACTTAGGAGTAGAGCCTGAGGATTTCCACTGGGAAAGCGATGCAGTGGGAGGGAGACATAGAAGACGTTTAGGGGAAGGAGGTGAAAAAGGACGAGAAGCCAAGGAGGAAGAGGAGGAAGACAGCCTGATTAACTTTACAGTCTTGGCAACTTGATAGCCTACAAGTTTTACTATGGAAACTGGACATGGGACACTTGGAGCGGCAGGCTTTGCTGGACTATAATATTGACTCAGCGTGGGCAAGCATGCCTGCTGTTGTGTGGGACAGAAATTCAAGTGGAAACTTTGAGATGATTTGCATCAGGAAAGGAAGTGGATGATTTACAGAATTTCATTTGTTGAATAAAACAATTTCAAAATGTTTATTTATTCAAATGTGTTTGGTGTGTATGCGTGCGCGCGCGCGCGCGCGTGCGCGTGTGTGTGTGTGTGTATACATAAGAAATAGTAATACACAGTCTCTGTCGTCAAGGATATGATTGCTTATGTAGGTGTGGAAGCTGACAGCACCGCACATAGACATTTGTAATCCAATATTGGGGCTGGAGAGATAGCATCAAGGACCACAGTTCAGTTCCCAGCACCCGCATCAAATGACCCATAACCCTTTGTAACTACAGCTCCAGGGGATCCAATGTCAGTTTCTGACTTCCAAAAGGCATCTTCACACACACACACACACACACACACACACACACACACTCTCTCTCTCTCTCTCTCTCTCTCTCTCTCTCTCTCTCTCTCTTTCTGTGTGAGAGTTTGTGAAGGCCCAAGGAAGCACCTTTCTTCCCTGCCTTTACAAATTGAGAGACGTTCTTAAGAGGTTAGGAAACAAGTCAGATCTTACTGAATGAGTCAGAGAGGAGAGGCAGCTAAATTCTAGAGGGAAGTAAGGGACCAGCGAGGGACTGGAGGTGAGAGCTAGCCTGAGGAACTAACTGTAAGCGCTTGGGTATTTCTTGTGCATAGACTAAATTCCAGCTTGGGGTGTCGAGATGGGGCTGACCAATGGAAGTCCCTTGTAGGAGAGAGCCATGCAGTTCAGGACCCATGGGTGCAGACGGCAGACACACACGTTGGCTGCCTACTTACTGACACATTTTTTGGTTTGCTGTTTGCTGACACCTGGGTGGTGGGGACACTAAGCTTTTAGCAGAGAAGTGACTTGAGATGAGATTTTTTTTTAACTGTCATTTTTATGTATAATGAATACAAAGAATTCATCACTTCTTTGAAGGAACACAGTGACTTCCGATGCCTTCATCTATTCTTGCTGAGATCTTACATACGTGGGCAGCACATGGGTCTTGATATCGCATATGAACAAACCTCTCTGGCATTAGAGTTTAGTGGAAACAGTGGACAGGACAAGAAGCCTGCAGATAGCTCTAAAGCAGCAAGTGTGGCACTGTTATGAACAGAAGGGAGTGTCACAGACAGCAGAGAGATAAGACATGTATGACAGAGTGGAGAATATTTCGGAAAGAAGCAAGATGTGTCAAGGTGATGGGCCGAACTATCCAGGAAACTTGGCAATGCAGAAACAAACGGAGCAGGACTCCATTTGTGCCTGGTGCCACAGGATAACAGTGTGTGCTGACGCTACCTCCCTGCAGAGCGACACAGCTCGAGGGACTCCACTCTGACTCAAAATATTCTTCATGGTGAGTGGCTCCATGGGGGCTAGATGCATCCTCCGAGAAGTTGGAGATGCCACAGTCTGTCTTAGTCAGGGTTTCTCTTCCTGCACAGACATCATGACCAAGAAGCAAATTGGAGAGGAAAGGGTTTATTCAGCTTACACTTCCACATTGCTGTTCATCACCAAAGGAAGCCAGGGCTGGAACCCAAGCAGGTCAGGAATCAGGAGCTGATGCAGAGGCCATGGAGGGATGTTACTTACTGGCTTGCTTCCCCTGGCTTGGTCAGCTTGCTTTCTTATAGAACCCAAGACCACCAGCCCAGGGACGGCACCACCGACAAGGGGCCCTCCCCTTGATCATTAATTGAGAAAATGTCTTACAGCTGGGTCTCATGGAGGCATTTCCTCAAGGGAGGCTCCTTTCTCTGTGATAAGTCCAGCTTGTGTCAAGCTGACACACAAAACCAGCCAGTACAGCATCCATCCTTGTTTAGCTTGCTTTTGCTCCCGTCTGTTGCATCACGAGTTCACTGAACTAGTGGTAAACTGCAATGAAATTACTCACAATCTGGGGTTAAGGTCTGACCCTTCTCAGACTTCAGGGTGAGGCCTGCCTGTATTGCCTGGCCTGCCAAAGGAGGAGGGTAGCCAGCTGGAGGAACGAGAGGACATGTGTGGCTATTCTGAAGAAAGCAGTGTCGTGAGGGGGAGGAGGAACTCAGACCAGTTCAGAGTCACACAATGTCAGGCCCAGGGGGTATCCTGAGGATGATGGGAAGCTAACGATGACCTCTCAGATCCTCACAAAACAGTTCTAGCAAGAAGAGATAAGTACTGGATGTGGACGTCAGTTGAGAAACTGGCAGCAGTCGCTGTTTTTGGTGCATTGCGAGTGACAGGCTAGGGTGTTCTGGACTCCAATGCCCCAGCAATCACTGGAAGACATTACCCCTGGAAGACATTCTTGTGTTACAGTTAGAATATGAAATGTGAATATGGAATGTGAATATGTCCTTGGGAGCCTCATGTTTTTAAGGCTCGATCCCCAGCTGGTGGCCAGATTTGAGGCAGTGGTAGAAAGTTTCAGAGGTGGGGCTTAGGGAGGGAAGTAGGTCCTGGGGAGTGTTTTCGAGTGAATGCTATACCTGCCTCAGCCTCTTCCCTGCTCCCTCTGCTCAGTCCCCACTCAGAGATGAGTAACTTCTTCCACAGGCTTCCTCTGTCTTACTACGTGACCAACGCCCACAGAGCCCAGCGCTATTGTGGACTGAAACCAAGAACCAAAATAACTTCTCCTCCCTTGTACCTGTTTGTTAAGTATTTTGTTACAGCTGGAGAGAAACTACCATGCCCAGTATAACCTGTAGTCGATTTTATTTATGCAACCAGTTATGGCCAATGGCATAGAAGCAGAACTGACCTGCACCGTGTCCAGGTGGAGATGAGTGGCCTCTGTTAACTCCTCCCTGGCTGTAGAGAGCTCTGGGAACCTGAGGTACAGATGGAAAAGCTCAAAGGTGCAGAAAGCGTGCCTGATTTTTGATATAAGTTGTGATATATTTTATATTTAAGATATAAAAACTGCTCATCTTTCATTCATGAACATAAATAGTCTAAGGCGGGGAAAAGGCTCCACGCCCAGATTTCTAATAATTTTTACTTCAATGTACGACACAGAAATCTAGAGATGAAACTGCTCCCAAAGCCTCGCCTCGCCTCTCACTTGATCTCAGAATCAGGTGGTAGGGATGGAGAGCAATGGCTGTTTTTAAAATAATTTCAGTAGGCTTTAGGGGGGCAGTTAGAAGTGGGTTTCTGGGGAAGAGGGGACATCAGGAAGCCCCATCTCCAGCTGCATATTTGATTAGAAAAGTATAGTTGTGCATTCACATGATCTCTTGAAGGAGCATGGGACCTTGGGAAGGGTCACACACCCTTGGTCAAAAAAAATTGGAATATTTTCAGTAACTAGTCATGACTAGTAATTAGTTGACTGCTACTAATTAGCTGTGATCTTCAATAATTCGCTTCCCTTGGGTCTCAGTTCCTTGAATACAAAGACGTAGACTATGTAAGTAAGCATTTTCTAATCTGGAACTCAGGTAGCACAAGGTCTAGTTAGATGGGAACTGCTTTAGAATGCCATGCCTCTTGGGATGCAAACAGTGATATACAACCCACTATGGAGAATTATTCAGGTAGAAAAGAGAAGCTTGGCAGAATGTGAAACTCTGTCTCTGTTCTTACCCAAGATTCCATCCAACTTGAGTACTACATTAACTATCCACTAAATAAAAAAGTCTGATGAACAGTATCTGTTAGACGACACACATTAGTCCTACATCAGTTTTTATGAGGTTGATATCCAGTTGGGATCTGACTGGGTGAGTCTGGCTCAGGGGCTGTCACAGATTTGCTATTTGTGTTTGGTTACACTTTATTCTTCTTGTTGCTGGGCCAAGACCTGACAAAGCAACTTAAAGAGATGCAGGGAAGATTTTTTTTTTTGGCTTACAGTTTGAGGGGTGCAGTCTATCAGGATGGCAGGCAGATAGCTTCACAGCAGTGGGAACATACCGTTGGGCTTCCTTATTACCCTTTCATATATTGATGAACACGAAGCAGAGGAAACCAGAAATGGGATTGGGCTATGAAGGCTTCAGGCCTGGCCCAGTGACCTACATCCCACTGTTAGCCTCACCTCCTAAAACAGTGTACTAGTGGGCTGCCAAATGTTCAAGCACATGAGCCCGTGGGAGACATTTCACACTCAAGCCGTAAGAGGTGGCAACCTGACTGGTGGAAGCTCCTGCTTCTGAGTTCACACATCTGGTTGTTGGCCGGCTTTTCGTGATCCAACTCAAAGTGCATGTGCACAGACTCGTCCACAGAGCTGCCGAAGACCACAGACGCCAGCTGCCTGAAGAGGGGCAGAGTGAGGTGGCTCCCCACACAGCTGAGACACGAGGGTACAGCGATGTGTGCTCTTCACTGGGGCCTGAGTCTCAAACAGTGGGCATTCGTGAGCTTAGCTGCTCCTCCCCTCTGCAGTGACTTGGTTGGCATTTGGGAAAGAAATTATGAACCTGTTCAGCCAGAGAAAAGCACTGCAGTCTTTCGTTCATCAAAGGAAACCACGTACAAGCCACCAAAGTGGCATTTGCTGTTCTAGGGTGGTTAATGGAAGCCTCTGGTTTGCTGGCATTTTGACAAACGTGTCTTTAGTGAGTCTCTCCAGAAACCAGATGGTTGGAATTTCCCTACTGAAAGCTAGGTGCCCACAGGCCACAGTTTGCCCTGTTCCTAGAATTTTTTTTTTCATGTACATCTAATGAGACCCAGAGACTCGCTCAGGAGGTTGGCATGGGGTTAGGGCAGGGCATAAGGGATCCCAGGCATTTGCTGCTGGCTTAAAGACAGACCTGTGGGCCAGAAAGCTTCCCCGGGCTGACACTGGGACAAGAGTCTTTCTCAAGAGTTTCTCTGAAGGCTATCCCTTCTTATCCTCTTGCTGTACAACAGAGATAGCATTGATAAGCTGTGATCTAGACAATAAACAGCAGTTGCCTTGCTCCGTGTTGCCGGGCACGGCCTTCAGAGCCTTAGCTCTCTGGACAGCACTCTCCCGGGACCAGCTTCCTCAGCTCATTTTTCACAAGCCCAGTCCAAATGCTACACCAAGGAAGAATCTGTTGCTCCTCCCCTTACCCTCAGGCAAAGCTGGTAACTTAGAGGTCACCTTATCCATAAGAGGAAAATGACCCAAAGCAGCCCCGACAGGGTTCAATTTGGAACTAAGGTTCAAGGCCCACCCTCTTGAAATGACTGAATGGCTCCATTCAAAATTAGAGAAGACACTAGGAGGACAGTGGTGTGTTTATAAAGTCGGGGAGGATGCTTCCCAGAGAAGACTGTCTAGGGTGCCAAACAACAGAAAGGGAGAGAACAGACAGACAGAAGCCATCCGGTAAAGCCAGGAGTTCTGCTCCCTCCAGCCTGCAAGCATCTTACATAAAAATGTCATCCATAAGAAGTCATGGAAGAAGCAGCAAGCAAAATCGATGCCTATGACATCACATTGAAGAGAAACAGCCTAACTCTTGCCATGGGGGTTTTAGAGATTAGTAAATATTTGTTATGATTCTTTTTAAGCATGAAATCTCATGTTTCTTCCCAGTCTGCCTTCTCCCACTCCATGGCAACCAGCGCCATGGAGCTCCACTGGTTCTTCCTTTGTGGTGGCGCTGTCTCTCCAGCTATCAAGGTGTTACCTCTTGATCCGTCAATGCTGAATGAGGAGACATCCTGAGTACAACGGACATGTCTCAAGCTAAAGGTAAGCGTCCCCCCTCTGCGTCTTGTGGCCAGCTGACAAAGGGACACATTTAACAAGGCACTAAGCAGGAGAATCAGACATCGAGTCAAAGTGAAGGTTATGTGAGATTATGTCCTCAAAGTCCTTATATGGTGCTCGCACGGCAAGCGGATGATAATGACTACTGTTACTAATAATGCATTGGGCAAGCCTAGCCAGAGATTTTTAGCAAGCTGGGTCATCTCCCAAGATTTAGAACCTTTAGCCCCGCTTCAGTAGAGCAGCCTGCATAATGTGCAGTTATGAATTTCAAAGGTTTTTCTAGAACATCGTGAGTGAACAGGATGCATACGGGATGATTTCGTTATGAATGAGAACTCAGGTAGTGGTTCACCTTCTCACACGTGTGGGTTGCTTAGATGATAGGCAGGTCGCAGGCTTCGCATGGAGTTGGTCCTTCAGCCGTCAGTTTATCAATGGTTCACATCTGGGTGCTGGAGAAGTCTGTTTGCTTGGTTATAGGAAAACAATGAACATATGCTTATCATAACAACACATACTTTGTAAACATCAATATTATGGTTACCGTTCCATTTATTTTGTGGACAGCTAAGTCCTGTCCTCATTCAAAGGCTCCATTTGAGCCTTTCTATCTGAATACCAAACAAACAAACATCCATTTTAGGGGAATATTCTGATATGCGAACATATGTCACTCCTACTGGGTTTTCCACACCTGGGAACAGCCCTCACATGGTCTTAACGGGAACTACTACAGACACAAAGTGGCTACCTGTCCCCAAGTGATTAATCCAGAGCCAAGCTGCCTGACAGGTCTGTCCACATGCCTAGGCTAAACCAGGTTAATTTACTTTGGCTTTACGGATATTTTCTGGTCGGAGCTGGCCGAGGTGAACCAAACAGCAGATTGAGTTTCTACTCCAGTGCCGACCACATTGTGCGACTGTGAGGCAGAGAAAGGAAGCTGTAAAACCAAGCATGACCAGAGATAAGCTGTCCTGGAAATCACCAAGAAGCAGTGCAGGGGCTGGGTTTTCATTCCCATAGTTTACAGTGCTTAAATTACAGGAGGCATCTGATGGTGAAGCGCTGCCCAGGCACAAGGACCAGAGGACAGAGCTCCACATCCACATCAAAAGATGGAGGAGACTCAGGGGACGCTAGTGCTAGGAAGCTCAGATGAGGAGGATCTTCTGGGATCACTGAAGAGCTCATGTGGCAGAGTCATTAAGCTGTGGCTTTGGTGAGAGATCATGACTCAAGAAATTAGGTGGAGAGAGGTTACTGAAGACTCCCAGCATTGGCTTCTGGCTCCACAAGTGCAAATACACACACACACACACACACACACACACACACACACACACACACACACACACGCACATGTGCACACATGCACACAAACACATAAGGACTTACAAAAAGATTGACATGATTGACATCTCCACAAGCCACAGGATCCATCCCACCATTCAGCAGGGCTTAGAACTAGTTGAACTTGAGAGAAAACTGTAATGTTTACTGATATGAACTACCTGAGTTGTGTGTGAGCTTGAGGTCACCATTGAATGGTACTGCAGCATCTCCTTACATCAGGGGACAGGTGGCTCGTAGATGAAGCATAGAAAGGCAGTCCCCAGGCTTGCTTTCCAGAGCGCATAGCTGACTCCTCAGCTTGTGCAGACAACAGGGATTGCCGTTGGAGGTCCTTCCGCTTTGGGAGGATGTGAACTCACACCCAGCTTCTCCAGCTCCCAGCTCTGCATGGCTACCACACCATGAGCTTCTACCTTCTCATCTGTAAAATGGCATTGTGGTGGTTTGAATAGGTTTGGTCCGAAATAAATGCATGTGCTTGAATGCTTGGCTCACAGGGAATGACACACACTATAGGAGGTGCTGGAGTAAGTGTGGCCTTGTTGGAGGAAGTGTGTCATTCTGGGTGTGGGCCTTGACATCCCCTCTTATGCTTAGGCTCTGCCCAGTGCAGAAGAGAGTCTCTTTCTGGCCACTTTTGGATCAAGATGTAGAACTCTCCGTTCTTCTAGCACCAAGTCTGCCTGCATGTTGCCATGCTTCCCGCCATGATGATAATGGACTAAACCTCTGGATTGGTAAGCCAGCTCCAGTGGAATGTTTTACTCCATCAGAGTGGTCATAGTATCTTTTCACAGCAATGAAACCCTAAGACAGGCATCAGAATTCCTCATCCCCATCATCCTCTGGTGGACCCCGCTATGAGGATTAATAATTATGTAAATTCATGAAACACTAAAAGTAACCAGTACTTACCTGGTGCTTAAATTGTTCCAGACAGCGTCCTAAACTCTATGAACAACTAATTGAGCTTTCCTATCACTTTTCTGTAGAAGAGGAAATTGAATGGAGTTTAGGTTACTTGGCCAAGGTCACACCATCAGGAAATGGCAGAGCTGGAGTTCCATACAGAGCCTGTGTTCGTAATTACTCACTCTGCTGCCTTTTCAATGGATGGAATAATTTTGAATTGAAACATAAATATTTAGCACAGCTCTATGCAAGTTAGACTATAAAAATTCCTCATAGTGCAGGAAATTAAAATTAAAAACACCAACCTGCTCTGACATAATTTCAACTGTGCCACATCACAGCCTTCCACAGAGCTCTCCTTGGCTCCCTTCTTGGGATCTGAGTCCCGCTGAGCTGCACAGCTTAGTGTGGTTCCTGCTGCTAGTCCAGCAGCTTGCTGGGGTCCTGCCTCCTGCCATTTCTACTCGGTTACGAGTAGGGAACAAAGCCAGTGACTGTCCAGTGCCTGGAGCTGAGGGAAAAGTGACAGGATGGAACAAAGGAAGACTTACTCTAGTTGTGTTTATGGATGTGTGTGGGGGTGCACATGCGTATGTATGCAGATGCTAACATGTTCAGGCACATGTGGATGCACACAGAGGTCAAACTCAGGTGACAGCACTCAGGCTTCATTAAAGGGAAAGGTCTTAGTCAGGGAAGGGTGTAAGTCATGTGATCTAAACACAAGACAGCCAATAAACTTAACATTAAGTGTTTAGATCAAAGCCAGTATCTACAGTCTCGGTTGAAGATTTTAAACTTCTCTTCTGTTGAATTGGGGAGGCCAGAAAGGTGCCTGGGCAGTGTTGTGTTGCAGTGGGAGCCTTTTAAGAAAGGTTTCCTGAAACCGAGCAGAAACAGGCAGCAAATCCTGGCTTTCCCAAGCATTCAGGGGGTGAGAGCCTACGTGAGTCAGGTCAGGGATGGAAACAGGAAGCAGAGGGAAACTAAGGAATTTTCATCATTACAGCTTAGCCTAAGGTAGCTGGAGGCTACCTAGGTAGTCCAAAGGCAGTGAACGCATTGGCAGAAGTACAGGAAAAATGGGGTAGCCTTTGGTAAAGTGCAGTTATTGTTGGGTGTGGACAAGTTATTGCTAGTGTTCTGTACAGAACCTTTCTTTGGAAGGCCGAGCAACCTCTACCCTGAGCACCTGCTCCCCATTTTTTCCACCGAGAAGAGAAGCACCATTTCCCCTGTCCATTGGGTGGCAAATGGCCATGCCTTTACCTCGATTCAGATAGTTTGTTTACAGTTTTGCGCCGTTCCACTCCTTTTCCCATCGGTCTTTAATTGAGATGAATTGTGATTGGTAGCCTTTGTGTGCTTGCTTCCTTCTATTCTAGGCCTTAATGGAAGGACTGTTTCACATCCTTCCTATGGATCTTCCTGCTTGCTCATGAGAAAGACATCGAGGCTCCTGTGAACACCTCACTGCAAGTCCAGGTTGGGTTCTCTTGTCTAGCAACTTGAGGTAGAACATGTCAAAAAGAATTTCTTAGCAACCACTTTTGAGGCTTTTTTTTTGTCTACCCTGAAGTTTATATCCCCAGTGATCTTAAACTTCATTGGTAAAACAGGGGCCATTTGATTTGCCTGGTTTTCTTTCAGGGACCATTTATGAACAAGAGGCAGATACACAAATGAATTACCCTCCCACATAGACTCTAGCCATGGAAACTGATCACTGTGACAAGTGAGGAAGCACTCGGGGGAGCTGTCTGCCTGCTCCTTCCCCAGCTGCTGTAGGAAGAGGGCAAAGGGAACCCCCAAGCTACTGGGCCTCCACAGTGGGCCCGCCACTCAGCTGGATCATTCACGTTTATTTTCTTATTTAACCCTCACGACCTCCCTTAGAGGTGTGTACTCTGACCTTTGTTTTATGGAAGAACAAATACCTCATCCATATCCCATGGGAAGAAGGCGGCAATGCAATGATTAAGCTAAGAATCCCCTACACAACCCAGTCCACTCAACTGACTTCTATGCTTCTGCCCAATCACATCCATCCTGCTGCCGGCCACCTACTTCTAAATCTGTATCGGCACTTTTGTTCTCTTATCTGGGCCTTAATGGCCAGCATCTGGCCTTTCTGCTGGATCCACCCTATGCTTACAGACGCCGTGTGGACGCAGGCTCTCCTCGAGATAACCAGAACAGCTGCCTGAGCAACATCTCTCACCCTTTCTTCAGATTCCGTCCTCTACAGACATTTTCCCAACCGTGCGCTTGAATGCTTCGGTGCTCTTCTCTATACAGGCTGGTGATTCCAAATCCCCAGGGAGACACCCATAAGTCCCCGCAGTGGGTGTCCTTGCACCTGGTTTCTCCTACCTTCCTGCTTCTCCCCATTCCATGAAGTCTGGTCCGCCTACCACTTCCGAAGCATTTATAAACATTCCTGCTTCCTGGGACCTGGCTTCAGATCTGTAATCTCTCTGTCCTCTGGTGCCCAGATTTACTGGGAATCTCCAAGTGGAAGGGCTGTCAGCCTGTCTGGAAGCCTCCTGTGTATTTATACATCTATGGCACTGGGGAAAGACCATGCTGACTACCTTGTTGCAGGTGAGAACATTGTATTTCTTGGAAGGCAAATACATGAATTTCTCCCTGAGTCCCTTCTTCTAATGGCGTCTGTCATAAAAACCAAGTGCACTGTAGGTGAACCATCAAAATGAGTTAGTTATAAAGACAAAAAGAAGTCCTTCCAAAGGCTGGGTGGCCATGCATCTAACCAACTAATGCCGGGGCCAACATCCTTAGAAAATTCCAGTCCTGATACACACCCTCAGCCAGCCACAACTGAAGGGCTGCCGCACTATGTCGCTATGCTCAAGCCTCTGTCCACAGAGCTATCTTAGCACTGCTCCCCCATGACACGGTTTGTAGTCGGGATCGTCTCCTGCTTCAGCGCCTCTCCTGCTGTGATGACTCTGTCATGCCTTTCTCCATCCCTGCCCGTAAGTTTTACAAAACTGAGAGCAAGAATGCTATTAACCAAGAGTATTCTAAGTTTGGTTCACCAGGACAGCTGTCCTGTCAGAGCTTATGGGCCAAACCTAAATGCTTCAGGGTGAGGCATGACTGTGTCAGAGGAGACACAGGCCAGGAGACCTCTGCTGAGTGTTTATCCCTCCTCCGCCAGTCTCCAAAGTTCTGCATCTTCCCACAAGCCTTCTCACAATGAGCAAATGCAGGAGGCTTTCTAGAGCAGAGAAAATGTCTGTCAATGTGTGGGCTGCATTTAAATACTTACTCAATCTGTGCTCTGGTTCCCAGGCATGGTTGTTTCTGCTTTTAGCTCCCAGTTAACTATTTATCATTATAACAATTATCGGGTACTCTGAGAGGCTTGTGCAAACAAGGAAGGGGTGGGGGAGGGCCTATTGCCCTAAGATAACTGATATTTGGACAGCTTGCCTCAAACAGAAGAAGCTCTCATGAGTACGGTTACAGCCCATCCTTGTAGTGGCTCTGTGAAATGGGCCTTTCTGTTTTCAGTTTGCACATTTAGAAAGAAGAGAAGAAGTGGGGGGTAAGGGGGGGAGAACTGCCTGCTATTTGAATGCTTTTTATGTGTCCGCTGTAAGCTGTGTTTATGAACCATCCCATCAAAGCCTTTCAACCCCCTAAGAAGTGAGCAACTGTTTATATGTGTGCCTACAGTGTGGACGGAGAGCCAGAAAAGCTTGAATACTTATGTCTGGTACAAAGTGCTATACTGGGTCTTTGTATGCACCATCAACTTACTCATATTTGGCTCTCACTGTATTCCCAGCAACTAAGGAGCTCTTAGTCATTGACACCTTAATGAGTTATTCATGCTTATATAGCCATTAACTAACAGCAATAGAATTTCCCCTCGAAGTTCAGTTCTTTGCACAACTTCATTAATGACTTATTCCAAGGGTAGCTGCCGGCAGGAGGAGGATACAGGATTGAAACCCACTACTTTCCATTCCAAAGCTATGCTCATTGCTCCTAATTCACTGCTGTCTCTTATACAGTCAGACTGTATAATGGTGACACTGAATCCCAGACACTGAATCTGGTGGAACTATTCTTTAGGTAACAAGAGGAGATAAAATTATTTTCAGGCAAAGGAAAACTAAGAGAGGTTATTATCATCAGCCTTACACTTAAACATTTGCTAAAGGAACGTCTCAACCCAGACAGGAGATAATGTCAGAAGGCCCAAGACTTCAGAAAGAAAAAGAACAGAATTGGTAAATACTGGTAAATCTATAAAAGTCTCTTCACAAGTTCCTCAAGTCATAGCTAATGACTGAAATAAAGGAACACTATCTGCCTTGATGCTCAACACAGTAAGAAAATAGTTAAGAATATTCTATTTAAAATATGAGTAATGGAACTAGAGAGATAGCTCATGGTTAAGAGTGCTTCCTACTCCTCCAGAGGACTAAAGTTTGGTTTTCAGTATCCATGTTGGGTGTCTCACAGCTGCCTGTAATTCCAGCTCTAAAGGATATGACATCCATCCTCTTTGATCCTATGTGAACACACACACACACACACACACACACACACACACACACAAAACACAAACTTTAAGAAATGTGAGAACAAATTGACCTACATGGATGTAAAATTTAAGCATGCTAATGGAAATGGCAAAATACAAATACCAGTAAAACTGTGATAAGTCACATGTATAAATAACCACCAAGATAATTTTAAAATATACATAGAACCAGTATAAATGGGATGTATATTTCTAGAAAAATTCAGGTAACCTGATAGATGTGAAGAGATAGAGAAGGATGAAAAAATAGAAGGTTAAGTTCTAAACTATGATACAAACAATGCTTTACATATAAATATACCAAATACTGATTAAATGATAACAGACATTGGCAGAAGAAATGTTAAATAAGCATCAACTATGTGCTGTCTGCAAGAAACTCACTGCACTCACAAGGGCATAGAAAGTCCTAAAGTGAAAGGATGGGAAAGGATGAGAACAAAAGCATCTTCTGTAGTGTCTGCCTCTGCTCCTAGCCTAGTAACTGTTAGTTTTGGTTTGTAATTCACTTGTTATGGTATGACTTGTATAAAATTCTAAATGGGTGCAGAGAGATGGAAAAGTGGGAAAGGCATCATTCACCAAGCCTGACAGCCTGAGTTCAATACCCTGGACTCACATGCTATAGACAGAGAGAATGGATTTTCAAAAGTTTCCCTCTGATCTTCACATACAACATAGCACGTGCACACACACAGTAAGTGGATACACATAATTAAAATATATAGCTTTTTAGTTTTTAAAGTATTTTTAATTTATTTCATGTACGTGAATATTTTTCCTGCATGCATATATGTTCACAACGTGTGCCTGGCACCTGTGGAAGTCAAAAGTGGGTTTTGGACACCCTGGAACTAGATTTAGAGATGGTTGTGAGCTACCATGATTGTGATCTGGGAATTGAATACAGGTCCTCAGCTAGAGGCTGCAGTATGTGCCTTCTTTTCTCTTTTGATTTTATTTTTATACCTAGAATGACTGTCTTGAGGTTGTTGCCATATATCAGTGGCTTACTACTCTCTACTGCTTGGCAGTGCAGAACGGCATAGACACCAAATCGCTTGTCCTTGCCTACAGCTTCTGGTTGTCTGTAGGCTTTTACTGTTACAGATTAACAGCTACAAGCATAGGTGTACAACAATTCATAGGGGCCCATTCTTCCTTTGTCCTCACATAAATACCTTTGAGTAGAATACCCAGAATACATACTGAGCATAGGACTAATTTGGAAGACACTGCCAAGCATCTGGCCAAAGCAGTGCATAGTCATGCTTCTGTTTGCTTGTCCACATAGTCCCGTCGCTCAGCTCTGCCCTGTTCGCTTCTGGTTCTCTCTCAGGTTGTGATTATGGCTAACACCTCTCTGCATGGATGCAGGTGTGGTCACTGCCTTACGACCGTATTCTGCTTGTTCTAATGTCTCTTTAAGCTCTGCTTCTGTCAAGATCAGTTGATTTTCCCAGGAATTATGTTCTGCATCTTGTGTGCCTGGTTCGCAGCAACTACGCTCTCCGCTATACCACCAGTATGTTCTGCTGCACCTTTCAAATGAATGTCAGACATTGTGAATTTTCTCTTAATAAGTGCTACTCCCCCCCACCCCCGAATCAAGTTACTTACAGTCCTTTCTATAACGAATTTTAGGTGGGACTAAAGCTATGTTTAGTGTTGGGCAAATCAAGTTGGACTGCATCAAGTCCCTTTTGAATCTTCTACCTAGTGTCCTTCATGGTTGGAACAGGCATCATCCCTTGCCCTTTGTGGCTATTACGTAGTGTTTTCTCTCGTCCCTTCAGATGGCTCTGCACCTGCCCTGGTGTCCTCATACACACATGTGGGTCCTTGTAGGGAAAGTGCTGCTTCTTCCCAGGCTTCTCTTTCTCTCAGCTGTCCCTTCTTCTACGCGCTTTTTAGCCACCATGATCTCTCCCAAGATCCTCAGCCTCTCTTTCATCCATGTATTTCATGCCGTGGCTCACTACAGTGTGTTCAACTAGTTTCATGTTGTCAGATGTTGGCTTCTGTAACCTGTGGCTGAGAACGCCCCAGCATATACATGTAGGTGAACTCTTGCAAACACAAGTGAACTAGAAGGCAGTTATGAGCAAACAGGCTAGTGGGTGTATAAGCTCATGGCTGTTTCCTCACACAGGCAGTGCTGATTCATCCTCCAGGTTGTGTCAAATTATACTTCATGGAAAGTGTATGAAAATGACTCTTGGCTCATACCCTTGCCAGCAGTGAACATTATCAGGTGAGGTTTTTGCCAATCTGATAGGTTAAAAAGTATGTCCTTACCCTTTTAATTTGCATTGTCAAGGGCTTAGCAGTCTTTGACAAGCTCACTGGCTATTTTCCCTGTTTCTCTTGAGGTTGTGCTGAGAACAGGCAACTCGGAGGTCAGACCTCCCTGCTAACAATTGCAGTGCGTCCTCTAGCTGATGTCCATCCAGACATCTCTTGTCCACATCTCTCCAAGCCACTGATGTCTGCTCTTCTGCATTTCCTCATTTCTTGAGCTCCCTGTGCCTTCCCTTTGGGGACCATTTCAACTGGCCTAGGGGGCTCTAGGGGTCACTGTCTCTGAATCATTGCACTGTCTCTAAACCATTATTGGTAATGGGGGGCATGGTTTCTTTAGGGCTCAACAGATGGGCCCCTAGGATTCCTAAGGCAAGGAGGGAAGCTAACCCCATCTCCAGGGCCACACAGCTCACAGCAACTGCCATTTTCATTGGTAATTAGAATTCAGACCCACACACGGTCCTATCAAATCACTTAAGGCTTTGCTCATCTCTGGTCCTGTGATTGAAGAGATTGACAGAACAGCGTCCTAAGTTTCATCTGTGGTAAGATCATGGTAGAACAGTGTTTTTCCTTATGAGACTTAGAGAGTCTATGCTGTGTTGGAAGACATGCATGAGCCACACTCCTGAAAATGGAAGGAGATGCTACATCCAGAAACCGTGGATACTATGAGTATAGTCAGTGAGATAGAAGGAGCTATCGGATCAGAAACCAGTCAACAGGACTGGATTAGGCAACTCCTAACATCATTTCTGAACTTCAGGCAATTTTCTGTGTCATTAACCACAGCCTTCTTGGTTCCCCATCACTTTCCAGATCAACAGTGAACACAAGACTATCAGACCTGTGCCATAGCAGTTTAAGGCAGTCTTCTTTCCCCAGGATATACCTGCTTCCTCTAGCTAAACTGTAAGAATATCCCCCTTTCTAGTCTTGTTAGGATTATCTTCCTAAATCCTTCTGACTAATCACATTGTGCCGTCTATCTTACTATTTATATTATATCCATAAGCTCTCTTTCATAAGGAAAAAGAAAAGATTTCTGTCAGGGAAACAGCCACAAAGTTCAAGTATCCATTCAGCAAATTTCCCATGTGTCTTCAGGGCATTATTTAAATGCTACTTACTGTCAGTGTACTGGTTGTCATGGCTGTTCGAGGCTAGGTTCTGTCCCAGACACTCCCCAGGCCTTGGTTCTCTTTTGCATGTTATGTTTGAGATGTAGATATTAATATCCAGTACTAGGATAAACTTAATCAGAATAAATTACATTAAGTTAAAGTTCCACGATGAGAAAACACCAACTGTTGGACTCAGAACACTGCTCCATTTTCCTACAGAGAAGCACAAAATCTCCCCGAGTCTGTGAAGGTTTAATTTTGCTGAGGAGACATGGATGCCTCTGACGGGACATGAGGCATTACTGCAAGCTGGCGTCACTAGGGAGGTTAGTGTGGGACGGCTGCAGAGTCTCTGGAGATGCGGCTGAGCTTCTCCGTGAGCATGTGTTTGAGGTGAGGTGGGGAATTTGTTAAATATCTTGAGGATTTTCTAGAAGTTATTTGGAGAGAATTGTAAAAGAGAAGGGGAAATACTGAGAAGAGGCGCTGGGGGATGGAATGGGGACTTCCTGCACACCAGCACCCAGCACCCAGTCTTTTACTCAGCTGAAATGCTGGACTCAGTGATACATCACTGCTCATAAAGAGCATGTCCACTGGGCATGATTAGCTCAGCTTATTCATCACTGTAAGATACTCATGGACCCCTAAATAATGTCATTAATATCCTCAGAGAGGAACAAACTATGCCCAGTGTGTAGTCTGCATGATGGGTCCACAGGGCAGGACTGGAGCTGCCCGGTCCAGTATTTCAGACACAGATATGGTTGCCCAGCTGGTCCATTACCTCACTTCCTTCTCTGCCAGGTTTCTAATTTGGCCAAGGCTGGGACAACAGGCTTCTCTGAACACCACCCTTAAAGAACATTAGCTCTCCACTGAGGATACAACCCAGGTTACTGACCACACAGGATCAGTCTGGGAGACTGCTACAGACCATCAGACTAGAAGCTTTCCAACTCTCCTTTGAGCCCCTTAGGTTCCTGTGTGATGATAGCTGGGTTGTCTCCTGAAGGGGAGCAAACACAGGACATTGTTTGCCTTCTCTCCCTCCTTCTGCATTAGACTCATTTACAAACTGTATTTTTTTCACAAGACAATAATCTGCAACCTTATAAAAGTTAGTTCTCTCATCTCATGGAATAGATGGACACCAGCGTTCACAGACCTGAAGTGACCTCTCGAGCTGGTTGCAGAGAGGCTAAATAGGAGCCAGGCGTTAGGGCCTCGGTGAGATCTCTTTACACCAGACTGCAGGGCCCCTGCCTTTTGGAATCCATCCTTGGCAATATCAGCCTCACGCTGAGGTCATCGACACAGGATCTGTGTGCAAAGAGGAACTCAGCTTCCTTTATTTTTCTTCTCTGCCCCCAAGTCCCTTTACTTCCTCCTCCTCCATTCGTGCTCGCTCAGCACCAGCTCCGTCTCCTGATTTGAGTAGACTCTCTCTCCCAGCCTCTCTTTACTGTACTACAGAAGTAGCAGGAGATCCCATTAATACCAAGGTTACTTCCCCACTCTTTATCCCACTGCTCCACTCCCTGACATTCTAGTTATTAGATACCAGGTGATGTTATGAGGGTAAAAGGAAGGGAGATATGGGCTGACCGTGTGAGTGGACAGGAATGGAAGGCGAAAGCTATACTATCCCAAGTGGCAGAAATTCCCCAAACCAGTATCCCCAAAAGAGCCTCTTCCTGCCTTTCTTCTTCGTCAGTTACTAAGCCCCTGAATAGCCTGAGGGTTGTGGAGTGTGCAGCGTTACACAGACATCAAGTTCAGAGCCGTCCCGTTTGTTGTGACCTGTGCCTTAGTTGCTGATGAAGGCATTAATATCTGTGGCGAATGCAGTAAGAGAAACAAATAACCTGTAGCTTAGGGCCCTGGAGCCCTGGGGCAAGAGAAAGGCTTAAGATGCCCAAAGGTGGATACCATTTGTGGTGTGACTGGAGGAAGGCTGGGACTATCGCCACTGGAGCTGGGGGGGGGTTTCCTACTGGTGACACTCCAGCACAGACCAGATTGACAGTCACCGTAAGAGGAGGAGCAACATTAAACAGGAGACATGACAGCTACATTTAGGGCCCTTCAATAAGTAAACATTTTAATTATAATTACTATGTTTGCAACACTTTTTGAAAACTCCCTCTTCATACTGGATTATACATGCCAGGATTCGGAGTCCAGGCATTTTCCCTTTGACTGAAGAAATAAGATAAACGCACCAGAGATACCAAGAATTGAATTTAGCGTATTCTGGAAGCTGATAGCTTATGTCTGCAGTTTTTCATCCTATTTACTAAATATCTCTGATTTTCAACTCAAGTTAACAATTGCTTACCAGTTTGTACCAAGTATAGTGTGGAATGAAGCTTAAAAAGACCTTTCAGATTCTGACCATGTTATTTACTGATTGCTTGATTTTAAACAATAGTCAAGAATCTCAGTTTCCTTACCTGACAAATGGAGATAATAATATTAATTTTTAGAATTTTGCTAAAGCTATGTCTGAATGTATGAGAGTGTTTTTGTGTTCGTTGGATTATATTTTTATCTTAAGAACTGTAAAAACAATAGAACTAAAGGAGTCATAATACCTGACCCTAAAATGTAATTTTACTATTGTAGCCTATAAATATTTATAAGAGGTAAAGGAAGTGTGATGGTTAATTTCAGTTGTCAGTGTGATACACCTGAAATTACCTGGGGACAAATTCTGAATGAGAGATTCTCTAGATCAAGTTGGCTGTAGGCATGTCTGTGGGGACAGTCTTGATTATGTTGACTGATGTAGGAAGGCCTGCCCAATGTGGGTGGCTCCATTCCCTAGATCTGAGGCCTGGCTATATTAGACTAGAGAATGTGAACTGCGTAGGCATGCATGCATGCATTTGTCTCTGTTCTTACTCTGGATTTGACTAATAGCTTTAAGTAACTACCTGGTGTCCCCACAGAGATAGACTGTAACCTGGAATTGTAAGCTGAATTAAGTGTTTCTCCATTAAAGTTGTATGCATTGGAGTGTTTTATTATAGGAAAAGGAAAGAAGGAATGAATAAAAAGAAACAATGAAACTAGGACAGAAGTAAAAAACTGATAAAAGTGATCTGGCACATATCCACTGACCTTTGAATTTGTGTTCTCATTAGCCTAAGGTTAACAAATTTAGTAGTTTTTTGTTGTTCTATTTTACAAGAGAAGGCTATACCAAGAATTACATGTAGATTCTAGCTCTGGACCCACTTCTCTTTGTCCAGCAGACCTAGCACACACAGAGACACAGAACAACTTGTGAATTGGAACAAAGAAAACGAAATCCCTCTGCCCTTGAGCTCCCTGGGTTGTTCTCTACATCCAGGGCATCATCCTCTCAGACTCTCAGTGAAAGTGACTGAAAGTAGCTTGTGATTTGAATGAGTATGGCCCCCATAGATTCAAATATTTAAATGTTTGTGCTCTGGTTGGTGGAACGGATTAGGAGGTGTGGCCTTGTGAGGAGTCATGTCAGTAGGGGTGGGCTTTGAGCTTTCAAAAGGCACTGCTATTCTCAATCTCTCTCTGTCTCTCTCTGTCTCTCTCTGTCTCTGTCTCTCTCTGTCTCTCTCTGTCTCTCTCTGTCTCTCTCTGTCTCTCTCTGTCTCTCCCTCTCCCTCTCCCTCTCCCTCTCCCTCTCTCTCTCTCTCTCTCTCTCTCTCTCTCTCTCTCTCTCTCCTTCACGGTTGTGTCTCAGCTACTGCTCCAGTGCCAGTGATCGCTGTCTTGCTCCCCACCATGGTGGTCGTGGACCCTAACCCTCCGGACCTATAAACTTTCTTCTAGAAGTCACTTTGGTCATGGTGCTCCATCACAGTAATACAAAAGTAACTAAACTATCTAAGCAAATAGTATGTGAGGAAAGAGTCCAGGATTACTCGAGCCTGCATCTTATACCTGTATTTTAAGAGGTTTCTCTTTCTACAGGGATGATGTATTTAGTTAGTCAGGTCTAGTCGAGATATGCCCACTTTTGCTCTTCATGGAGGCCCAAAGCCATGTTATTCGCTGAGCTGATTCAGCAATTCTCCAAACTAGAATCAACTGTTGTAGCTTGAGTGGGAAGATTCCCCCATGGGCTCACATGCTTGAGTACTTGAAGGCAGTGTCACTGTGGAAAAACCCAGTAGCAGCGGTTGGCCCTGGGGGAATTTGGAGAGCCTTTAGGAAGTGGGATCTCACTGAAGGTCACTGAGGGAGAGCCTTAGGACTTTTATGACCTGGCCCCATTTCATGTTTACTTTCTGCTTCCTAGGATCCAATCATATGAGACCAGCCAGCCTCCTACTCCTGCCACTGTGTTTCCCCTGCTTGCTGCTGTGTCTTCCTCATCACGATGGACTGCATCCCTCTGTCACTGTAAGCCAAATAGACTTTGTCCTCTATGATGCTGCTTTCTCATGGTATTTTATCTGGGCAAGAAGAAAGTAGCTAAGATAGTTGTCTTTAAGAATGTTTTGTTGTAGTAAGACATGACCTCCTCGGAAGGTATAGACTGGATAAAATCATCTAGACCAAACCTTTGGAGACGCCTAACATCACTGTTAACTCTCAGAGGCTGAATCTTGTTCCCTTGCTTCAAAATCAAACACACAAGTGTTAACTAGAGGAAGAAAAGAAATGCCATAAGATTTAATGCCTCATGCTCTTAGGCAAACCAGTGACCCATGGCTGCAGGAAACTCCTGGTGTTTCCTTACATATCTGGGCTGCATCTGATCACTACTACACCAGCTCGTTATTGGAAGATGTTCACCATTTTTGTGCCATGGGGATTCTGCTTACATGGTATGATTTTTATAATATTGGAAAGCCCTCCTCTTCGTTGCTTAAATTGTTCTGAGCTCTCTACTGTTCTCTGAACCTTTAAGCCTACATTCTGTCCTTTGATATTTTCTTGAGTCAGAGACTATTAGAATATGCTAGACCAAGAATCCTCCTTGGTGTTGAGGTGACACACCGATTGCCTCAAAACTGGAAAACTCTTTGTTTTAGACAGTTTCAGTGTTTTCACTAAAACCAGGCACTTGAAGGAGAAGCCATTAAGTGACTGACTGAGAGGTGTGAGCTAACTGCACATTAGAGCAGTATGGACAAGCAGATAGTTCCACATGTCCCGCTCTGAGAAGCAATTTTTCACTGGGGTTACTTATAGGAGCAAGGGTGAGTGGTTTCTTACAACCTAAAGTCAACTTCATCACTAAAAAGCCCAACCTAGCATGGCTGACAACTTGTGAAAGCTGCATTTCTGGAGGTCCCTGCCCAACTTGCTGGCAGCCAAACTGAGGAGTTTCCTCAGCCCCAAAGCTTGCTTACTGTTGTTATATAATGGTGGAACTGGTCTCGTGAGTTTCTTAACTTTCTGCCATTCCCAGTCATGTAAGTTTTGTTCGCTTTCTCGGTGTGATGGGCCACTCTCTTCCCTGTAAGACAGAATGCCTCAATATGAAGGAAATTGCTACATAGCAGGGCCTGTGGCATTCCTCGGGGGTAAGTTAGTACAGAGTTTGGTGTGTGGAGGTTGGCTGGCCCTTTCTCCTCTCAGCTTGATATTTCTTGATGCAGAATCTGAGTGACTTGTTGCCTTTGCCACTCATTATCAGGACGAAGGGCAGCAAGTACGTATTAGTTAGTTTCTACTTTGTTATGACAAAGTATCCCAGGGAAGCAATTTAAGGGAGGACTGGTTTATTCTGAGCCATTGGTTGAGACACAAACACTATTAGGGCAAGGAGAACAGGGTAGGTAGTGGAGGCTTTCATGTCTTGATGGATCAGGAGATAAACCCAGGACCAGAAACATGGTCAGCCTGTTACCCTGAAGGCCTACCCTTAGTGTTCCACGGTTCTATCCAGGCTATGTTCCATTTAGGTTCCATTTCAAGGTAGGGACCATCCATTGTGATTTTGAAATATTTTACATTTCTTTGAAAAAGCTTATCTTTTTGTGTGTTCATGTGTACAGTAGGTGGGGCACACATGTATTATGTCAGGATGTGTGAGTGTGTGGAGGTTAGAAGTCAATGTTGGGTGCTTTAGTCACTCTACACATTATTATCTTTTAAGGCAGAGCTTCTCACTGTACTGGAGCTCTCTGATCTGCATAGCCCAGCTTGCCAGACAAGCCCCCGGGACCGTCCTGTCTCAGTCTCTCCAGCTGTGGAGTTCCAGGTGTGCACGGGCACACTTGGCTTTTATTGTAGGTTCTGTGGAGACCAAGGTCCTCACGCTCTCATGGCAAGCACACAAGCCACTGAGCCATCTTTCCAGCCCCTGGTGGACTTTATCTTAAACGTCAAGCTGACTCCAGTTAACCTTTGGGTCAAACGTAAGGAATACAGCACAGATCATACCAGCTGCCTCAAGTGTTGCAGAAGTCCATTGTATGGACACTCAGATGCCACTGGGCTAAGACATCCCAGCCGAGGGCAGTTATTAGCTTGATCTAGATCTCTTAGTTCCCTACTTTATTCTTGGCTTCTCTTAAGTTGACGAAAGCACCAACTTTCCCTTTCTCCCATCCAATAGAGGAAATTCAGATACTGGAACAATTTTATTAGCAGTATTCTATTAGTTGGTACTTTGGCCAGATGGAGGCTGGAAGCCTATGACAGTGATTTCCTGCTAACTCGTCTAGTGGTGGGCCTGGCATGTGGGTGTCTGGTCAGTCAGTGCACTCTAATGGGCTTGAGTCATTCTTGGCAATTGTTTGGCTGAGGAAGTTCCTGGCTGATTCACCTGAGTTGGTTTCTGGTGCCTGGCAAGCTGTCCTCTCCCATCCACCCCCGCCCACCCCCCATTTTCCTGCTCCCACACTCACAGACTCTGTCCAGGACAGCCAGTTCCAGGATAGGCTATTTCCAGTATGTCTGGCTGCATCTTGAATGTCAATGGTTTACTGTAAGCACTTAGCATAAATCAGATATGTTAAGAAAGGTAAAAGCTAAGCTGGAAATTTGAATCTGAGAGAAAGAAGCCATTCTCTCGAAGGCCGTAGAAGTGAAGACAAAGGAGTTAAGAGGATGGGCCAGTTTTAACTGCTCTCTTGGCTCACCCTCTTAACAAAAGAGCTAGTGTGTCCTCAGGTGATCCTGTAGGTGTCTCTCTGGGTGTTCACTTAGTTATTCCCTCCTTCTGTTCCCTCTGCGCCCTCCGGCTCCGCCTGCCTGCAACACTACAGGCTGCGCTCTTGTGTTCTGTCCTCCCCTTTTGAGCATTTCAAACCCCTCTCACTTTAAGGTTATAAAGTTTTCAGGCTTTGGGTTGCTTTTCTTGTTTCTGTGTCAGAACACCTGACAAAATCAACTTAACGTAAGGAAGGATTCATTCTCCTCACAGTTTGACTCTACAGTAGTCTAGCCTGGGAGGGAAGACACGGAGGCCACAGCTTGAGGCAGGGTCACATAGGTCACATTGTATCCATATCTGGAAGCAGGCAGCGGTTACATTGTATCCATAGTCTGTAGCTGGAAACATCAGTGCTGGGCCCTTGCCTCCTCAGTTGAAAGCTTCGCAGGGACACCCAGGGGTGTTTCCATAGTAACTCTGAGTCCATTTGAGTTGATGGTGAGAATTAAACCTCACACTTCTCTATCTTGTAACGCCTTATCTGTCTTATTACTGAATATCCAAGTGCTTGGCTCAGGTTTGCCACAGACACTAAGAAGAAACGATATGAGGCTTTGCCACCTCACTCTTTTTGAACGGGAGTACTGACGGTCACTTCCTTACAGCAGGACTATAGCTCTCTACCTATGTGTGCCTATTCTACAAAGTCAAAGAATTAGGCTTCTGTGTCCAGTCTTCAGCCACGACATGGTAGGTCCTTTGGAAATTTTTGTTTGGGAAAGAATGGTCTAGTTAGAAAGCTTAGTAAGGGTCTTGTGAAAGAATGGTTCCAACGTTTTTAACATAAAACACTGTTGCTATTATTACTATTACTACTACTACTACTACTACTACTACTACTACTACTACTACTGCTACTACTAATTTGTTTTACTTATTCACTTTATAAACCACTAACTGCCCCCCCAGTCACCTCCTCCAATAATCCTTCTCCTCATCCTCATTCCCCCTCCTCCTCCCCCCTGGGTGTCCCCCTACCCTGACACATCAAGTCTCTGTGAGGCCATACCCATCCTGTCCCACTGAGGCCAGACAAGGCAGCCCAGCTAGAAGAACATGTGCCACATACAGGCAGCAGCACTGCTGCTTTTAAACAACAATTGGTTTGATTGTTCCTCCCAGAAACCCTGAAGCACAAGCAGTCTTTAATGCTGAGTAGAATGAAGCTAAAGCCAATCCTCGTGTCCCTCAGAAGACACAGCAACTTTGCTGCTGGAACAACCTGTCATCTAAAGCTTCGGTTACCGGTCGCTTTTTGCTATTGACCTGGTGAACTATCTGGCAAGAAAACATAAAGGGGGAGCATCCATTTTGGCTCACAGTTCTAAAGGGTGGATCCATCATGGCGGACCATGGTGGATCATGACCACTGGGGTAGCATCATCAGAATTAGTGGGAGCGCGAGCCACAGGTTGTTCACACGTTGTTAGATCAGGAAACAAAGAGCTTGGTCTTGAATCAGAAGCAATGCCATTGGCTGACTCCCAATGCCAACCATCTGAGCTCTACCTCCAGAGCTTCCACAGTCTCTCGAAATATGTCTTACCAGGTGGCAACCATGTGTTCAAACATGTGACCTTATGCCCTGGTCCTACCAATGTGGGCAAGTGGGCCATGCCACCATACTTTAGACCTGGTAAGGTCGAAGCAGGTTCAATACCCAGGAATTTTCATAATTGAGAAGAGCAGGCTCCTGGCCAGGGTCAATCTTTCCTGAAACAGGTAACCACAGCACATTGAGAGGGCCATAAGAATCTGTCACATAGCATAAAAACCTAGACTCCTCCATGCTAATGAGGTATCTAGATAGGCCCTGAATATTCAGCCGATGAGCTTCCCTTCCCGGGCACCCCTCCCTGCAAAAGTATTTAATCCCTGGTTTACCCTAAGTAAGATGTATGCATTCATACCCACAATAAAAATAAAGCAATTTGGACAATCAAGGATCACCGTGGGGTTGGGAGAGGGAGGCCTTTGTCATAAAGAGCTGTGCCTGAATCTCCTGGAGAAGGCCTCTTTTCCAGCTCCTCTGTACTTTCAGGACTCATGTGGTGCCAGACCAGACTCACTGACCCCTGCTCCCCACTCCTTGTGGTCCCCAGCAGCATCTGGATACACAGGGGACTGAGAATGACAGAATCCATCTGAGACGCGCTGTTTCTCACCTGGAGAAACAGAGTTTCTCCCTTGGACTGTCTTCTGCCTTCCCTGAGCGATATGCTGGCGGTGCTCCAGCCTCCCAGCAGCAAGGCAGACAGGCAGCATGACAGACTAATGCCTTCCTGAACTCTGGGCTTCCCAGTCTTGTTACAGTTCCTCAAGATCCAGTGCCCTACCTGCTTGTATAATTAAAATAACTTCCTAGATCCTGCCTGATCCCTTTCTGGGGCTGCTGCTCACAACAATAATTTTGCTCATTATTTCTGACTCTTTGACTAGAAGAACTGCTTAAATTTCACGCATCAGTGTCTGAAGCTCAAGTCCTGCTTCTTTGTAGAATCCACAGATGCTTGGGGACTTTTGGGCACTTTCACCTCTTCCTGTAACTTTATCAATCCCACAGTGTGGGATTTCATACTCCACCTTTCACCTGCTAATGGGGCCAGCCTGTCCTTGGTAGAAGAACACAGGAAAGTGCAATTTTATATATCAGTGATTGAAGAAACACTCTTGGTAAGTAAGTTCTGTCTTATTGCTTTAAAGCTGTCTCTTGCTTCTGTCTAAATACACTCCGCCGAAAAGAAAGTCTGTAGCTACCCACCTCCCATTTTGTTTGCCTTCTGCATGCTCAAGTTCACTGCTATATGTCTGTTGTCCATCCATCCATCCATCCATCCATCCATCCATCCATCCAGCCATTCATCTATCCATTCATTGAGGTAGGGTCTTCACCTCATGCTGGCCTGAAACTCATGAAGCTAAGGGTGGTTATCTTGACTTTCTCATCCAATCACCTCCTCCTCCCAGGTGATGAGATTTCAGGTGTCTCCCACCACATCTGGTCTATGTGGTAGTGTCTTTGAACCACGAGTTCATGTGTTCTAGGCAAGCAGTCTTTAAGCTGAGCCATACTCCCCAGATCATTGTAACAGTTTCATTTACCACTTGAGCTTCCCCTCGCTCCTCAGGTTTGGTGCCCCAGCTTCACCGGGGCTGGAACATCGACTTTGTCAGCACAGCCTCTGCTTTGTCCATGGCCTCTGACTCAGGTTGTCACACGCTTCCTTGGACCCCGGTCGCTTGGCCTCCATCACTTGCTGTGAGAGCTGGAAGACCCTCTTTTAGCTTCTGAAGTCAGAGGATCCAGTCAGAAGGAGTGATATTCTTTGTCAGAGATTCCAGGCCACCTGCAGTTCAAGCGCAGGCAGGTAAGTGTGATTCTGGTAAAGAGAATCCCCTGTCAGTTTAGGATGCAGGACTTAGAAGAAGAAGTTGAAGACACGGCCACAGTCCTCTGCACTTGGGAGCATCTGGCAGGTAAGAGAGAAAAGAAAACAATTTCTTCTGTTTGAAAGAACACCCATATTTCATCTTCCTTGGGTAGCTGCCGCAAAAGAGACTTTTGGACAGTTTTTCTTACTCATAACGTTACAGAAACTGGATTTGCTCTCTCCAAACTGACCGACTGCACAGAGGAGATGAAGAGAGTGTCAGAGAGTGGTGCATACTTTATCAAACTGCCCAGATTCCTAGGCGCATGTCACTGACTCCACAGCATACAATGAGGTGCGATGGAATTATATGCTCTTTCTGGTGCCAGAGGGAGCCAGCACAGGCTTGTGAACACTGGCCCCTCAACTCAGCATCAGTGTAGAGGCAAGAGGCACCATAACCAACAGGCAGAGGCGAGCTTTCCCGCTGTCCGTTGAGTGTCCGTCTTCGATGTTCATGCCAAATGGTTTTGTTTACAGGAGACTGTGGGTTATCTGCCCAGCAACAGTACAGTGTTCGTGCACATGTGCACGAGAATGTGTGCAGATTTGATGAGTGGAGGGGGCAGACGTAGGAACCACTGCTCCAATACACAATTGAACGGACATTAAGATGACAACAAGACAGACATCAAGACATACAAGGTGTGAGAGCCGGGTCACACACCATTGGCCCATTTAACTGTATTTTGTTAGGAGGGTGAAGCTGGGTAGAAGGATGCCCTGAGGTGTGGTAGAGGAGCTGCTGGGAACATCTATGGACTGCTCACCTATCGAGGCCTAAGAAGACAGTGATTTTACTGTGGGTCAGGATTTCAGTTCCAGGCTTTGATAGCTGTATCATCTCCTAGTCATACAGAACCTGCTTTTAAACCCATGGCTAATCCTGGGCAGAGATGGAACGGCTACTCTTCCCCATTCTAAAGCTAGTTTGCTCACCTAAGGTGCACTCCTATTTCCTTTGCAAAAGTCCACATTGGGTAAATTAATATACTCAGAGATGATTAGCCTCCGGGCAAAGAACAAGAATGACAACACTCACAAGAAATCACTCAGTAAGACAGGTGGCTCATGTGTTTAGTTCCTAGTATCCAGAAATTTCAGGAGCACCAGGAAGTAACTAGGAAGTTACTTGGCAAGAAGGAATGAATAGGGGCTGAGGTGGTGCTTCTGATAGGCTGGGCCCACGGGAGGCTAAAGCTTCTGGGGGAGGCTTGGAGTATCCCGAGGCGAGGCATTTGGGAGGGGATCAAGTCATGGAGCTCTCCTGACTGGGGCTAGTGCCTTTCTAAAAGAGCGCCCTAAATGATCCGTGGTACCATCCATCATGGGGGTTCCATGGAAGATGGGTGTCTGTGAGAAAACAGAGCCTTACTAGGCAATCAAGTTTGTCAGCACCAGGATCATGGATTTTCCAGATTTTGAAACTGTGAGAAATTAAAACCATTAGTTTATTAGCCTCCAAGTTTGCAACATTATATTATAAAAGCGTGAATGGGCAAGGACACCAAGCTCTATTCTCTCATTAATTCTGTTGACAGTGTTTTGCAAGCACCTACTGGATGACATGTTTAAAATATATAAGTGAAAAACAGGGACAAAAGTCTCCATATTCATGATAAAAAGTGACCCGGTCCTTCAGTCACGCACTTCTCTTCCTAATATGTGGGCTTTCTACCCTGAGCTCTTCTCCGATTTTATGTAGACTGGTTAACCTACAAAATGACTCAAGTTTGAAATTGCTTACCTAAAATTAGTGCTGACACCACTGTGTAAGTGCCCAACTTCACAGGATGCTCCAACCTCAGATCACAGATTGCGCATGACTAAACTCTGTCCACTTTGGCTCTTCATCAGGAGTCCCCATAGTACTCTATGGAGGCTCAATAATTCGGCATATGACCTTCCAGGACTCAGGGAAATACTTGGCTTGTGTTTGCCAGTCTCAGGTGAGGATGTTATAAAGATACAAGCGAGCAGCCACACGGGGAGGTACATCTAGTACGGTGTAGAAGGTTCCTGAGCCCAGGAAGTTATGTCCGTGTGGAGTCAGGAAACACACCCCTCCTGGTACACACACACACACACACACACACACACACACACACCATACATACACACCACACACACACACACACACAATACACACACACACACACACACACACACACACACACACATACACACACCCCACACACAGTTCACCAACTGGCATTATCTAGGGTTTTTGATGGTAGTTCTATGATATTAGTGTGATTGATTAAATTATTAGTAGCTCATGATTAACCCAATATCAGCCTTACTCAAGGTTTCAGGTCCTGAATCATGCCTTGGTTTACTGACAACCAGTTCCCATCACGAAACAGTGTAAAGTGTGTAGTCCACAATGCTAGAAAAGACCCAGTAGCAGGGGGTCAGGGCAGGAAGCAGAACAATCAATTCTCGACTGCAAAGTGGAGCAGAATACAGATTGGAAGTGGGTGCAGGCATAACCTCTCAAAGCCCAGCACAGGACTTAGTGATGTGCTGTCTCCAGCCAGGATGCACCTCTCTATAACCTTCCCAACCAACACTTCCAACCGGGAAATGAGAGTTCAAATACATGAGCCTATGGGGGACATTCTCCTTCAAACACCACACACATGAGAGAATATTAGTGCTGTGAATAAAAAGGAAATCAAGGCTTGCCTCGGTTTCGGTTGTGCTCACCCTAAAGGATACCAAAAGCCAGGGCTTTGGGGCAAGTAGCTTTTGTGGAGATAAACCAGGAAGCATGGCGAGGGAGCGGAACTGGAGAAGGGAGAAGAGCCAAGGGACTGTTGACCAACGGGTGATTTCCTGTCATGGTGAATGGAGGTTCCATCCTGCTGGAGACACACTGTAAAATCCCATGAAATGTACCAGCAGAATCTCCCTGAGGGCTGGGAATGGGGTTTATTTACCCTGCAGTTCCTTTGGCTCTTAGTTGAGGGGTGACTCTGAAGCTGCCCCCAGCAGGCTTAATAACCTCAGCAGTAACCCCTGCCCTCCGCCCCCACCGACTGCCACCAGCTTGGTTCTTTTGATTGGAACCTTGGTGTTTAGGTTCATTGCCTTCAAGGGCCGATGGTGGCCTTGCACCCTTGGGAAGCTTTCCAGACTGAAAGTTCATCATGGTTTCTATAGTCCTTGGCTTTATGTTTGTAGAATAAGGACATTTTCGTCCCCTCTTTAAGAAGTCCTGTGAGGAAGGTAGGGCTTGCATAGTGACCCTTTTCACACAAAGGAGCTCTAATCGTAGAAAGGATCTCTTGAATTTTCAAGTGTCGTCACAGGTCTGCTAGGTTATAATTTATCTGTACTAGATAAACTACAGTAGGGTCTTTTCGAAGTCATCAGAATTGGCACTGAAATGAAAAGGGAGTCAATTTACAGGGCAACACATGCATGTGTGGTTAGCTCATTACGTGCACAGGCCTCTGTTTTCATTTATAGTGCATAGCTGTTCAAGAACTGAACACGCAAGCAGCCGTTTCTATTATGTAAGCAGCAGGGAGCTGCTCATTAGTCTGTCAAGGTGGAAACAACACCAAGTAGCCTTAATTTGCCAGGAAACAGCAGGTAGGGCTGGTCAGCACTGGTGGTCATCCCTCGTAAGTGGAAAGGGGGTTGAATAAGTAAACATAGCCAAGTAGAAAATTGCTTCAACCTTGTGTTCAAAGCAGATAGGCTAACTAAGTGTTCTCCAGAGAAAAATATGCAGATTTTATCTTACTTTATGGGATAGAAGAGCTTGATGAGTTCTATTAAGCCAGAATAAAATATTAATATAGAGCATAAATGTTTTTATCATGCCAACAAAACCATATCCTGAAGTACGAGGCCAAGGGGCTTTCTGACACAGGCCAGGGTGAAGGCGGAACACAGCCTGTGTGCACAAAGCATGTCTCAGTACGGTACTCACCGACCTCGTTCTAACGGGGAGGTGGATTTGAGGTACACAGACACAAACCAGGACGAAGAGCTATGGCTTCTAGGAACATATTGCTATCGCCTTTAGGTAATTATAATTTTTTTCCCAAAAGAATACAGAAATACAAGTTTAAAGTTTTAAAAAAGGCAGATGAGTATCTTCTTGGTGTGGGGTTGCTTCTTTTTTCAAACGTTATACAGATCATGGTGGGTTCTACTGTGGCACTGGTCTCCAATATGGCTGTGCTCTTACGGCCTAGTGACTATTTAAAAACTACTTAGTAAAGGTAACCTGGTGCAGAGGTGTTTGGCTTCACTCTCCTTCCTGCCTGTGTTGTGCTCTGTTCTAAATTTCCCTCATAACACTCGGACATCGGCTGCCACTTCATAGAATCTATGTCAGGTTCTCCCTGCACGCAGAGAGCTGAGGAGTTCCCACACGTTTTCTGAATGTGGGTCTTATTCCCTCACAACAAGTACACTTATATAAAATAGAAGATAGGGGGAAAAGGTTAGTAGCATTTCTAGCCCACTGTTTTCCGTTATGACATTTCTGATTGACATCATAGGCCATGTTTTAAACACAGCTTCCTTCCTAGATTCTAATCTTCACAAGGGCGAAGCATGCTGTTCACTTCTTGGTTTGATTTCTACTTGCTAATGTAGAGGAGATTTTAAAAATCAGTTATAGAAATGAATGCAAAATAAACACCAAAGAGCATAAGGTAAAGTGTCCAAGCCTTCAGATATTTTCACTAAATGACCCCAGGTAAATCTCTCAATGAAAGGAGTCAGTCAGTGAGTCCTCATCCCTGGGAAGTCAGCAGAAAGATGGCGTCTGTGTTAGACAGACCGGGAATCAGATCCGGGAAAGGAGGACGAGGTACAAGTGTTTCTCTTTGTAGTTTTTTTGTGGCTTCGATATAGAATTTGTCACATCTACTTTGGGTTTTCAGGGTTTTTGTGTCTGCTTTGGTTGCTACTTTGATTTCTGGCCACTCAAGAACTCAGGTCTGATGTGGTAGTTCACAGTCTAAGCACCCTGGAGGCTCAGACCGGAGGATCAGTCAAAAACCGCCTTCCAATCACATACAACGTTTGAGGCCAACCTGGGTTACGTGAGACTGTTTCAAACCTTCCTGTCTCAGAGACAAAGAAATTAAAAAAACAGTTCTAGATGAGTTTAGCTTAGGTCGGTTGAAAGACCTACTCCAAGGTATGCCATCGGGATCTCAGGCCACTCAGTCAACAGTGTAGTGAGCTCAGCTGTGGAGTTAGCATTACGCTAACGGTGTATCACGTGGGGTAAGAGATAAAAGTCAGGGTCCAGGTTTAAGAAGCCTATAAGAGTATTAAGAAGAGCAGGCTTCACCCCTGCCGGAGACACCGCCGGACCCTGAAGGAAACAGACCGGATAAACAGTTCTCTGCACCCAAATCCCGTGGGAGGGAGAGCTAAACCTTCAGAGAGGCAGACAAGCCTGGGAAACCAGAAGAGACTGCTCCCTGCACACACATCTCGGACGCCAGAGGAAAAAGCCAAAGACCATCTGGAACCCTGGTGCACTGAAGCTCCCGGAAGGGGCGGCACAGGTCTTCCTGGTTGCTGCCACTGCAGAGAGCCCCTGGGCAGCACCCCACGAGCGAACTTGAGCCTCGGGACCACAGGTAAGACCAAATTTTCTGCTGCAAGAAAGCTGCCTGGTGAGCTTGGGACACACGGAAGCAGAATTTCTCTAGAACCGGGCACGTTCTGTGTTTACCGGAAGTCCCACACCCGCGGATCCCGGCCCGCAGCAGCTCTCTGCTCCCAGACCCGGTGAGAGAGAGACCCAACCGCCTGGTCAGGTGGGCACTCCTGAGGCTGCAGAGCGGAAGAGACCACCAACACTGCTCACCCCTGCCCACATCCCTGGCCCAAGAGGAAACTGTATAAGGCCTCTGGGCTCCCGTGGGGGAGGGCCCAGGAGCGGCAGGACCCCTGCCGGAGACACCCCCGGACCCTGAAGGAAACAGACCGGATAAACAGTTCTCTGCACCCAAATCCCGTGGGAGGGAGAGCTAAACCTTCAGAGAGGCAGACAGGCCTGGGAAACCAGAAGAGACTGCTCCCTGCACATACATCTCGGACGCCAGAGGAAAAAGCCAAAGACCATCTGGAACCCTGGTGCACTGAAGCTCCCGGAAGGGGCGGCACAGGTCTTCCTGGTTGCTGCCGCTGCAGAGAGCCCCTGGACAGCACCCCACGAGCAAACCTGAGCCTCGGGACCACAGGTAAGACCAAATTTTCTGCTGCAAGAAAGCTGCCTGGTGAACTCAAGACACAGGCCCACAGGAACAGCTGAAGACCTGTAGAGAGGAAAAACTACACGCCCGAAAGCAGAACACTCTGTCCCCATAACTGACTGAAAGAGAGGAAAACAGGTCTACAGCACTCCTGACACACAGGCTTATAGGACAGTCTAGCCACTGTCAGAAATAGCAGAACAAAGTAACACTAGAGATAATCTGATGGCGAGAGGCAAGCGCAGGAACCCAAGCAACAGAAACCAAGACTACATGCCATCATCGGAGCCCAATTCTCCCACCAAAACAAACATGGAATATCCAAACACACCAGAAAAGCAAGATCTAGTTTCAAAATCATATTTGATCATGATGCTGGAGGACTTCAGGAAAGACCTGAACACACTTAGGGAAGCACAGGAAAACATTAATAAACAAGTAAAAGCCTACAGAGAGGAATCGCAAAAATCCCTGAAAGAATTCCAGGAAAACACAATCAAACAGTTGAAGGAATTAAAAATGGAAATAGAAGCAATCAAGAAAGAACACATGGAAACAACCCTGGATATAGAAAACCAAAAGAAGAGACAAGGAGCTGTAGATACAAGCTTCACCAACAGAATACAAGAGATGGAAGAGAGAATCTCAGGAGCAGAAGATTCCATAGAAATCATTGACTCAACTGTCAAAGATAATGTAAAGCGGAAAAAGCTACTGGTCCAAAACATACAGGAAATCCAGGACTCAATGAGAAGATCAAACCTAAGGATAATAGGTATAGAAGAGAGTGAAGACTCCCAGCTCAAAGGACCAGTAAATATCTTCAACAAAATCATAGAAGAAAACTTCCCTAACCTAAAAAAAGAGATACCCATAGACATACAGGAAGCCTACAGAACTCCAAATAGATTGGACCAGAAAAGAAACACCTCCCGTCACATAATTGTCAAAACACCAAACGCACAAAATAAAGAAAGAATATTAAAAGCAGTAAGGGAAAAAGGTCAAGTAACATATAAAGGGAGACCTATCAGAATCACACCAGACTTCTCGCCAGAAACTATGAAGGCCAGAAGATCCTGGACTGATGTTATACAGACCCTAAGAGAACACAAATGCCAGCCCAGATTACTGTATCCAGCAAAACTCTCAATTAACATTGATGGAGAAACCAAGATATTCCATGACAAAACCAAATTTACACAATATCTTTCTACAAATCCAGCACTACAAAGGATAATAAATGGTAAAGCCCAACATAAGGAGGCAAGGTATACCCTAGAAGAAGCAAGAAACTAATCGTCTTGGCAACAAAACAAAGAGAATGAAAGCACACAAACATAACCTCACATCAAATATGAATATAACGGGAAGCAATAATCACTATTCCTTAATATCTCTCAATATCAATGGCCTCAACTCCCCAATAAAAAGACATAGATTAACAAACTGGATACGCAACGAGGACCCTGCATTCTGCTGCCTACAGGAAACACACCTCAGAGACAAAGACAGACACTACCTCAGAGTGAAAGGCTGGAAAACAACTTTCCAAGCAAATGGTCAGAAGAAGCAAGCTGGAGTAGCCATTCTAATATCAAATAAAATCAATTTCCAACTAAAAGTCATCAAAAAAGATAAGGAAGGACACTTCATATTCATCAAAGGAAAAATCAACCAAGATGAACTCTCAATCCTAAATATCTATGCCCCAAATACAAGGGCACCTACATATGTAAAAGAAACCTTACTAAAGCTCAAAACACACATTGCACCTCACACAATAATAGTGGGAGATTTCAACACCCCACTCTCATCAATGGACAGATCATGGAAACAGAAATTAAACAGTGATGTAGACAGACTAAGAGAAGTCATGAGCCAAATGGACTTAACGGATATTTATAGAACATTCTATCCTAAAGCAAAAGGATATACCTTCTTCTCAGCTCCTCATGGTACTTTCTCCAAAATTGACCATATAATTGGTCAAAAAACGGGCCTCAACAGGTACAGAAAGATAGAAATAATCCCATGCGTGCTATCGGACCACCACGGCCTAAAACTGGTCTTCAATAACAATAAGGGAAGAATGCCCACATATACGTGGAAATTGAACAATGCTCTACTCAATGATAACCTGGTCAAGGAAGAAATAAAGAAAGAAATTAAAAACTTTTTAGAATTTAATGAAAATGAAGATACAACATACTCAAACTTATGGGACACAATGAAAGCTGTGCTAAGAGGAAAACTCATAGCGCTGAGTGCCTGCAGAAAGAAACAGGAAAGAGCATATGTCAGCAGCTTGACAGCACACCTAAAAGCTCTAGAACAAAAAGAAGCAAATACACCCAGGAGGAGTAGAAGGCAGGAAATAATCAAACTCAGAGCTGAAATCAACCAAGTAGAAACAAAAAGGACCATAGAAAGAATCAACAGAACCAAAAGTTGGTTCTTTGAGAAAATCAACAAGATAGATAAACCCTTAGCCAGACTAACGAGAGGACACAGAGAGTGTGTCCAAATTAACAAAATCAGAAATGAAAAGGGAGACATAACTACAGATTCGGAGGAAATTCAAAAAATCATCAGATCTTACTATAAAAACCTATATTCAACAAAATTTGAAAATCTTCAGGAAATGGACAATTTCCTAGACAGATACCAGGTATCGAAGTTAAATCAGGAACAGATAAACCAGTTAAACAACCCCATAACTCCTAAGGAAATAGAAGCAGTCATTAAAGGTCTCCCAACCAAAAAGAGCCCAGGTCCAGACGGGTTTAGTGCAGAATTCTATCAAACCTTCATAGAAGACCTCATACCAATATTATCCAAACTATTCCACAAAATTGAAACAGATGGAGCCCTACCGAATTCCTTCTATGAAGCCACAATTACTCTTATACCTAAACCACACAAAGACACAACAAAGAAAGAGAACTTCAGACCAATTTCCCTTATGAATATCGACGCAAAAATACTCAATAAAATTCTGGCAAACCGAATTCAAGAGCACATCAAAACAATCATCCACCATGATCAAGTAGGCTTCATCCCAGGCATGCAGGGATGGTTTAATATACGGAAAACCATCAACGTGATCCATTATATAAACAAACTGAAAGAACAGAACCACATGATCATTTCATTAGATGCTGAGAAAGCATTTGACAAAATTCAACACCCCTTCATGATAAAAGTCCTGGAAAGAATAGGAATTCAAGGCCCATACCTAAACATAGTAAAAGCCATATACAGCAAACCAGTTGCTAACATTAAACTAAATGGAGAGAAACTTGAAGCAATCCCACTAAAATCAGGGACTAGACAAGGCTGCCCACTCTCTCCCTACTTATTCAATATAGTTCTTGAAGTTCTAGCCAGAGCAATCAGACAACAAAAGGAGATCAAAGGGATACAGATCGGAAAAGAAGAGGTCAAAATATCACTATTTGCAGATGACATGATAGTATATTTAAGTGATCCCAAAAGTTCCACCAGAGAACTACTAAAGCTGATAAACAACTTCAGCAAAGTGGCTGGGTATAAAATTAACTCAAATAAATCAGTTGCCTTCCTCTATACAAAAGAGAAACAAGCCGAGAAAGAAATTAGGGAAACGACACCCTTCATAATAGACCCAAATAATATAAAGTACCTCGGTGTGACTTTAACCAAGCAAGTAAAAGATCTGTACAATAAGAACTTCAAGACACTAAGGAAAGAAATTGAAGAAGACCTCAGAAGATGGAAAGATCTCCCATGCTCATGGATTGGCAGGATTAATATGGTAAAAATGGCCATTTTACCAAAAGCAATCTACAGATTCAATGCAATCCCCATCAAAATACCAATCCAATTCTTCAAAGAGTTAGACAGAACAATTTGCAAATTCATCTGGAATAACAAAAAACCCAGGATAGCTAAAGCTATCCTCAACAATAAAAGGACTTCAGGGGGAATCACTATCCCTGAACTCAAGCAGTATTACAGAGCAATAGTGATAAAAACTGCATGGTATTGGTACAGAGACAGACAGATAGACCAATGGAATAGAATTGAAGACCCAGAAATGAACCCACACACCTATGGTCACTTGATTTTTGACAAAGGAGCCAAAACCATCCAATGGAAAAAAGATAGTATTTTCAGCAAATGGTGCTGGTTCAACTGGAGGGCAACATGTAGAAGAATGCAGATCGATCCATCCTTATCACCCTGTACAAAGCTTAAGTCCAAGTGGATCAAGGACCTCCACATCAAACCAGACACACTCAAACTAATAGAAGAAAAACTAGGGAAGCATCTGGAACACATGGGCACTGGAAAAAATTTCCTGAACAAAACACCAATGGCTTATGCTCTAAGATCAAGAATCGACAAATGGGATCTCATAAAACTGCAAAGCTTCTGTAAGGCAAAGGACACTGTGGTTAGGACAAAACGGCAACCAACAGATTGGGAAAAGATCTTTACCAATCCTACAACAGATAGAGGCCTTATTTCCAAAATATACAAAGAACTCAAGAAGTTAGACCGCAGGGAAACAAATAACCCTATTAAAAAATGGGGTTCAGAGCTAAACAAAGAATTCACAGCTGAGGAATGCCGAATGGCTGAGAAACACCTAAAGAAATGTTCAACATCTTTAGTCATAAGGGAAATGCAAATCAAAACAACCCTGAGATTTCACCTCACACCAGTGCGATTGGCTAAGATCAAAAACTCAGGTGACAGCAGATGCTGGCGAGGATGTGGAGAAAGAGGAACACTCCTCCATTGTTGGTGGGATTGCAGACTGGTAAAACCATTCTGGAAATCAGTCTGGAGGTTCCTCAGAAAATTGGACATTGAACTGCCTGATGATCCAGCTATACCTCTCTTGGGCATATACCCAAAAGATGCCTCAACATATAAAAGAGACACGTGCTCCACTATGTTCATCGCAGCCTTATTTATAATAGCCAGAAGCTGGAAAGAACCCAGATGCCCTTCAACAGAGGAATGGATACAGAAAATGTGGTACATCTACACAATGGAATATTACTCAGCTATCAAAAACAACGAGTTTATGAAATTCGTAGGCAAATGGTTGGAACTGGAAAATATCATCCTGAGTGAGCTAACCCAATCACAGAAAGACATACATGGTATGCACTCATTGATAAGTGGCTATTAGCCCAAATGCTTGAATTACCCTAGATCCCTAGAACAAACGAAACTCAAGACGGATGATCAAAATGTGAATGCTTCACTCCTTCTTTAAATGAGGAAAAAGAATACCCTTGGCAGGGAAGGGAGAGGCAAAGATTAAAACAGAGACTGAAGGAACACCCATTCAGAGCCTGCCCCACATGTGGCCCATACATATACAGCCACCCAATTAGACAAGATGGATGAAGCAAAGAAGTGCAGACCGACAGGAGCCGGATGTAGATCGCTCCTGAGAGACACAGCCAGAATACAGCAAATATAGAGGCGAATGCCAGCAGCAAACCACTGAACTGAGAATAGGTCCCCTATTGAAGGAATCAGAGAAAGAACTGGAAGAGCTTGAAGGGGCTCGAGACCCCAAAAGTACAACAATGCCAAGCAATCAGAGCTTCCAGGGACTAAGCCACCACCTAAAGACTATACATGGACTGACCCTGGACTCTGACCCCATAGGTAGCAATGAATATCCTAGTAAGAGTACCAGTGGAAGGGGAAGCCCTGGGTCCTGCTAAGACTGAACCCACAGTGAACTAGTCTATGGGGGGAGGGCGGCAATGGGGGGAGGGTTGGGAGGGGAACACCCATAAGGAAGGGGAGGGGGGAGGGGGATGTTTGCCCGGAAACCGGGAAAGGGAATAACACTCGAAATGTATATAAGAAATACTCAAGTTAATAAAAAAAAAAAAAAAAAAAAAAAAGAAGAGCAGGCTTTCTGAGGAGACTTTGAAATAGAATATAAGATTCTAGAGGGCTTTGAATGCGCTTCAGAGCTCACGAGTCTTTGGTCTTTTAAAGAGTTGTCTTTTAACCAGTCTCCAGACAGCACCTGGGGTATTGCTGTGAAAATGAGTGGGGAATGGGGTTCACTGTGTAGATTCTGGCTGTCCATCAGAAGTGGAATACTCATTACACGGAGGCCATATGCTATTTAAAACTTTCTAGACACTATACTAAGAAAAGGCAGTTATATTAAAGCAGGTAAACAAAGCCCAGAAGATTAATTTTAGTAATATATTCAACGCAAATATTCACAATACAATAATTTCAATGTGTAATTGCTTTAACATCATTTAAAATGCTTTGCTCTTTTATAATTAAAGTGTGTGTGTGTGTGTGTGTGTGTGTGTGTGTGTGATATGTGTGTGTGTGTGTGTGTGTGTGTGTGTGTGTGTGTGTGTGTGTGTGTGTGTGTATGCTTGCATGAACACAGCATGTCCCAATCTGGAGAAATACAGTTCAAATACTTGGCAGTCATACTCATCTAGTGGTTATCTTATTAGAAAGTGCAAAGACAGTGTTGGTTGTGTAAGGACAAGTTTGTGCTCTTAGTACATGGGAGGTGGAAGCCGAAAGATAATGAGTTCAAGACCAATATGTCTTAGCTACATATTGAGTTCAGACTTAGCTACATAAGAACATGTCCCCAAAGAAGAAAATGGTAACAAAAAGGAGTGAAGAAAGTTTCAGAAGAGACACAAGATCACATTGAAAGCCCTATACAGCTCAATATTTCCAAATCCACCCTAGTGGAACCACGAGAGATTCTCCCACTGAAAACAGACACAAGAGAAGGGAATAATTTGCAAAGGCAGCAGGTGCCAGCCACACCAAGTACTTCAGATGGATTCAGCTATACTGTGACATTATTCTGACGAGAAGGGAAGGGTCAGGGCCATGCTGTAGGAGGCAGAGGAGATTTAAGGGCCCTGGCCACAGTCTACTGCTTGAGAGTTTCCTGTGCAAGGAGATGTGGCGTTGAGCCCCCATCACTACGGATGAAGACATGGCATGGATACTGGTCAGGATGTTAATGGAGAGGGACCATTGGCTTGGAAGAGGGAGAGGATGAGGGTGGGAATTAGCTCTGGGAGAAGGGAGATGCTGAGATCAGACAGAGGTCACACGTTCACTAGAAGAGCTCTGCCTTCTCCCAAACTAATGAGGACAAACAGCTTGTCTGGAGCAGGCAGAGTAGGAGTTCAGATGGAGAGAAAAGGGAGTCCTTTGTCTAGTGCCTGCTCTGATTTTCTCAGTGAAATATACAAGGTCAAGGGTGGAAGGACACAGGTGCATGGAATTTGAGGAGAGGGGATAAAATGTGAAAGAGCTTTGAAGTGTGACAACTTGCACACGTCTGCTCCGGTGGCTGTGAGGTTTGTGACCAGGCTATACCTTCTTTTGAAAATCATTAAAACAATCTGGATTGTAAGTCCTGAAAAGGTGACAGTATGGTTTAATCAGGTTTCACCTTAGCACACATGGTTGGCTCCATACTGGGAAAGTGAGCTGAGTTAGTGGTGTGATGGTGGCATCGGTGGCAGCGATGGTGGTGGTGGTGTGTGTGGTCTTGCATATGCATGGCTGTATGATTGGTGTGCATGTGTGCACATGCATGGTGGAGGCCAGAGACCCACCTTAGTTGTTTCCTTCAGGAGCCATCTACCTTGTCTTTTTCTCTTATTGGCCTAGAGCTTGCCAAGCAGATGAAGCTGGCTGACTAGCAAGCCCCAGGGATCCACTTGCCACACCTTCCCAGCACTGGGATGGCAAGGCTCTGTCACTGCAGCCTTAGGTGTGGCTTCTGGAGATGGAATTCAGGTCCTTGTACTTACACAGCAAACACTGTCTTATAGCGCTACCTTCATAGCCTGCTAAGTGGTTTTTAAAAGAATGATTAGAAGAAAGATCCACATTCTCTCTGGGTGAGCAAGAAAGGAGGACAGGAATGGGATCACTGATGGTCACCTGAGGAGGTGGGGAGTGATGACAGTACTTAGAGAGTGAGAGGGATGGGTAAGAACTACTGTTGACAGAAGAGCCCTTGAAGCTGAGGTTGGGGAGATCACAAGGTCACTGGGGCAGATAAGAGGTTGCATAAATGAGGATGAAGGAAGAAAGATCGTTGGGTGGCGAGATTGAGATGCTGTGCGTTGTACGCTTCTGACCCTCTCTCTCCTCTACAGGGTGGTCCCCTGGAACTCACGCTGCATTATCAGAAGATGCCCCTGAATTTCAGCTTCTCTTGGATTTCCTTTCCATGAAGTGGAGCTTGAGAATGAGGTGGCTGGTGTGGTGAACGGATTTCTGCATGGACCAGTGAATACTTGTGCTTCCAGGGCTGATGACAGGCATGAAGTGGAACAGAAACTTTTGGTGCTAAAATCGTCATCCAGGAAGTGGGTGCTCAGGGGCTCTTAGCTAATCAAGGGGTTAAAGGACCTGGGAACTTTCAGGGAAGGGGGAGGATATGATATTTCAATAAACTGGACAGCAAGGGTGGGGTGGAAGATGAAAGAAAATAACCCTTTGCAGTGACAATCATGACTCAGTGCTCCACAGACAGAGACAGTGCTGATGCTGTTGTCCTTCACCAGAGAACGTTTACACGGGAGGTACCTACTGCATAGGACACCTCCCAATCTCTGTGACGCACACGCAGTGGAAGCGACACCCCAGACAAGCTGAGAGACACAGGGGCATCTTCTGATAATGCAGCGTGAGCTCCAGGAGACCACCCTGTGGAGGAGAGAGGCAGTCAGAAATGTGGATGCACAAACATGCCAGGGCACCTATACTAATGTGTGCATTCATGCGTGCATGCAAGCATGTGTGCATGTGCGTGTGTGTGTGTTCGAGAGTGTGTGCATGTGTGGTGGGGAGCCCAGGGAAGCTCAAGATTCTTGTTCTTCTGAGGTTTTGTAAAACCTGCATCCACAGATGGACCTAAGTTCCTAATCTAGAACCATATATCCTGTTCAACATAACTTCCTCCAAGCCTCTGGCTTTTTGGTAGGATTTAAGATTACAGGACTGGAGAGAGGTATCGTCTGCAGAATGCTCTGTGCGGTAAGTCACGGCCTAAAAGTATTTGCGTGCAGGTGTTGTACAGGTAGATAATCCATGCAAGCAAAGTCAGGCAAATTTGTGTGATTTCCAGCCATTGTTTCTCTTGTGCCTGCCACCGAAAGCTTGTAAGAGATCAGGTTGCTTGGACTTTAAAACAGCTTAACGTATAGGCATGGTTGCCCTCAGTGTTGGTTTCTCTCGTCACAGGCCTCTATTTCCATGTGACCTCACCCTGAGCCTGTGCCCAACGCTCAGCGTGTGTGTGTGTGTGTGTGTGTGTGTGTGTGTGTGTGTGTGCGCGAGCACGTATGCTCGCCAAATTCTAAATGCCAGCTGTGGTTGTATGAAGGTCTTCAGGGAGAGGATGGCTACAGTGGTCTGGGGACCTGGCCACAGTACACATGGGGACTTGGCCACAGTACACGTGGGTTGAGCAGTAGTTACCACATGCCCAGTGGAGGTTTGAAAGTTTCACAGCACTTGACTGTGAGCTTCGTGATGGCAGAGAACATGGCTTCCCTGAATTCCACCACTCTTCTCAGCAACTGGGGTACTGGGTGCAGGATCACAGAACTCTTGAAGTAGGGCTTTTGGAAGGCATTACAAGGTCAAGGGCATGACCTATGTGCATATTGCAAAAATAAACAGTTACCCGCACCTCCCAATCCTTAACTCCCCGTGTTCCCCCTGGCCAGCCACGCCAGCCTCACAGGCAACCTGGGCCTGGCCAGCCACGCCAGCCTCACAGACAACCTGGGCTCCCACTCCTTCTTCCTTCCTCTGAAAATCAACTTCACACCAAGTTGGCCAGTTTCCCATTTACATCCTGTCCAATCAAAAGTGAGCATTTTTAGCAATAGCATTCAGACAACAGCTAGTGAGTGATAAACACATCCTCTCCTGAGATGACACCCTCACTCTGGGACTCTAACTAGCCACTGGGCAGTGGCTCGGCCTCTCGGAGCTGCAGCTCTGTTGTTTGAAGAATGACGATAATAAAATCACACACTTCAGCCGACTGTTGGGAAGACTGGATGTCATAATGTGTACAAACTGTTTGCCCCTTGCCAGGGGCTGGGCCAATTCACAGTGACTGGCTGTGCTGTCATGGTTGCTATGACACTGTGTGACAGATGACGTTTCTGTTCAGGGCTCATAGCTCTGAGAAAGGTGCCAACTGCTGCACACTGGGCTCCCCCAAACCCTGAGTTTGGAGCTCTTAAGCTTACAATGGAGGATGGTGGAGACAGATCCTGGTCCCTCTGCCTGAGCGGGAACACACACTAGTACAAACTGCTGTACAGACTCAGAACCGCTCTCAGGAAAGTAGATGGCTCCAGACAGCAAAATTATAAAATCTACAATGGGATTTCTGAGAATTGTCTTCTGGCAAAAATTCAAAGGGACCACTTTCTAAGTCCCTCAAAGGGACCACTTTCTAAGTAAGTCCCTTGCTACCACATAACATTTTCCAGGTTAGGCAGCTTTTGATAAGCACAGAAATTCTGATTAAAAGTATAAAGGAAAAGCTGAGTTCATCGCACCCTCACACCAGCTTCCTTTGCTGCTCCCCCGCTCCCACCCTCACCCCACCCTGCACTTCATTTAGGCCATTGCCCTCGAGCTGAGTTTTGCCTCCATCAAATGTGCACTCATTCAGTTGTCATGAAGTCAAGGCCCTCCATGGGGGTGTTTGTGGGCTTGGGTGGAGGGAGAGGTTGTGCTTGACGCTGTTGACCACACTAAGAGTAGGAGTCAGACATCTGTAAGTGTCGCTTAAAGCTACAGGAGTAGTCCTGGGGCCAGGCACAGTAGCACCAGCCTTTAATCTCAGCATGCAGGAGGCAGAGGAAAGTGGATCTCTATGAGTTCAAGACTAGCCTGGTCTGTACAGTGAGTAGCAGGACAACCAGAGCTACATGATAGACAGTGTTTCTCAAAAAAGGGGGGCAGTGGTTTTGAGCTGATGAAGGTGTTGGGAAACCCACAATTAATACCCTCCTGCGATATGTATTGTCCTCGACAGTTTATTTGACCTTTGTGACCACCCTGTGGATAGGCAACACTATCCAAGTTTACAGAAATACAAAGGCAGGCCTATGGTAACAACGAGAAGGCTATGATGAGGCTTTATGGTCCAGTTTCTGACTTCTGTTTCTCTTGACTTCAGCTTACTTCACTATAGCAACAACCACAAGAAATACCCAGTGTCTCTTACCATATGCCGAGTACCTTCCTATACTCGGTGTACACACCCCAGTTAGCATTGCTGAGGGAGGGGTTGTCATATCTCCTTCTACAGATGGGGTAATGCCTGCAGAAGACAGGGTTGGAGGAACATTCTGGAATCTTGGCTCCTAAACAACTTCTCTGTTCATTTCTGTTTTTTTCTTTTCTTTTAATATTCAAAAGTGTTTTCAGTCTCCTTGTGTCAACCCCAGATTCTTGTTTTAAAAGAAAGATGCAAAGAATAATACCTCCATAATGCACGCACGTGTAACAACATCGCAACAATTTTCCATTAATTTGATATAACAGAGCATGAAGGAGAGGAGTAGAAAGTGCAAGAGGTCTACTCACTTTATATACCATTTACTTCTACCTTTGCAAAAACTGATAACACACACTCACACTCACTCACACACTCACACACTCACACACTTACAGACATACATACACATACTCATACACACACACATACATACTCACACACATTCACACTCACACACTTACAGACATACACACACATACTCACACACACATACACATACATATTCAAACACTTACACACACTCACACACATTCACACTCACACACACACACACACACACACACTTCTAAACAGAGAACAAATCTAGAGGTTATACATCAAATGCTCTGAGACACCAGCAATGCACATTAGCACAGTATCTCCATGGGCCTTTGTTTGTACTTCTTTAATTCATTTAATTCACCTCTCATAGGTTCTTGAGCATGTGTCTCTCTGTGTGCATCTGTGTGTGCATGTGTATCAATTTTGTTGTCAAGATTACACATTCTCTGAGATTACAGAATATCCTGATTTATTTCTACGTTTAAACATACTCATGTTCCATACACACACACAAGCTCTTACCCTTTCTATACTGGACACGCAGGCGATTGGGCAGAGAACGCCACACTGACACTTATTACTGTGGCCTAACCAGATGGCCCCCTTCTATTCACTTTAGTAACTGCTGAGATCTGGGTTAGGTAGCAACACATTCGGCCTTCAAGGCTGTTTCTCTGTCTCTCAGACGAGATCGGGCGCGTTCAGGGCGGTATGGCCGTAGACTCTCTGTCTGTCTAAAGGTGACCAGGGAGTCTAACCGGAAGCTGCTGGGTCATCTTGGAAATCTCTGAAGGGGCAGACACACCTTTTTCCTCAGCGCCCCTCTCCTCACTGACGATGCAGTATGTAAAGCGTTGATGTGTGTCTTGTTGGATCATGGGTAACATTAAAGATTCACACCCTGAGCCATGGTGAGAGGGAAACAGAAGCAGACTGGGATTTCACATCACTCCCACGGTGCCTACCTCTAGATTTGGTCACATGACAGAGAGAAAGGTTTTTCTTCTCAAAACCACTGATATTTCTGACTTCTGTGACTTGAAGTCAAGCCCACCTCCAGAGGAATCAATCCTTACTTTAAATCAATGAAAAGAAGATGTAAAGTGGGGTTGGGGATTTAGCTCAGTGGTAGAGCGCTTGCCTAGCAAACGCAAGGCCCTGGGTTCGGTCCCCAGCTCTGAAAAAAAGAAAAAAAAAAAGAAAAAAAAAAGAAGATGTAAAGTAAAACCAAGAATTGTCTGAAGTGAATTTAGATCTCATATCTTTGTGTTCTTTGTCAAACGGTAAGACCAAAAGTAAGTTACGAAAAGATGGTTTTATTCTGCTGTGAAACAGTAAAAATGTTGTTCTCCTGTTCAGAGGAACGTCTCCCAGGAGCTTTCTGCTTGGAAATACCAATTCATTTCCAGTTCACGTATTTCTTCTTCCTCTTGGGTCCATTAGCTCAATCTGTTACCTTCATGTGGCATCTTCTGAAACTCCAAAGGCTTGTGGTATCACTGTGTTCACTATATTGAAGATGAGAAGAGGCAGGGTGGGGGTAGGAAGAAGTGGGAGGGGTCGAGGCGAGGCTATAGTGGAGCTGCAAATATCTAATGCCCAGCTTCAGAGGAACTGAGGTGGGCACTATGGCTCTGATGTGCTACCAGGAACTCCAGATCCAGCTCGTGAATATGCTGAGAATTTAGCAGTCAGCTCCCAGAAGCCTTTGGACCTGTCTCCAGCAGCTGACTAGAAGTGGTTTGTCTCTGTAACTCCTCCAGGGTCTTAGCAGGTTTTGCAGGGTCCAGGAAGAGAGGGCAGTAGAAGGTCAAGGCATTAAATAAGTTATTCAGGGTTGTGGGCCACTCTGCATAGAGCCAATGTTTGCCCGCAGACTGTCTGATTTCACACCTGGATTTTGACTTCTATGTTGGGAGAATGAGAAAGTAAAAGGAAGAAAAGTGAAGGAAGAAAGGGGCTAAGGCCAATTGAGGAAGCAAAGGATAGTGTCATGCTAAGACCAATTGAGTCTTCGTGGTCTTGACAAACTCCGGACCAGGCAGAGCTCGGCGCTCCAGACCGTGGGTTAGTTCCTGCCCTGTGACCTGTTTGTGGGTTTCCCCGTGGCTTCTCTCTTATACTCTTATATTCTCTTGTTCTTGCTTGTTTTGAGATAAGATCACTGTAGCCTAGGCTGGCCAGAAACTCCCTTTAGAGCCCAGGCTGGCTTCGTACTCATAGCAACCTCCTTCCCCCAGACTCTCAAGTGCTATGACTACTGGCATCCATTCCCATGCCTGGATTTGCTTCTGCTCTTTAAAACAGTTATAACACAAGAAAGAAACAAACAGTAGGTGACAAAGCAGATGCAGCTGACAGAGGTGGACATTTCTCTTCCCTTCAGTGTCTCTGCCTGGCTCTAGGCCTGTCGCCTTGTGAATCTCACTAGTCCAACGATGAGCACAGGACAGAAGAAGGAGGCAGAGATCTGCCTTCCGTAAACTCTCGATCTGGTTTATCTAATTCCATTGTTGAAATGACCCCAAGAAATGGTTGCATTTATCTTTTCAATTCAGCAGAGGCAAAGATGTGGTTTGGTGGTCTAACACCTCAGCTAAGAAACCCAGGTTTCTCAGATTCTAAGTCCTTATGCCACACTGGCTGATCCTCTTCTCTTGGAGGATTCTGTGTTCCTGACATGGTAACCAGAACCTGCTGTCCTAGAAGAAGATGCTACCTATGCTCAATGTGTGGCAGGAACATACACTGCTCTCGGGATGTGGTTGACTACAAATCACACAGGAGGAGATGCTTAGACCTGCCAGGGAACTAGGTTCCAGGCTCCACAGAAGTCAGGCCTGGATGCTGGGAGGGCGGGCTGGTCCAGAAATGAAGGATGCTTTCAGTAAAAGATGGTGGGCGTGTCTCAGGGAAGCCTTAAGGAGTGGGTGCTCTGGAAATTGAAGGTGAGCTCTGTGCAAAGGTGTGGGGTTCATGGTCAAGAGGCAAGAGAGCATTCCCCTGGGCAGTGAGGTGGGTGTTACATTATCAAGGGCTGAATTCTGGCCCAGTATCCTGGCACGTCCACCTCAGTTTCTGGGTAGAGAACCTTTGAGCAGACAAAGGGAGGACAGAGCACAGCATAACTAGTTTGGGGGCTTACGCTTACACATGCGAATGCTCCTGGAACTTAAGAAAGGCTTAGGTGTTTATGACACCAGGGTATTGAATGCAGTCAGTGCAATCTGGCCTTAATGGAACAGGTTAGGCAGCAGCTCTGTGTCAGCTATTTCTCTTCTTTCATATTGGATATTTTTTATTTACATTTCAAATGTTATTCCATTTCCCAGTTTCCCATCCATAAACCCCCTCCCCATGCTTCTATGAAGATGTTCCCCCACCCATCCCTTCCCCTCTCCCCGCCCTGACATTCCCCTACACGGGGGCACTGAACCTTGGCAGGACCAAGGGCTTTTCCTCCCATTGATGCCCAACAAGGTCATCCTCTGCTATATACGCAGCTGGAGCCATGGGTCCCTCCATGTGTACTTGTACTCTTCAGATGGTGGTTTAGTCCTGGGAGCTCTGGTTTGTTGGTATTGTTGTTCTTATGGGATTGCAAACCCCTTCAGCTCCTTAAATCCTTTTTCTAACTATTCCATTTGGGACCCCTTTCTCAGTCCAATGGTTGGCTGTGGGCATTCACCTCTATATTTGTCAGGGTCTGTCAGGGCCTCTCAGGAGACAGCTATATCAGGCTCCTGTCAGCACACAACCCTTGGCATCCCCAATCGTCTCTGGGATTGGTGACTGATGTGGGATGGATCCCCATGTGTGGCAGTCTCTGGATGGCCTTTCTTTCAGTCTCTGCTCCACACTTTGTCTCCATATTTCCTCCTGTGGGTATTTCTGTTCCCCCTTCTAAGAAGGACTGAAAAAATCCACACTTTGGTCTTCCTTCTTCTGGAGCTTCATGTAGTCTGTGGATTGTAACTTGGGTAATTTGGTCTTTTGGTCTACTATTCACTTATCAGTGAGTGTATACCATGTGTGTGTGTGTGTGTGTGTGTGTGTGTGTGTGTGTGTGTGTGTGTGTGTGTGACTGGGTTACCTCACTCAGGATGGTATTTTCTAGTTCTATCCATTTGCCTATGAATTTCATGAAGTCATTGTTTTTGATAGATGAGTAGTACTCCATTGTGTAGATGTACCACAGTTTCTTTATCCATTCCTCTATAGAGGGACAACTGGGTTCTTTTCAGTTTCTGGCTAAATAAGGCTGCTATGAACATAGTGGAGCATGTGTTTTTGCTGTATGTTGGAGCATGATTTGGCTATATGCCCAGGAGAATTATAGCTGGGTCCTAAGGTAGTTCAATGTCCAATTTTCTGAGGAACCTCCAGGCTGATTTCCAGAGTGGTTTTACCAGCTTGCAGTCCCACCAACAATGGAGGAGTGTTCCTCTTTCTCCACATCTTCACCAGCATCTGTTGTCAACGAGTTTTTGATCTTAGCCATTCTGACGGGTGTGAGGTAGAATCTCAGGGTTGTTTTGATTTGCATTTCTCTGATGACTAAGGATGTTGAGCATTTCTTTAGGTGCTTCTTAGCCATTCCATGCTCCTCACTTGAGAATTCTTCGTTTATCTCTGTACCCCATTTTTAATAGGGTTACTTGATTCTCTGGGGGTGTAACTTCCCGAGTTCTTCATATATTTGGATATTAGCCCTCTATCAGATGAAGGATTGATAAAGATCTTTTCCCAATCTGTTGGTTGCTGTTTTGCCCTAATGACAGCGTCCTTTGCATTATAGAAACTTTACAATTTTATGAGATCCCATTTGTCAATTCTTAATTTTAGATCGTAAGCCATTGGTATTCTGTTCAGGAAATTTTCTCCAGTGTCCATGTGTCTGAGGCTCTTCCCCACTTTTTCTTAGTTTGAATGCATCTGGTTTTATGTGGAGATCCTTGATCCACTTGGACTTGAGCTTTGTACAGAGTGATAAGAATGAATTGATTTGCATTCTCCAACATGCTGACTGTCAGTTGAACCAGCACCATTTGTTGAAAATGCTATCTTTTTCCCACTGAATAATTTTAGTTCCTTTGTCAAAGATCAAGTGACCATAGTTTTGTGGGTTCATTTCTGGGTCTTCAATTCTATTCCATTGATCTACCTCCCTCTATACCAATACCATACAGTTTCTTTTAAAGTCATTATTGCTCTGTAATACAGCTTGAGGTTAGGGATGGTGATTTCCCCTAGAAGTTCTTTTATTGTTGAGAATAGTTTTCACTATCCTGGGTTTTTTGTTGTTTCAAATGAATTTGCAAATTGCTCTTTCTAACTTTATGAAGAATTAAGTTGTAATTATGATGGAGACTGCATTAAATCTGTAGATTGCTTTTGACAATCTGGCCATTTTTACTATATTAGTCCTGCCAGTCTATGAGCATGGGAGGTCTTTTCATCTTCTGAGATCTTCGATATCTTCTTCGAGTCTTGAAGTCCTTGTCATACAGATTTTTCACTTGCTTGGTCAGAGTCACACCGAGGTATTTTATGTTATTTGTGACTATTGTGAAGGGTGTCGTTTCCCTAATTTCTTTCTCAGCCTGTTTATCCTTTGAGTAGAGGAAGGCTTCTGATCTGTGTGAGTTAATTTTATATCCAGCCACTTTGCTGAAGTTGTTTATCAGGCTTAGTAGTTCTCTGGTGGAACTTTTGGAGTCACTTAAGTATACAATCATTTCATCTGCAAATAGTGATATTTTGACTTCTTCCTTTCCAATTTGTATCCACTTGATCTCCTTTTGCTGTCTAATTGCTCTGGCTAGGATGTCCAGCACTTTGTTGAATAGTGGGCAGCCTTATCTAGTCCCTGATTTTAGTGGGATTGCTTCAAGTTTCTCTCCATTTAGATTGATGTTGGCTACTGGTTTGCTGTATATGGCTTTTACGTATGTTTAAATATTGACCTTGAATTTCTGATCTTTCTAAAACTTTTAGCATGAAGGGGTGTTGAATTATGTCAAATGCTTTCTTAGCACCTAATGAGATGATCATGTGGGTTTTTTCCAGCTTGTTTATATAGTGGATTATGGTGATGGATTTCCGTATATTGAATTATCCCTACATCCTTGGGATGAAGCCTGCTTGATCATGATGGATGATCATTTTGATGTGCTCTTGGATTCAGTTTCTGAGAATCTTACTGAGTATTTTTGTGTTGACTAAAGGGAAATTGGTCTGAAATTCTCCTTCAAAGAGTCTTTGTGTAGTTTAGGTATAAGTGTAATTGTGACTTCATAGAAGGAATTTGGTAGTAGTTGGTCTGTTTCTATTTTGGAGAGTATTGGTATTAGGTCTTCTATGAAGGTCTGAAAAATTCTGCACAAAACCCATCTGGTCCTGGGCTTTATTTGGTTGGGAGACATTTAATAACTGCTTCTATTTCTTTAGGAGGTATGGGACAGTTTAGGTGGTTTATCTGATCCTGATTTAACTTTAACTTTGGTACCTGGTATATATGTCTAGAAAATCGTCCATTTCATCAAGACTTTCCAGTTTTGGTGAATATAGGCTTTTGTTGTAGGATTGGATGATTTTTATTTTAATTTCCTCAGATTCTGTTGTTATGTCTCTCTTTTCATTTCTGATTTTGTTAATTTGGATACTGTCTCTGTGCCCTCTGATTAGTCTGACTAAGGGTTTATTTATTTTGTTGATTTTCTCAAAGAACCAACTCCTAGTTTTGTTGATTCTTTATATAGGTCTTTTTGTTTCTACTTGGTTGACTGAGTTTGACTATTTCTTGCCATCTACTCCTCTTGGGTGTATTTGCTTCTTTTTGATCTACAGCTTTTAGGTGTGCTGTCAAGCTGCTAGTGTATGTTCTTTCCTGTTTCTTTCTGCAGGCACTCAGCGCTATGAGTTTTCCTCTTAGCACAGCTTTCATTGTGTCCCATAAGTTTGGGTATGTTGTGCCTTCATTTTCATTAAATTCTAAAAAGTCTTTAATTTCTTTCTTTATTTCTTCCTTGACCAAGTTATCATTGAGTGGAGCATTGTTCAGTCTCCATGTACATATGGGCTTTATGTCATTTTTGTTGTTATTTAAGACCAGTCTTAGTCCATGGTGATCTGATAGCATACATGGGATTATTTCAATCTTCTTGTATCTGTTGAGGCCTTTTTGTGACTGATTTTATGGTATTAGAAGGTACCATGAGGTACTGAGGTGAAGATATATTCTTTTGTTTTAGGATGAATTGTGCTATAGATATCTGTTAATTCCATTTGGTTCATAACTTCTGTCAGTTTCTCTGTGTCTCTGTTTAGTTTCTGTTTCCATGATCTGTCCATTGATGAGAGTGGGGTGTTGAAATCTCCTACTGTTATTATGTGAGATGCAATGTCTGTTTTGAGCTTTAGTAAGGTTTCTTTTATGTATGTAGGTGCCCTTGCATTTGGAGCATAGATATTTAAGATTGAGAGTTCATCTTCGTGGATTTTTCCTTTGATGAATATGAAGTATCCTTATTTTTTTTATAATTTTTGGTTGAAAGTCGATTTTATTCAATATTAGATTGGCTACTCCAGCTTGTTTCTTGGAGCCATTTACTTGGAAAAAATTTTTCCAGTCTTTTACTCTGAGGTAATGTCTGTCTTTGTCACTGAGGTGTGTTTCCTGTATGCAGCAAAGTGCTGTTTATGCATCCAGTGTGTTAGTCTATGTCTTTTCATTGGAGGAATTGAGTCCATTGGTGTTGAGAGATATCAGGGACCAATGATTGTTGTTTCCTATTATTTTTGTTGTTAGTGGTTGAATTATGTTTATGTGGCTATCTTCTTTTGGGTTAATTGAAAAAAGATTACTTTCTTGCTTTTCCTGGGGTATAGTTTCCTTCCTTGGGTTGGAGTTTTCCACCTATTATCCTTTGTAGAGTTGGATTTGTGGAAAGGTGTTATGTGAATTTAGTTTATGGAATATGTTGATTTCTCCATCTATGTTAATTGAAAGTTTTGCTGGATATAGTAGCCTGGGCTGGCATTTGTGTTCTCTTAGAAGACTCTGCCCAGGATCTTCTGGCTTTCATAGTCTCTGGTGAGAAGTCTGGCATAATTCTAATAGTCTAAAGGTCTGCCTTTATGTGTTACTTGACCTTTTTCCCTTACTGCTTTTAATAGTCTTTCTTTGTTTTGTGCATTTGGTCTTTTGACTATTATGTCACAGAAGGAATTTCCCTTCTGGTCCAATCTATTTCGAGTTCTATAGGCTTCTTGTATGTTTATGGACATCTCTTTCTTTAGGTTAGGGAAGTTTTCTTTTATAATTTTTTTGAAGATATTTACTGACCCTTTAAGTTGGGAATCTTCACTCTCTTCTATACCTATTATCCTTAGGTTTGATCTTCTCATTGTGTCCTGGATTTTCTGGCTGTTTTGGGTTAGAAGCTTTTTGTGTCTTGCATTTTCTTTGATGGTTGTGTCAATGTTTTCTATGGTATCTCCTGTCCCTGAGATTCTCTCTTCTATCTCTTGTATTCTGTTGGTGATGCTTACGTCTGTGACTCTTGTTTTCTTTTCTAAGTTTTCTATTTCCAGGATTGTTCCCTTTGTACTTTCTCTATTGTTTCTATTTCCATTTTTAGATCCTGGATGGTTTTGCTCGATTCCTTCACCTGTTTGGTTGATTTTTATGTTCCCTCTTTAAGGACATCTACCTTTTTATCTGTGTTGTCCTGTATTTCTTTAAGGGAGTTATTTATGTCTTTCTTAAAGTCTTCTAACATCATCATGAGTCATGATTTTAAATCAAAATCTTGGTTTTCCAGTATGCTGGGGTATCCAGGGTTTACTGTGGTGGTGACACTGGGTTCCCATGATTCCAAGTGGCCTTGGTTTCTGTTGCTTATGTTCTTGCCCTTGCCTCTTGCCATCTGGCTTCTCTGGTGTTAGCTGGTCTTGCGGTCTCTGGCAGTGGCTTGACCCTCCTGTGTGTCAGCACCACTGGGAGACCAGCTCTCTCCCAGGGGGATCTGGGTACAGAGAGCTATGGCACAGGGTCAGCTCCAGGTGCAGGCAGAAGCCAGAAGGTCAGCTATTTTTCTGTGAAAATTAATAAAGTCATGTCATTAATATTAAGCTCCAGTTGATATTAAGAGCAGGAAATTGATCACTGAACTGCATGTCACCAACTTCCTTTCTCACCTCTCCTTTCTGCTCTGTACTCTGGTGTCATTGTCAGAGCTCTACAAGTGCCAGGCCCAGTGTGGTCTGGACTTCTCTGGAGAGGAAAGATGGAGGAACTGGGACATGTCCCTCCATGTCCTTCCATGTCCCTCCACTCACAGCACTAGCTCTTTCTGCTGGCTGTGTTCTCACAGTTCAGGGAGGGAGCACATGAGCAACCTTCCTGGAGAGTCTTAAGGGCATTAATCCTCTCATGAGGACCTCAGCTAACTTTAAGATATTCCAGAGGTTCCACTTCAATATTAATTCTGAAAGAACATACACATGTTCTTCAAAGTGTGTCCACAATTTTCTTTAAAGATTAAGAAACTGGGGACAGGGAGTGGGGTGGGGTAGAGGGTGACACCCTGGGGCCTGCCTGCCAAGAGGCTTGCCCTCAGCTACAATTTGTAAGTATGCGGTGGGGAGATGGGAGAGGAAGAGAAGCAGAGTGGTTTGGTGGCTATGAAGAGAGGCAGATGGCGGAGAGAAGCAGCCTGCTGTGAGAAGCCTGCCCTGCCACCTGAGGCCAGGGTGAAATTCTGATTCATGCTGCCTCTGAGCACCATGTCGGCCACTGCAGCCTTGCAGCTTCAGGATCTGTCTTCGACTTATATTACCAGCCAAAGTCATGCAGATGTCCCTGGTTTGGGCTGCTGCCTGGGGTCATGCTCATGTTTAAAGGCTGTGCAGAGCTGGCCCCAGCCCTCAGTGGTTGTGGCATGCAGGAGAGCTGGCCTTGCACTGTGTATGGATAGCATAGTAGAGCTGGCCTTGGGGACAGGAGTGAGGTTGAGTGGTTGGGTGCAGGGTGAACTGGCTTTGCCATTCCTCTGCCATGCAGTGCCAGGGGGTGAAGGAGAGGTACCCTTCCCCCATTCACCCCTCACCACCTGCAGCAGGTGGGAGAGCTGGCCCAACCCCTTTCCAGCAGCAGCAGTCTGGAGAGGACCCTGGACCTTGCAGGAGCCACACAATAGATCTGACTCTGGTGGCAAAGGCTCAGGTGAGCTAGTCCTGCCCCTTGCTGGCTGCCCTTGTGGCAGTGCTGGAGAGCTTGCCCTGGTGACGTGGGGTGGGACAGCCGGCTGGCTGATTAACTCTGCTACTGCACAGAGTTGGCCCAACCCAACATCTACCCCATGTATGAACTGCTGGAGTGTGTGAAGGGGCAGATCCTGCAGAACCGAAGCTGCAGGATCTTCATGACCAGGGCCACAACAGGATCTCCAAGAGTTCTGGTGAGGACCCAGCATTGACAGTATAGAAGAAGCCAGAGGCCTCAAATCACACCAGTGACTCATTGCCATGGGCATTTTCAAGTAAAGATGTGCGGACAAAAGGGTACACCGTGTGAACACTGACACACTACAGCTTCCATGATGAGATTTTTTTTTTCTTTTCTTTGGGAGGGAGGTTGCCAAGGGTGGAGGGTGGAGGCAAAGTGACAGGGAGATGAGTGGGTTCGAGACACATGATGTGAAGTTCACAAAGAATCAATAAAACATTGAAAAGAGAGAAGAAAACTGAGGCTTTGAGAGTTATCTGCTTCAAGACCCCGGATAGTAGACTAGAAGATCATGATTCAGATCCCAGCCTAGCTGCCTCAAGTGGCAAACCATTAACTCTTGTACCAGATAGTTCCCAGAGTGCCTGCATAGAACCTGGTCATCACACATGTAGCTGATTATGTCATTGAACTAGCACAGTTTACCAAATTCCTATGACTTATACTAGCTTGTAGGAAATAGTGTATACTCTGTAAGTCACAAAATGTCAGATGGGGCGCTTTGAAATACAGAGCTAGCATGTGTACCTCTTCTTACCGTTCCTACCCATTAACTCATTAACTCATTCCCTCATTCTGTTTAAAATGGATTGCCAAGTGCAAAAGCAGATCTAGTCAGGGACTGAAGGTCAGAGAGAACACAGGGGACAGGGACACTCAAACCCAGACCCGCTGGCCCTGCCCTGATGTTCCTGCTCCCCCCACCACATCACTACACCAGGTAGAACCTGCAGCACTGTCCTTCAGAACTTAGTCCCAGCGAGGGCAGTGCTGGGGGACGGTGCTCCTTCAATTATGTCAGGCTCCTCTAATGTCATCAGATTCATTTACCGGTTCCTCAGATAAGAGATCTGAAGGCTTTCCAGTAGCTGTGGCCCCTTTGAAGTGCCTACTTCAAGGGCAGCTCTTTGCCAGTCGGGGCTTTCCAAGTGAATGAGTGCTTGGGTCAACAGGGATTGCAGAGCAGACATCCAAAGCCCTGCCTGGTGGCAGCTGGCTCCAGAGATATTTGGATGACCTCATCTGTGTAAAAATAGGCCTTGTAAAGAGCTTGAGCGCATCTTGTTCTCCTAAGAAAGGTTAAAAAACATCCTTCCTTTTGTTTGCTCCCTAATTGCCTTAGCAATCTCTGCTTAGACTTGAAGGTCCAGAGTAGGCTTGAAAGTCTTGCTAGAGACAATGGACAAACTGAGGGTTGTGATTTCAATGTCTTCTCTAATTTTACACAACTCACTGGGGTGTTGAGTACTTGATTAACAACTGACTTTTCTCTGTGTGGTCTGCATTGGGCATTTGGTGGGGAGAGGTGGATTTATTGGAGAGGGAACCCTGTCCTAGAAGCTTCCTTAAGAAGTACAGCATCTAGACATTGAGACATGACCACTAACAGCTGTGATCAACATCTCAGTGATGACTGGAATGAGGCCAATGCTGGGCAAAGGTGAGAAGTCCAGGTTGCCCCTGGAAATGGCTCAGTGTTAAGAAGATGAGATTCTGAGAAGCATTCCAGCACCAGGAGCAAAGGCTCTAGAATGAAGTCCTCTTGATGACTCTCTCTAGCCTTTGGTGTTCATTACCAGCCTTGCAGGTTTCCTGAATGGACGCCAGGAGGGCTCTGTAAAAACCAACTTAGAGCTTCCTGGGACTGGAGCTGAACACTAGGGCCCATCTTAGTGTGGCCTATGCACCTTTAGTGAGGCCATAGCCAGTGGTTAGTGGGGCAGAGTCCAGCCCTCTTGCTCTGGAAGAAAAGGTATCCAAGGAACCCTCTGTCCATGGGGATAAAGATGCAGGTCTGAGGGGCCTGCTGGGCCAGCCTTCTGACCTCCTTTGAACAATGTGGAGTGGGTGCTCCAAGGCACCTTGAGGAATAGCGACCGTTGTGGGACATAAAGCAGACTGAGGCTTAAGGTAAGCTTCTCTCACAATTGGAGAAGCATTGGAGCCAGGAAGTAAGAGTATACACACCCAGGCAGCGCCTGAATATAGGAGATGCGCTGAGCCTTGCAGGGTTGGTGTTAGACACACACACACACACACACACACACACACACACACAAAACACACACCACACACTCACACACCCACACACCCACACTGAACACCCCCACCCCAGCCCAGAGAGAGAGAGAGAGAGAGAGAGAGAGAGAGAGAGACCCAGACATGCAGACAGACAGACAGATACACACAGACACATACACAGAGACAGACACACAGACAAAGAGACAGACACACAGACAAAGCACACAGAAACGGGCACACATACACTGAACCCCACCCCCAGCAGAGACAGACACACAGAAAAAAAGACAGACGACAAACAGATACACACAGACATGCAGACAGACAGACAGACAGACACACACACACACACACCACACTTCTTCCTTGTTCCTACCAGCAGGGGCCCTCTCCTCTTGGTTGACTTTGGTTCCTTTGCCTCTTTGATCTTAAATTCTTCATCTCCTCACAGTGACCAGCTTCCTCAAAAACACAGAACTAACAAATACAGACAGATGTGTGTGGTCTCTGTCACCAAATGACTTGGTTTTCGGTTTGGTTTATGCAATTTTCTCAGAAAGGTATTTTGTCAGGATATGGTCCGCATCTGAATGTCCCTGTCTTAGAGGTTGGGTGGGCAGACTTTAAAGCAGATCATGGTCTCTACATTCTGTGTTGCTTACCCCTGAATCATTCTCACCATTGTACAGAGTTCTCTGCAATTGTTTAAAGCCATCCCCTGTGCAGAGGTGAGCACAGAGGTGATGTGGATCTTTGTGAGTCTGTGATTCCAGGAGACTGTAGCACTCGGCTTGTTCAGAGCCTCCTCTCTAGGATGCTTACTATGAAGAAGTAAGCCATCACCGTGAGACATATCTCTGCAAGAAAATAGGACCTGTCACCTGCCGGGGAGAGCTTGGAAGCAAAGCTTTCCCTAATGCAGGCCTCCGATACAAAGGAGTTCCCTTGAGGCTCTGATGCCAGTGCAGAGCGGAGGGCCTGGCTCAGCTGTGTGTACACTCCTGGCTCTCAAAGCTGTGAGACCACAAGCATGTCCTGTTTTCGGATGCTAAGTTTCTGAGGATTTGTTACACAGCTTTGGGTAGCTAGGAGTGGGAGGCACTGTCACAGAGCTTCCGGGAAGGAGCCAGGAAAGGGTAGATGATGAGGAGAAATGGCTGATCACTTTACACTTTCTTCCTTGCAGCCCTTCCGATCATTCTCAAAGGCTCACTGGTGGAACACACACGTCCCCGAACCCCAGCCTTTAAGAGGGCTTTGTTATTGGTATCTGCTTCTTGTGTGTTCACGGGAGAGCATTTTGTATTAGAGAACCCCCACCATGGGTTTCTACCACAATGGGTTTATATTCCTGTTAGCGGCTTCCACATGCAAATGATTAGATGTTGCCGGGGTGTCAGCTAACTCTCTCCAGAGTAGCATTTACAATGCATGCGCACAAACACACCAGCTCCTGCAGACTATTCACATGCAGCTCTGCTTGTCTATTAAGAACACAGAAAATAAGTCACCATGTAACACAAAGAAAAGTACATGGTTATCTCAACCTTCATTGCGGGACCCCGAGATAATTTGGGGCAAGGGGATCAGAGAAGGTTGCTCAGAGGAAATGGGGTACAAGCTGGACATTGAAGACTAAAAAGAGGGTATCTGCCAGAAGATGGGTGTGAGCATGAGAAACTGGGCGAGGGAGTAAGGCTCTGTCAAAACAAACAGCCTGGCAAAGACAGGGAGAGAAAGAGGTTGGTGTCTCTGAAGAGTGGAATAGAGCGCATCGTCTAGGAAACAAGGCAGATGAGACAGGACTGAGGCCGACAATGGTTGGGCCATATACTCCTTGAGGAACCTACCTGAGACCCCATGTTTATTCTGAAGATGTTTCAGTGTGGATGAAGGAAGATTTTCTGTCTCTGTTAGAAGATTAAAAACTGGGAGGGTTAAGGAGGCCACTGAACACTGAGAGCACAGATCCTTGGCGGAGCACGGGGAGAACACAGAAGGGGTGAGCCAAGTTCATAGCCATGGGAATTAGGACAGAAGAAGGACTTCTCAATGAGGTGGCAAAGAACTCTTTTTGAACTGAGAGGCATGGAGAGTTCTAAAGCCCCGGTTCTTAGACCAGCTTAAGAATGAGAAGCCACAGTTCCCCTTCCATGTACACACACACACACACACACACACACACACACACACAAACCAACATACAACACACATACCAACATACAACACACACACCAACATACAACACACAACAATACATACATGCATGCATGCATATATATGCATACATACAACACACATAATACAATAGACACACACCACATACAACAGACACAATATACAACACACACACAACATATATACTCATACAACACACACCATATACAACACACATATCACATAGAACACACACACACACACATACACACACACACACAAACACACGTGCATGTATGCGTGGACATCCCCTCCCAGAGTAAATGCTTTAGGAGCTTACATTTTATGAAGATGAGAACCTACCACTTACTAGTTCACACATCCAAGGGTGGGCAGAGGGGATGGACAGTCTTGAAGGCCAGAGCTCTGGGTGTCCTGGGTCCCTTGCTAACCAATCTGGCCCTCAGCACCTCTCTGGTACTTGCTTTGGTGTGGTTTTAATGTGTCCCTCAAGTGTGGCAATTTAAGATAGAACATACTATTGTAGGAGGTTAATCCTCAGAAAAGATTGATACAGTTTTTGAAATGCCTCAGAGAGTTCTCTTGAGGGGATTACCACAAAAGAACAAGGTTGACCCCCTCCCCATTCTGTGTGTAATCCTTGTACACCATTATATAATCAGTCTTGTGTGATGAAGTCAGAGGGACCCTTGTTAGAGTGTGTACAATGCAGCTTACAAATCTATGAACTAAACTTACCTCTTTACTTATAAAGTGCCCAGCTTCTGGTATTTTGTCATAGTAATAGGAACACACAATTAATTGGTCAGGGAAATGGAGGATCAATGGCTCCAACAGGAAGGGTTCTCCACACTGTCATCAGCCATCATTGCTGCTGTTAGACTCAGCAGTGAGCCTCTGTGACCAGTACAACGGTCCTAATTGAAGATACCGTGAAGTCAAATGGCCCAAAGGCTTGTAGCTACTGTTGCTGCCTTTATCTGCCAGTTTCCCCCGATCACACTGCTGTTGTCCTCATGAACTCTTCCTACTCACTGCAGTGGTTTTAATTAGACTCGTTTCCTGTTTTCTCCCCACAGAGACCAACCCGAGAAAGATGTCTGATTGCACTAATGCCTTGAGAAAGGGGTGGGGAGAGAGAGAAAAGAAGACTCTCAAAGCTAATGCCTGGCACGGAGAAGCTTGGGTCAGAGTAGACAGGTCACTCCAGGGAAGACTGCAGGAGAGGAGACAAGACAGCCTGGTAGGCAGACCCTGTCCTAGCTACGACTCATACATCTGCATTCAGCAGGGCAGCCAGGGTTAGCTTGCACTTGATCTGGAGAGACCACCCACCCCTTGCTGAAGTCTGGGGTTTATCTCTAGTCTTGCGTCAGCCTAGTGGTGTATCTGATTCTCTGCTTCCTGTATGGTTTTGGCTGGGGAGAACCTCTATGAGTATTAGAAGTGCCAACCTAATGATGTTACGTTAGGAAGGCCGTGGGCTGTTGAAGGTGTTAAGAGTAGAATCTGATGTGAAGGCTAAGGTTACCTCAGAGTTGAGGTCACTGACCCAGCAGATATTTTAGGTGTTCCAGAGTAAGTGGGTTGGTGAACTGACTTTTAATATTCAGTTTTGGGGAAGTGCGATATGACAGAAGCAGAGAAAATTCTGTCAGAGCTACTAAAGGGCCACGTAGTCTAGTCGGGCTGTGTCTGCGTCAGCCAAAGGCGTACGTCCACGTTATATAAGTCATCTGTTTCTTCTCCAGGAGAGTGGAGCTAAGAGCCCATACCATGTCTGTGCAATGGGAAATACACAGGGTAGTCTATTCTGGCCAAATGGCATCAGAAGTTTAGATCCAGAAAAGACCAAATCAGCCATGTGGGCACCTGTGTGGTGAAGTAGGTAGGCAGCTGTAGTATAAACCTGAGTTTTCCCAGAAGGCTCATGGGTGTTTTCCATAAGCTCCCTGCTGGCGTTGCTGTCTTAGAGAATACAGCACAGCACCTTCAGGAGGTGTGGCCTAGCTGGCTAAGGTAAGCTATAGCCCAGCTCTGGGTTTTGGTAACCTTTGCTTCCTCGTTTACCACCATGTGAATGGATTCTGCCATGTGTGCCTTCTTACGGAGTCCCCGTTATGTCTCCCTCACCATGAGCCAAAATAAGCCCCTCCCTCTTAAGTTGTCTCTGTCAGACCCCCTAAGTCACAAGGACATACACAGGTCAACTCCCTGAGCGTCAGCACAAGAAGCCTAGCTTGTTTAGTCTAGAATACCCAGTCCTGTTATTTACTAGATGTTCAATGGTGGCCCTTGCTTTGAATTCCAAGTTTCCTCATGTAAGAACCGAAAACTCAAATAGTGTCTGACTCACCAGCTTGTCTTGAAAGGTGAGTTAGCATATCGTGGCAGAAGCTCCTCAGACACACTGCAAACCTCTATTCTACATCTGGTCACCAGCAGGCACTTTCCAATCCCCAGGAATCCAGATAAGATTCTGTGACTCTTTGATCTAGGGAAAGTGGGTTCAACTGGGTTTTTTTCCGTATAGTCCCCCTTGAACATCTAAATTTCCTTCCTCCTCTGCTAGGTGGATGCACAGGACTCAGGAGTGAAGCAGAGTGGTCAGGGACGGCACAGCCAGGAGGAATGAGCCTTGGTCCATGTGGAACATACCATTCCTTTCTCTCCTGACAATCTGTGTTGGATTACAGTTTGGGCTATTGGAATTCTAGCATTGTATGTTAAAGCAGTCTCCTCTGACGAGTTTGCTCTTGGGAATCACCTGGTAATCCCTCAGTAAATTTTAGTCATTTCCATGATGGTGATTATTATGTACTCCTTAGAAATGCTAAGTGTTGAACTGAACATTTTGCTCTCTAACTAGAACATCTCCCCTGAATCTCCGAATCCTTTGGAAATAGAAATGAATCATTTCTTCATGCCTTTACTCCCCATATAAACATTCGATGGGCACCCGCTGTTTATACAGTCCTGTTAGCTGAAGACAGAGAGATAATAATATCTCTATGGGACCTCGGGCTTCACAGAGAGGCTGGCCTACCACTATCGGCAGGTGTTAGCTGTAGAACGAAAGTGTGCCTAAACTCTCTCTCCCTCTCACTGTCTCTTTCTCCTTCTTTCCCTCCCGGTCTCTCACTTTCTTGCTCTCTATTTCTCTGCCATCAAAGGCTGTAGCTTCTGACAGAATCCTTAAGAGGCCATTCAAACTGTTTCCAAGTTGTACTCAGGGTAGCTCTGTGGGAAAGTTTGCTGGGTTCTGAGACAAACTCACCTTGACTTTCTCTGGTCAAGGAAAGACAGGAGGGTTCATAGGAGCTCACTGCCATGAAAAGCAAATGTGTTAACAGGCTGTTGTCCTGTGGCCTCTGGGAACCTTCCATCCCCTTCTTCCTCACTGCTTCTCTCCATGACTGTGCCCTTCCTTGTCTATTCCTTCCGGAATATGTCGTTACATCCTGTTGTCCAATGGCAGGGATGCAGAGCCTCAGTTGTGCTGAGGTAGAGCTGGTTCCCTTCTACCTTGCACCTCCCTGCCTAGAACTCAGCTCTTCTCTTTGTAGGGAGTTCCAAGCTCTGGACAGGCAGCAACCCCCTCCATCCTCATAGACAGCACTGACAGACCTGGAGCCTCACTGTGGTCATCTCGAACCCATGTACACCTTCATAAACTTTTCCAGCACGGGCTTCCAGGCAGCTGGACTTGGGCCAGGAAGGAAATGATCTCCAGGTATCTTTGGTAACAGCCATCATCTTCCACCCCCACACATTTATTTTTAAATCACTCTGTGATGTGCACTTTGATAAGCAACGTGTGGGCGGGATGATGGCTGTTACTCATGTGCCTCATCTTTCAGGAAGAGCTCTGTAAATATTTGAGGCCTGAAGAAGACCCTCTGGCTGCTGAGTTCCTCTCCCCATCCCTCCGAGAGAAGCTCTCTCCTTTTGAGTCTCTCACTCTGCATGTGTGACCTGGAACTAGGCACCCATGTGAGTTCACCTTCTCCGTCTCTCCACTCTGGAATAAACAACTCCAGATATGGCTGTGGAGTCCTCCACAGAGGGCAGCTGCCAGGCAAGAGACCTGTCCTGGAAGACCTTCTGGGAAAACCAAGAGAAGAGCTTTGGACTTGTTTGTGGATAACCCGTTATCTCACAGGATTCCGAATCCCAACCATGAATCTTTCCTTTTGAACCTATCATTAGGTCTGATTTTGTGCCAGCCCAACTCTGAAGCAAGCCTGTGTTAGCAAGCCTGTTCATTCATTGTTATTTTTAGGGCAGTTCTGTTTCTCATTGACTGGGGCCCACTGGGCCCCTCCCATGCTTTGTCACACTCGGGACAGTCAGCTTGGCAGCACACCAAAAGCCATGCTTACCCAGAGGTGCCCTCGCCTGCCTCTTCTGACAGGCAGGTACCGGCCTGAGCTAAAGCTGCCTTTGTTTTGTCACCGTGGGTTACTTTTCCTTGGGCTTGGATGGCTCAGCAGAAGTTGCTCTGCAGGGTACAAGCCCCAAGCAGCACAGTTTATATTGGAGCTGGTGTACACTGTTCTAGTACTCGGGGGCCGGGGTGGTGGGGGGAGAAGGGTCACACACAAGCTGTCTGATTCGTAAGCTAGGAGCCCTTCCCCAGTAACAGTAGTGCTGACAGGAGCAGGTGAGCAGAGGGAGCCAATAAAGGCCGAACAGACACCTGCTTGTCTTGGAAAGCCACCCTCAGGCATCATGGGAAAAAATGAGAGACACCAAAGGAAAACAAAAGAAAGTGGCATGTAAATCAGGTCAAACACAGCTACCACCCACTTCTTCCCCTCCCTCCTCACTCTCTGAGCCTGGTAACCTCCGTCCTGCTCTTACCTTCTGTGACACCAACTGTCTCCGATGCCACAGAGAGTGTGGGACTTGTGCTTTCACGCTTGGCTTAATTCGCTCAACCTAGTGAGCTCCACTTGCAGCCACGCTATCACACATTCTTTTTGTGGCTGCATAGTATTCTGCTGCATGCATGGACCATGTTTTTCCTATCCATCTATCAGGTAATGAACACTGTTCCAACTGTTCTTGGGCACTGTACCTGGTACCTCAGGAGCACAGGAGCTGATTTAATGTCCTTTACATGTTTGTTCATATTGACATTATTAATGTCAATATTTAATAATTAATTTAATAATTAACTTAATAGTTAATGAAAATACAAGATATTCCATTAATGTGTTCAATGTTATATCTTTTGGACTAAAGTTAGAAATCTAATTTAAACTTGCAGAAAATAGTAATAAGGTTGGAGAGCACTGAATACCCTTCCCAGGGACCTGGGTTTGATTCCCAGCACCCACATGGTGACTCATAACTGTGTATAACTCCAGTTCCAAAGGATTTAACACACACACTCACACACACACTCACACACACACAGACACACACAGACATACACACACAGACACACACACACTCACACACTCACACACACACACTCACACACACTCTCGTGTATACACACACACACACACACACACACACACACACACACACAGTGCTGCTTTGGTGGCTGCTGTGGACCTGTTTTACCCTCAGGGTCTCCTCTTTCATCTCAGTCCTTCTTAAAGTGTCTGCAGAGCTGTCTACAACTCCTGACTTTCCTTCCTCAGAGCTCCCAGGGACTTCCCTCCAAGACTGTGTCTTCCTGTCCTCCATCCTCAAGGCGGCTGATTTCCTGGGGATCATCAAACACACGTGTGCCAAGAACCTCACACAGACTGTGAGGTCAGCGAAGACAGAGGAGCAAGTTCATCCTAGCATAGCTTCAGGGGTGGGAGGGAGAGAGGGTACTGTGGGCTGGGGGTGGGCCTCTCTTACTATTGTTCCCATCTGGCTCTGGGACTGTCTTCCCCTGTGCCTCCATGAGAAGCCATATTTCAACGCCTTTCTCCTCTTAACACTGTATAGAAAGGGCATCTCCCAGGCTTGTCCCTGAGAGCATTTGTTCGTATACTTGGGTAACACTTTACAAATTAAAAGACACTTTTATAGAAAACTCTTCCCCAACAATCCCATGAAGCTAGGCCTGAAGTCTGGCTTGTTTCTCTCCATCTCCAGGTCCTTCGATCTCTCTGGGACAGCCAGAATTTTGCAGACTGAGAAACATGTAGAGGAAGCTGGGTCTCTGAAGCTAGTGGAGTTCTGGTAAGAAGACCCGAGAAGGGTGTGGATCAGAGACTGGGAGCAATGCAAATCTGGCAGGAAATGTCTTGGTTCAGATCACCCACAGGTTTTCTTTCTCAGGCTCAGCATTTGCCTGCTTCCTTTCCCTTTCTCCTCTGTCAACGGTAGCTTTTACCACAGCTCTGCTCACAGGCGAGCACTCACTTCCTCATTCTCTGCCCAGTGCACCTCTGCGTCTGTCAGATTGGGTGCAATGCTACTTCTGGTTCCTCAGCTTGCTCCCTGGGACGATCCTCTCATCTTGAGCACTAGAGAACTCTAGTAACAGGAGGCTCAAGGGCCTTCCTCAGCAGGTCGGGTTCCTGTTCTCACCTACACCCTCACCCTCGGCTGGAGTCCCCATTCCAGAGAAAATCTCAGAAGGCCTTCATCTTCCAGGCGCTTCTCCGGCGGAAGCTGGGTTTAGTGGTGACCCCACTAATTGTCTCCCAACTCTTTTATGCTCTTTCCACACATGGCCTCCAGAACACCACGGCCTCTGGCTTTCCCTCAGTACCACTGGCTGATCCATCTCAGGCTTCTTGGAAACAGTCTGTCCTTACTGGAGAACTGCAGGCCCAGCCTCTTGTTTTCCTTTCTGCTTTAACCATGCCCACTGCTGTGGTGATTCTAGCCACGTCAATGCCTCGAGCGTCGCCAACATCTCCCACAATGATGTCTCTATACCGCATTCAGGCTCCTTGCCCAGCTGTGTAATAATAGCATTTCCTTTCCTCATCACATGCAATCCTTCGCTCATCCTTAAGTGAATCCAGAGGCTGCCACATTACCTGGGCCCAGGCTCTAAAGTGCAAGCATTTGTGTGTGTTCCTTCTCCCGCTCCCCATTATCCTTCTCTTAGCTGCCTCGATCCCGTCCCCTACGGTTCACGCAACCCATCTGTCAGAACGATCACTTTAAAGTATATGTTGACCCAGGAATGTCTCCCTCTCCTCCAGCCCTTGATGACATTCCTTGATATTCAGAATAACTCAAAATCCTTCCAGTGTGTGCTCACATGCTAATTGCTTCACTAGTTCTCCAGGTCTCCATTAAAAAGCAACTGTACAGTCCGTCTCCACGGGACTCCAAGGAGGCATGGTCTAGATCCTGGTTGTTTTGGCCTATGGAATGCAACTTAAATGACAGTGTGCCACTTCTGAGTCTGTCCTCTTTAAGAACCCTGGTGTGACATCGTGACAAAATGCCTGGAAAAACAGCTTCAGGGAGAAGGTTCTGTTTTTTTTGTTTTTTTTGTTTTTGTTTTTTTTTTTTAATTCACAGTTTGAGGATGCTGTCCACAGAGATGGGGCCAGGCATGGTGGTAAGAGTGCTGTAACTGTGGCAGCAGGAATGTGACCCAGCTGGACACATTGTGTTCACGGTCAGGAAGCTGGTGCTCGCATTTCAATCTGTCTGGGCCCCCAGCCTGTGCTACAATGCTGTTCTCATTCCAGATGTATCTTCCTTCCTCAGTTGAACCTCTTTGGAAAGGCCCTCACAGATACATGTGTTTCCTAGGGGATTCTAAATTCCATCAAGATGGCACGGGATTAGTCATCACACTTCTGCCCTCAACAGCTGGACAGAGTAATGTGGCCATCCCAGACTGCCAGCCTTGCAAGCCAACAGCTGACCCTAAGCGAACAGGTCAGCATGTGAACTCAGCAGAACTGTAAACTCCCAGGCAAGATATGTGTGAATTAAGTTCTGGGCTGTCCAGCTGTTTTATGCAACACCATTGTGGAAATACGTAACTAGTATAAGTGTTCTCAAAGTCCTTATGTGACCCACAGTTTCCCCTATAACTCTGACACCGTTTTCCATCACTGTGTGCAAACCTTGGTCACTGTGTGCTGCAGCCTCAGGTCCTTTGCACTTCCTGTTTACTTAGCCTGTCCACTTCCACTGAGACTTACTTAGAGGATACCACATGATGCACAGATGTCTTTTAAACACGGAAGCTATAGACTGGCCAATGGTGACAGTCAAGGTCACAGAATGGGATTGCGGTCCTGAGTGTCCCTGCTCAGGAACTCATCTTTTAGTAATTGAACTAGAGGAAACGCTTCAAGAGAAGGGCCAGGAGACCAGCTTGGCATAGAGGGTGGAGAAGAGAGTGCTCCTTTGACAATTAGCAGAGTGAGAGTTTCTTACTGCCCCCTCCTTGACTCCAGTGGATTCTCCATGCTGCCTGCTTTGCCTGACATTTCTCAAGAGCATTCCTATTGCCATCCAATCTGTAATATTTATCTATATTTATTTCTTTTCTCCTCATCTCCTCCAACTGCTGGACAACTGTAGATTTCTTATAGAAAGCCACTGGTATCTTGTTAACTCTCAGAGCCTTGGTCCTCGAAGCAGAGCCAGGTGTGCCGGAATCCTTACACACTTGATTGCTGAATGTCCCATATGGGTGGACAGTAGATTGCAAGAGAAGGTGTCAACACTGAGGCTTTAATGCCCTCTGAAGCTGTAGCTGCAATGGGTATTTGGGAGGATACAGAAGATGGACTTCCCAATTTCCAAGGCCAACTTGAAAGGATGTAACAAGCAGGGAGAGGCTCCAGATCAGAGTGACCCTTCCCTAAGCAGCTCCTTAACAGGATGGGCAGAACAGGGCTTTGCTCTGGTTCCTTCTTGATATAGGGATGTGGGCCTCGGGGACATGAAGACTTTCTTAGCCCTTGTCCTTAGAAACACCTGAGAGAAAGCCCAGATACTTCAGGGTAAGAGAAAGACACATTTGGGGACTGTGTTACTCACTGTCCCCACAAGACTGGAAAGATCAGTGGGAGATTCCCTCCTCTCAGGCAGGGTCAGTGACTCTAGTAACAGTCCTAAGCCATATCACAGCAATCAATTCTCCAGCACAGCCACTCACACAGACAACCTATTCCCCGGGACCAGCTACCACCAGGTCCTTTCTGCACCTTATATCTCACTGCACTGTAACAATTGCCTGTTATTCCAAAAGCCAGTGAGGTCAGTTCCTTCTCTCCCAATACTCGTCTTGACCAACTGTGGTAGGTGATAAGTTAGAGGTCAGCGGCACCTGTGGAAAACCCTTGCCATGTATGTTTCCAGCGTCTCTCTAAGGACTCAAGTTATCAGTACTTTTTTTGTATACTGATACTCTGTAACCTTTGGGACTTATGTCCCATCGACTCTCCTCAAAACCTAAAATGCTCAGGAATTGTTCCACTTCCCAGGAAACCAAGCTCAGAGGACAGATGAGTAACACAGGAGTCTCACCTCTTTGGTGCACTTTGATCCAAAGCAGAACCAAAGTAACTCAAGGAGGTAGATGGTTTCCAAATTACCGATAAATGCCCCAGAGAGGCAGCAGAACGTGGCTGTACCCACCCTCCCTCCTTATTTTCTTTTGAGTCTTTTTAAAAGAAGCTTTCAACTCAGTGCAGCATCACAAATGCTAATCCCTTACAGTTGGATGATTCTTTATAATACAGATGTCTTTCACATCTGGTATCACAGTGGGTCTGACATCAACCTTATGAAGTCGACTAGCCTGCTGTAAATGATCTGTTCTGTTCTAGGCAAAGGCCTAAGGCTCTGGGAGGGTAAATGACCTGCCCCAGTTCACCTGAATTGTAATAACATTGAACATCATTACAGAATTCTTAGTGTTTTATATACATTAGCTCACATGATTCTCACAGCACCCCCTCGGGGGCAGGTATATTCTTCTCCCCAGAACACTGAGGTTCCCAGGGGAGATGTACACAGTCCAGACATTTATCCAGGAAGAAATGGAGCTGGGACAAGGACTCAGAAACCTTACTGACTTGAAATAGCCCTTCCCACACCGGAGAAGATTGATGTGTCCAAAGCATTGTTTAAGAAGGCTAGGATCGTTTCACTGACAAAAGGGAGATTTTTACTGGGGAAAGAACTGTGGTTTAGAAGGATTCCAGAGGTGGGGTTGGAAGAGGGATGGCTGGGGTCTGAGAAGTGCAGGAGGGCTGCAGCTGAAGCTCTTGAGAGCTGTGGGCCAGGCAGTACCTGCTCCCTGAGCAGGGTACATTGCTCCTTCTTGCAGTTTGAGCACACTAGATAGTCAATAAGCAGTTGATAAATAGATGGAAGGGTGACTTTCAAACTAGAAGAGCAGAAAAATAAACTAAAGAAACATTTCAGAAACTATTAAAGTGAAAGCCATCATGTCTTAGACTATAACCATTATTTATTGTGTGAGCATGATGTGGGTACCTGGGAGGAGAGACGTCACTACCTGCCGTGGGGCACACAGGGCCAAGGACAACTCCCCAGTCCTGCCTTCTCTGCCTCTCACAGGTCCCTGGTCTGTGTCAATCATCAAGTCAGCCTCTGAGTGGCATTTTGGGCACAGGCTGTATCTGGGCAGTTGGGGTCGTTATGAAAATCTTTGTCTACATTCAAACTGGAGTTACAAGCCCACTTTCTCGTTTTTTCAATATGTGCTACCTGGGAAGTTAGGGCAGGTTGCAGGGCTGAGAGCTTTCTCCTCCCCTCCTCCCCAGGCACTAGCCATTCGGGTGGGAACTGGGGCAGGGGGGTTGGGGGGGGAGGTGCACAGGAAATGGAGGTGTGATCTTCTGTAAGTGGTTATGGCATGGTGTATGAGTATCCTAGGCCCCGTAGTGGTTTAATTGAATTCTGTCTGCTCTGGTAACTGTTACTGTTTAACCTGAAGGTGAGATAGGGCAAGCTTTGCTTCATCTAGCTACTATGTTCATCTTTAAGACATGGGTTTCTTCCAGAACTGCATGAGGATGCCAAAGTTTCTCTTCTCACACTCCAAAGTCCAGTGGGAATGAATTCATGGATACCATTTCCATATTCTTTCCAGGTCTCCTCTTGCTCTGCGAGAACACGCTCTACCAAGCCTCCTCTTTCAGAAATTTCAGGAACAAGGGCTACCAATCTTCATGTTCATTTACATCTCAAAACTTCAGAGTAGACATGGAAGAGCCTTTCAAGAACTTCCTCCTCATGCTCTTCTTCAATATGGATTTGCAGATTCTGTGTGGCAAAAAGAATCTCTAAGACACTCCACTGTCCATGAGAGATGCTAGAATGTCCTTGGCTTGGGCAGGATTGTGGAGCACCCTTCTACCATTCCTGGGGATTTACCACTAATGGCACAGGAAGTTACAGACTTCAACTCTAATCCGACCCTTCGCCTCCTTCTCTTCCTTCTCCCAAGTCTCTTTGTATAGAGAGTAGGGAGGAAATGAGACATGGACCTAGATCAGTTCTGCTGCCTCTTAGGACGTTGGGCATCAGAGCAGGGGCCAGAGATGTCTACCGTGAATAGAGGTGTGCTCTTTGTGTTCAATTTTACTTAGCTGTAATTTACATTTTTATACTTATTTATGTCTGTACATGTTGTATATATACGTTGTGTGTATTGTGTGTGTTGTATGTATGTTATGCGTGTGTTGTATGTGCTATGTGTGCATGTGTGTTGTGTGTATACATGTATGTGTTTTATGTGTGTTATGTGTGCATGTATGTGTGTTGTCCGTGTGTGTATTATATGTGTATGGTGTGTGTGTTGTGTGTGCATGCATGTGTTGTGTGTGTTGTGTGTACATGTATGTTCTGTGTGCATACATGTGTGGTCTGTGTGTGTTGTATGTGTGTGTATTATATTGTGTATGTGTTGTGTGTGCTATGTGTGCATGCATGTGTTGTATGTGTTGAATGTGTATACATGTATATTGTGTGTGCACGTGTGTGTGTGTGTGTGTGTGTGTGTGTGTGTGTGTGTGTACATAGTCCATGGCACACATGTGGAAGTCAGAGGAAAACTTGAAGGGGTCAGTGCTCTCCTTCCACTACATGGGGCTGAAGATGAAACTCAAATTGGCAGCAAGTCCCTTTGCCTGCTGAGCCACCTTGCTGGCCCTAATGTGTTCTTTTTATTTTTTAGATTCTCCTGGAACACTCAAAACACTGTAACATTTTTGAACAAACTTCCGATATTAGTGCAGAAATGTTTATTTTCTACAAGATAAAAATGGGGGCCACGTTCCATTGTTTTTCTAAGGAAGCAGAGAAAGATATGAACATAGAAAGGCAGTAGCCTGAGACTCTGTTGGAGAAGGGTTGGGCATGAAGGTGGTGAAATCTCATGGTGGAGATTATGTACATCCTGACGCCCATGTGAAGCCCTTCACATGAAAACAACCATATTTAGTTAAGGTTCCTGTCTTTATGAGATAGAACTGTGTGGTAAGGCAGAGGTTTCTGCTGTGTGTCCATGTGTCTGTGTGTCCTTGTGTCAGGAAACACATAGAGCAGTGGGAGTGAGTGGAGAGGAAGGTGGGAAGACAAATGGATGGGGTGCGTTAGAGATATGGAAACTGGCAAAAATGCCTCACCCCAAACTATAGCATCGGCCTCTCGGCTGCCTAATTGTTTAACCATTGGTGCATTTGTCCTTCATGTTCAAATTAATTTTCTAAAAGCACTTAGAAGAGCAGGAGTCAGAAGTTTGAATTCATGTCTCCGTCCTCTCATGCAAAACTGTCAACTCTGTCCAACTCACGTGCCTTCCTGGCTTCTCCTAAGCCGACTTCATAAATGTGCACAGCAGTGGGGATCTGGATGGTGGGATTGTTCCCTCTGAGGAAGAGACGCTTTGTGTATGGCTGCTTTTTCGATAGCTGGAACACGATCTTTCTCTTGGTCTACTTTTTTTTTCACTTTGGAGGAATGCCCAATAGATATGATTGTTTGTCATTTAAATAAAGAGCAAATGTGTCTGCAGACGTAGAGGTGATAATCTAGAAAGATCTTGTTGTCCCTGAGGGACATTTGCTTTATCCTTTGTCACAGCCGAGGAAAAGAAATTTAATAGAGGTATGTTGAAAGGAATACATTGCTTTTTTTGTAATATTATGAGCAGGAGCCAAATGACTTCTCTTAATTCTCTGTTCCTTAACAAGCATAGAAAGAAAAAACTCAGAGTATTTAAATGAGATATTTATATACACCAAAAGAATATTTATACCATGTGAATAAAGCACTAAAAAAAGACAAAACTGGGGCTAAAGAGATGCTTCCGCAACTAAAAGTGTTTGATGCTCTCGCAGAGGACCTGAGCTTGGTTCCAAGCACCCACCTACATCAGTTGGTCCTCAGCTACCTGTGACTCCAGTTTCAAGGGGTCTGATTCTGTCTTTTGACCTCCATACGTACCTACCTACATACCTACACACACACACACACACACACACACACACACACACACACACACACACACAAATACATCTTAAAAAAAAGAAAAAAGCCAAAGTGAACATCTTTGTATTTGGTACCCCAAAAGGACAGAAGGACAGAGCTGATCCTCATTGGGCTCTCTGAAGGCATAGGAAGTCCTCAGGCTACCCCTCTCCCTCCCTCTGCTGTGACTACACTTTTCTCTTTAAGGGCTTTGGGAAAAGCTGTGTTCAATAAACATCACCTGAGACCTAAGTGGGCTCACCTCGTGCTGAGTGTGATGTTTCCACCAGCAGCCTGTTAGTTTCAGTTTGCACGGATGAGGTTTGCCCACGTGGGTTCACATGATCTGCCCCAGGCCGACCAAAGGTACAGTGTTGCATGAACACACAGGCGTGTGCTAACGATTCTCACAGGAAAAACTGGGCCATTCTCCACGTGCGCCTCTACATTCTGTGTGAGTTTCGAACATCACTGTCCATGCCTTCTGATGTACAAGGGGCAGCGGTTTCTCTAAGTTTCGATCCATGTGACAAAATAGCTTGTCTTTAAAGTAGAGCACATTCACTTCACTAGAGAATGCCAGATGGCGTTTCAGGTTCTGATGGTCCGTCTGTCTTCCAGCGGTGGACAGACAATGCCAGTGTCTCTTAATTCACCAGCTATGAACTGCCAGGCTTCTGGGAATGTCCAGAGTGGCGCCTGAGTGACATCTTTTTAATGAAAGCGATCAGGTATCCGTGTGTACTTACATCCATTTCTGTCCTGTGTGTATGCACCCAGGTCTCATCGGGTTACCTGTTTCATTCTGCTGTAAGTTCAGATATGAATGCCTTCGATGAACAGAAATCCCTCCAGGTATCTGTAGAGAGACTATCTTGTGTATTACATGGGTGTATCAGCTGTTAATTAAAAAGCCCTGTGGCCTAGAGGAAAGGGTTGAATAGGAAATGGAACACCCAGGAGGCAAAAAGAATTCTGGGATAGAGCCAGGCACGGGAGATTCACCTAGGAAACTGTGCTGAGACATACGCAATATGGTACCCAAGCACAGGTTACCAGCCGCACAACAGAATAAAATAAGTGGGTTGTTTTAAGTTATGATCTATTTGGAGAAGAGCCTAACTGTATGACTGAGGTATTTGCAAATATATTTTGAGTCCGAGTCTAATTTCTGGGACTGGAGCTGGGAGGAAGAACGAGACCAAACTTGTACAAACTTGTATCTCAGTGAAGATGTATATTCCAGTTTGTAGACTCACTTTTCACTTTAAAACAGTATGTATTTCTTTCCTGTGTGTGTATATGTGTGTGCAGTTACTTACAGAAGCCAGAAGAGGAGCTAGTCCCCTGGAGCAAGAGTTAACAGTTGTTCTTGACATGGTGGAAACTGAATTTTAGTTCTCTTTAAGGGCATCTTGGTAAGAGCAACTGAACTCCTGCCATCTCTCCAGCCCTTCACGTTCTGTTGCCCTATTCCAAACAGAGAAGATATTCTCCCTTTTAAGGAATGTAATTCTTGAGTTGATTATAACTGAACTTATCAGTCTTTCATTATGATTCCTATGCAGTATTAGAAGTTCTATGCGGGTCTCTGCTCCCAAACCCCTTGGGACAGAGACCTCACCGCCTGGTCAGGTGGGCACTCCTGAGGCTGCAGAGCGGAAGAGACCACCAACACTGCCCACCCCTGCTCACATCCCTGGCCCAAGAGGAAACTGTATAAGGCCTCTGGGTCCCCGTAGAGGAGGGCCCAGGAGCAGCAGATCCACTGCGTCTGAGACACCGCCAGAACTTGAAGGGACTGACTGGATAAACAGTTCTCTGCACCCAAATCCCGTGGGAGGGAGAGCTAAACCTTCAGAGAGGCAGACACACCTGGGAAACCAGAAGAGACTGCACTCTGCACACATCTCTGACGCCAGAGGAAAACAGCAAACACCATCTGGAACCCTGGTGCACAGAAGCTCCTGGAAAGGGCGGCGCAGATCTTCCTGGTTGCTGCCGCTGCAGAGAGCTCGTAGGCAGCACCCCACGAGGAAACTTGAGCCTCGGGACCAGAGGTAAGACCAACTTTTCTGCTGCAAGTGACCTGCCTGGTGAACTCAAGACACAAGCCCACAGGAACAGCTGAAGACCTGTAGATAGGAAAAACTACACGCCCGAAAGCAGAACACTCTGTCCCCATAACTGGCTGAAAGAAAACAGGAAAACAGGTCTACAGCACTCCTGACACACAGGCTTATAGGACAGTCTAGCCACTGTCAGAAATAGCAGAACAAAGTAACACTAGAGATAATATGATGGCGAGAGGCAAGCGCAGGAACCCAAGCAACAGAAACCAAGACTACATGGCATCATCGGAGCCCAATTCTCCCACCAAATCAAACACGGAATATTCAAACACACCAGCAAAGCAAGATCTAGTTTCAAAAGCATATTTGATCATGATGCTGGAGGACTTCAAGAAAGACGTGAAGAACTCCCTTAGAGAACAAGTAGAAGCCTACAGAGAGGAATCGCAAAAATCCCTGAAAGAATTCCAGGAAAACATAAATAAACAAGTAGAAGCCCATAGAGAGGAGTCAAAAAATCCCTGAAAGAATTCCAGGAAAACATAAATAAACAAGTAGAAGCCCATAGAGAGGAGTCACAAAAATCCCTGAAAGAATTCCAGGAAAACACAATCAAACAGTTGAAGGAATTAAAAATGGAAATAGAAGCAATCAAGAAAGAACACATGGAAACAGCCCTGGATATAGAAAACCAAAAGAAGAGACAAGGAGCTGTAGATATGAGCTTCACCAACAGAATACAAGAGATGGAAGAGAGAATCTCAGGAGCAGAAGATTCCATAGAAATCATTGACTCAACTGTCAAAGATAATGTAAAGCAGAAAAAGCTACTGGTCCAAAACATACAGGAAATCCAGGACTCAATGAGAAGATCAAACCTAAGGATAGTAGGTATAGAAGAGAGTGAAGACTCCCAGCTCAAAGGACCAGTAAATATCTTCAACAAAATCATAGAAGAAAACATGCCTAACCTAAAAAAAGAGATACCCTTAGGCATACAAGAAGCCTACAGAACTCCAAATAGATTGGACCAGAAAAGAAACACCTCCCGTCACATAATAGTCAAAACACCAAACACACAAAATAAAGAAAGAATATTAAAAGCAGTAAGGGAAAAAGGTCAAGTAACATATAAAGGCAGACCTATCAGAATCACACCAGATTTTTCGCCAGAAACTATGAAAGCCAGAAGATCCTGGACAGATGTCATACAGACCCTAAGAGAACACAAATGCCAGCCCAGGTTACTGTATCCTGCAAAACTCTCAATTAACATAGATGGAGAAACCAAGATATTCCATGACAAAACCAAATTTACACAATATCTTTCTACAAATCCAGCACTACAAAGGATAATAAATGGTAAAGCCCAACATAAGGAGGCAAGCTATACCCTAGAAGAAGCAAGAAACTAATCGTCTTGGGAACAAAACAAAGAGAAGAAAAGCACACAAACATAACCTCATATCCAAATATGAATATAACAGGAAGCAATAATTACTATTCCTTAATATCTCTCAACATCAATGGCCTCAACTCCCCAATAAAAAGACATAGATTAACAAACTGGATATGCAACGAGGACCCTACATTCTGCTGCCTACAGGAAACAGACCTCAGAGACAAAGACAGACACTACCTCAGAGTGAAAGGCTGGAAAACAACTTTCCAAGCAAATGGTCAGAAGAAGCAAGCTGGAGTAGCCATTCTAATATCAAATAAAATCAATTTTCAACTAAAATTCATCAAAAAAGATAAGGAAGGACACTTCATATTCATCAAAGGAAAAATCCACCAAGATGAACTCTCAATCCTAAATATCTATGCCCCAAATACAAGGGCACCTACATACATAAAAGAAACCTTACTAAAGCTCAAAACACACATTGCACCTCACACAATAATAGTAGGAGATTTCAACACCCCACTCTCATCAATGGACAGATCATGGAAACAGAAATTAAACAGAGACGTAGACAGACTAAGAGAAAAGTCATGAGCCAAATGGACTTAACAGATATTTATAGAACATTCTATCCTAAAGCAAAAGGATATACCTTCTTCTCAGCTCCTCATGGTACTTTCTCCAAATATAATTGGTCAAAAAACGGGCCTCAACAGGTACAGAAAGATAGAAATAATCCCATGCGTGCTATCAGACCACCACGGCCTAAAACTGGTCTTCAATAATAATAAGGGAAGAATGCCCACATATACGTGGAAATTGAACAATGCTCTACTCAATGATAACCTGGTCAAGGAAGAAATAAAGAAAGAAATTAAAAACTTTTTAGAATTTAATGAAAATGAAGGTACAACATACCCAAACTTATGGGACACAATGAAAGCTGTGCTAAGAGGAAAACTCATAGCGCTGAGTGCGTGCAGAAAGAAACAGGAAAGAGCATATGTCAGCAGCTTGACAGCACACCTAAAAGCTCTAGAACAAAAAGAAGCAAATACACCCAGGAGGAGTAGAAGGCAGGAAATAATCAAACTCAGAGCTGAAATCAACCAAGTAGAAACAAAAAGGACCACAGAAAGAATCAACAGAACCAAAAGTTGGTTCTTTGAGAAAATCAACAAGATAGATAAACCCTTAGCCAGACTAACGAGAGGACACAGAGAGTGTGTCCAAATTAACAAAATCAGAAATGAAAAGGGAGACATAACTACAGATTCAGAGGAAATTCAAAAAAATCATCAGATCTTACTATAAAATCCTATATTCAACAAAACTTGAAAACCTGCAGGAAATGGACAATTTCCTAGACAGATACCAGGTGCCGAAGTTAAATCAGGAACAGATAAACCAGTTAAACAACCCCATAACTCCTAAGGAAATAGAAGCAGTCATTAAAGGTCTCCCAACCAAATAGAGCCCAGGTCCAGACGGGTTTAGTGCAGAATTCTATCAGACCTTCATAGAAGACCTCATACCAATATTATCCAAACTATTCCACAAAATTGAAACAGATGGAGCACTACCGAATTCCTTCTATGAAGCCACAATTACTCTTATACCTAAACCACACAAAGACCCAACAAAGAAAGAGAACTTCAGACCAATTTCCCTTATGAATATCGACGCAAAAATACTCAATAAAATTCTGGCAAACCGAATTCAAGTGCACATCAAAACAATCATCCACCATGATCAAGTAGGCTTTATCCCAGGCATGCAGGGATGGTTTAATATACGGAAAACCATCAACGTGATCCATTATATAAACAAACTGAAAGAACAAAACCACATGATCATTTCATTAGATGCTGAGAAAGCATTTGACAAAATTCAACACCCCTTCATGATAAAAGTCCTGGAAAGAATAGGAATTCAAGGCCCATACCTAAACATGGTAAAAGCCATATAGAGCAAACCAGTTGCTAACATTAAATTAAATGGAGAGAAACTTGAAGCAATCCCACTAAAATCAGGGACTAGACAAGGCTGCCCACTCTCTCCCTACTTATTCAATATAGTTCTTGAAGTTCTAGCCAGAGCAATCAGACAGCAAAAGGAGGTCAAGGGGATACAGATCGGAAAAGAAGAGGTCAAAATATCACTATTTGCAAATGATATGATAGTTTATTTAAGTGATCCCAAAAGTTCCACCAGAGAACTACTAAAGCTGATAAACAACTTCAGCAAAGTGGCTGGGTATAAAATTAACTCAAATAAATCAGTAGCCTTCCTCTACACAAAAGAGAAACAAATCGAGAAAGAAATTAGGGAAACGACACCCTTCATAATAGACCCAAATAATATAAAATACCTCGGTGTGACTTTAACCAAGCAAGTAAAAGATTTGTACAATAAGAACTTCAAGACTCTGATGAAAGAAATTGAAGAAGACCTCAGAAGATGGAAAGATCTCCCATGCTCATGGATTGGCAGGATTAATATAGTAAAAATGGCCATTTTACCAACAGCGATCTACAGATTCAATGCAATCCACATCAAAATACCAATCCAATTCTTCAAAGAGCTAGACAGAACAATTTTCAAATTCATCTGGAATAACAAAAGACACAGGATAGCTAAAACTATCCTCAACAATAAAAGGACTTCAGGGGGAATCACTATCCCTGAACTCAAGCAGTATTACAGAGCAATAGTGATAAAAAGTGCATGGTATTGGTAGAGAGACAGATAGATAGACCAATGAAACAGAATTGAAGACCCAGAAATGAACCCACACACCTGTGGGCACTTGATTTTTGACAAAGGAGCCAAAACCATCCAATGGAAAAAAGACAGCATTTTCAGCAAATGGTGCTGGTTCAACTGGAGGTCAACATGTAGAAGAATGCAGATCGATCCATGCTCATCACCGTGTACAAAGCTTAAGTCCAAGTGGATCAAGGACCTCCACATCAAACCAGATACACTCAAACTAATAGAAGAAAAACCAGGGAAGCATCTGGAACACATGGGCAGTGGAAAAAATTTCCTGAACAAAACACCAATGGCTTATGCTCTAAGATCAAGAATCGACAAATGGGATCTCATAAAACTGCAAAGCTTCTGTAAGGCAAAGGACACTG